>NW_006770868.1:516567-527931 GCF_000442215.2 Lipotes vexillifer
CGGGCCTCAGTAGTTGTGGCACACGGGCTCATTAGTTGTGGCTCACGGGCTCTAGAGCACAGGCTCAGTAGTTGTGGCGCACGGGCTTAGTTGCTCCGCGGCATGTGGGATCTTCCCGGACCAGGGCTCGAAGCCGTGTCCCCTGCGTCGGCAGACAGATTCTGAACCACTGCGCCACCAGGGAAGCCCCACAATTTACTTTTAGAGTTAAGGAAAATTTCCCAAATCAGGTGCCTTTAGAATCATGTTATCCTCACCTCCACCTCTGTCCCAGATAGAGTCAATCTACTTAACTGCATCATCCTGAAGGCAAAAACAGATCTCTGTCCCTCCCCTTAATGCCCATCCTTACTATGCTGATTCACATATATCAGATATTAGACTTTGGGAGGGAGAGGGGCCGGCAATTATAAGGGAAAAGTAAGTATTGGCCTCCTTCCTTTATATTTAGAGTGTTCTTTTTAAAAAACAAAACCAAAACAAACAAACAACCTGGTTGCACATTGGTATCAACAAAGACCATGTTTAAATTTGGATGCTGAATTCCTGGTAATTGAAGGGTTTGAATCATTCTCTCATGCTTTCATTCGTGTCTATTGTGCAGTGATTCTGTGCTAGTCATTGTGATAAGCACGAGAGGTACAACAGTAAGAAGACACACTGACTTAGGCCTTTCAACCCACCAGAACAGCAGAGAATTAGAGATCAGCTCTCCCTTGTCATTAGCTGAAAAAATTATTTTCTAAATGCATCTACCAAGAGCCCCCATGCTAGCCTGTTAGCCCCACCTGAGTGGCTTCAAACCTGGCAGCCCCATCCTCTTCCTCGGGGTGCTTGAGATTCTGATAATTCCTCCAGGAGATTCTCTCAGATTTGTCCTCCAACCATGTTACCTGTTCATTCAGCTTGATGTGACTTGAAATTTCAGAATTTGATTTTATTTTGTGGGATGTATTTATTTTTTAAATTCAAAAGAAATTCTGTTCATTATTTGAAAATTCAAATATTATGTGAAATATATGGTATAAAAGTGAAAGTCTACACCATGTCCCAGAGAAAGCCACTATTACTAGTTTGCTGTATTTTCCATTCATTTTTTTAAAGGTATAAATTAGCATATATTATTATATTTTAAGGGAATTATACTCTTCATACTATCTTTCGACTAGCTTTTTTCTCTAAACAATACATTCTAGATGTGTGCTGTTCAGTACAGTACTATAAGCCTCATGTGGGAATTCAAATTTAAATACATTAAAAAATTAAATAAAATTAAACCTTTAGTTCTTCCGTTACAGTTGCCACATTTCAAGTGCTGCAAGTGGCAAGTGGCTACTATATTGGGCAGACATAGAACATTTCTATCATCACAGAAAGTTCTATTAGCACTGCTCTACATAACTTTCCACGTCCATCTATAGACTTTCTGTTTCATTCTTCTTTTTTACCTCATCATTTTTCTTTGTATGAATATAGATCAATATACTTAATCATTTATACTGATAGACATTGAGTTTGTTTCCAGTTTTTCACAGTTGCAAACAATGCTGCAAAATACATCCTCATACATAAAATGTGCCTCACTTGTGCCCTGACTCTGCAGAAATGAAATCCCAGAAGTGAAGATGCTCAGTCAAAAGTTATAAAACTCAATTTAAATTTTCAGTTTTTAAAATAAAACCTTTGGGGCTTCCCTGGTGGCGCAGTTGTTGGGAGTCCGCCTGCCGATGCAGCGGACGCGGGTTCGTGCCCCGGTCCGGGAGGATCCCACGTGCCGCGGAGCGGCTGGGCCCGTGAGCCATGGCCGCCGGGCCTGCGCGTCCGGAGCCTGTGCTCCGCAACGGGAGAGGCCGCAGCGGTGAGAGGCCCGCGTACTGCAAAGAAAAAAAATAAATAAATAAAATAAAATAAAATAAAATAAAACCTTTGTTCTCCGGGAGCTGAGAATGAGAATAGATATCCCTATTGGTTAATCTGTCCGATTATATATCAATATAGGGTAGAAGAAAGGAAAATGGGCTGTGGCTTTGGGTAATTTTACTATCCACAAATTATAGCGGTACAATTTGTGAAGTTGCATCTTAAATGGAAATTTGGTTTTAAAACCAGTGTGGAAAGTAAAAAACACATAGTCATAAAATTGCCCTCAAAAAATCCCTTAACTTGTAAATAAACGTCATACCTTCTCTTAATAAGTCCTACATAGCCTGTCATTCCTCTATGGCAGGAAGCACTGAATGTTTAATGGGCCAGAAGCCAGATAAAGAAAGGGCCCCACTTTGGCTATCAATTTTCCCATCCATGAAATAAGTAGGTTGAAACTCCCAAACACATTTCCAGGCAAAATGGTCCATGACTCCCAAAAATGTACTGGCTAGACAATATCCCTTTAGTGACTGCCTGAAAGAAATAAACATAGCACCAGAAAAGCCAGATGTATAAAGAAAGTAAATAGTCATTCGATCATAAAATGTTTTTAATGAATCCAGTATTATAACACAATGTTTCTCAAGCCACTCACTATTTTAGAATATTCAAATAGATTGTACATACACAGATTTCCACTTCTGGCCATGATGGAATAACAGAGACTAGATTGATCCTAAGTCCTTAACTAATTAAAAAACAAAACCACACTAAATATGTGAAGCCTACCTTTTCAGACATTGGACAAGAGGAAGATCATGACAGGTTGTCTGAGAAAAAGGAAACAAATTAGTGAAACTTTGATTGCTGGATTTCTGCCTGGAGGCACAGTCAAGAGTGCAGAACATTTCTCCAAAGAAGGCATACAGGTGGCCAACAGGCACATGAAAAGATGCTCAACATCACTAATGATTACAGAAATGCAAATCAAAACTACAATGAGGTATCACCTCACAATGGTCAGAATAGCCTTCATCAAAAATTCTACAAATAATAAATTCTGGAGAGGGTGTGGAGAAAAGGGAACCCTCCTACACTGTTGGTGGGAATGTAAATTGGTGCAGCCACTATGGAGTTCCAGTATGGAAGTTCCTTCAAAAAATAAAAATATTACCATATGATCCAGCAATCCTACTCCTGGGTATCTATGCAGAAAAGACAAAAACTCTAGTTTGAAAAGATACATGCACCCCAACGTTCATAGCAGCACTATTTACAATAGCCAAGACGTGGAAGCAACTTAAGTGCACATAAATGGATAAAGAAGATGTGGTGTATATATATATACATACATACATACATACACACACACACAATGGAGTATTACTCAGCCATAAAAAAGAATGAAATAATGCCATTTGCAGCAACATGGATGGACTTAAAAAAAATGATACAAATGAACTTATTTACAAAACAGAAACAGACTCACAGACATAGAAAACACGTACAATTATCAAAGGGGTAAGGAGTGGGGAAAGATAAATTAGGAGTTTGGGATTAACAGATACACACTACTATATATAAAATAGATAAACAACAAGGACTTACTGTATAACACAGGGAACTCTATTCAATATCTTGTAATAACCTATAATGGAAAAGAATCTGAAAAAGAATATATATAGAGTACTGAATCATTTTGCTGTACACCTGAAATTAACACAACATGGTAAATCAACTATACTTCAATTAATAAGAAGAAAAAAATTAATATTGTAAATATTAAATACACTTAAATATAAAACAAGAAAAATTAAATTTTAAATTTTTTTTTTTTTTTTGCGGCACGCGGGCCTCTCACTGCTGTGGCCTCTCCTGCCGCGGAGCACAGGCTCCGGACGCGCAGGCCCAGCGGCCATGGCTCACAGGCCCAGCCGCTCCGCAGCATGTGGGATCCTCCTGGACCGGGGCACGAACCCGCGTCCCCTGCATCGGCAGGCGGACTCCCAACCACTGCGCCACCAGGGAAGCCCCAATTTAAAATATTTTTAAAGAATTAAAGTAGAACCTACACTTGTGTCCACATGTTGCCATTTATGGTGCTCATTATCATTTTGTAAATCTGTTCACCTCCAGTATTGGTGCCTTCAGATCAGAAAGATTCCCCTTACCTTTCATCACCAGTAGACTTGCCATTCATAAACCATCTCAGCTTCTATCCAACCTAAAATATCTTGGACGTCCCTGGTGGCGCAGTGGTTAAGAATCTGCCTGCCAGTGCAGGGGACACGGGTTTGAGCCCTGGTCTGGGAAGTTCCCACATGCCATGGAGCAACTAAGCCCGTGCGCCACAACTCCTGAGCCTGCGCTCTAGAGCCCGTAAGCCACAACTACTGAGTCCACGTGCCACAACTACTGAAGCCTGCGTGCCAAGAGCCTTTGCTCTGCAACAAGAGAAGCCACCACAATGAGAAGCCCACGCACTACAACAAAGAGTAGTACCTGTTCACCACAACTAGAGAAAGCCCATGCACAGCAACAAAGACCCAACATAACCACAAATAAATAAATTTGTAAAAAAACAAAGAAAATAAGGGAAGAGATCCCCCCTCCCTTTAATTAAAAAAAATCTTAATTTCACTTCAATTTTTCAAACATGTTGGAAAAGTTTTTATTTTATAAAATGGTAATAATTTGTTATAAAAACTACTAATACCCCAAATGAAACTGGATGCATGTCATAAGTAGATGATTCAAATTAAGGAGTGCCAATCATGAAAATATATTCAGCAACATGTAACCTTCTTTACAAATAAAAGAAATGTAACAGTAATGGAAAAAAGAATGCAGAGCACAGAGGAAAATATCCTGAACAGCATGGCTGTCTCACTAAGCTAAGGAGACAGATAATGGAGTTCAAAAAGTCTGAGGTGACTGGAAGTTGTTGGACAGAATTCCAGAAAGAAAGGAACAACACAGAAAAAGAGCTCTAGTGACCTACATAAGGAATCCTTTTCAGTCTTTGCTGAATATTATGACATGTGTCCACAGTATTGAGCAAAGAGTGACTGGGAAGCTTTAAGCTGAACAATTCTCAGATCTCAGACAGAGCTGGATATTTTCAAATTCCTGCCATCCTGATTGGAGCGCTCTCATTGATCACTCAGGATATTTAGTAAAGACCACAAAAGGGCCACATCTTAATAGTGAGGCTAAACTACCCCTAGATATCCCTGGACTATTCTAGTTCTTTCCTGACAAAAGTTATAAATAAGCCTCAAAATTATCACACTGAACTACAAGTAACTTAACTGCCTGCTAGAGCAAAGTCTAACGTTCTTCAGAGGAAGGCAATGAAATACAGATATTCAACAATTTAAAATCACAATGTCCAGCATCTAATTAAAAAATTACTAGACAAGCAATAAGGAGGAAAATATGACCCATAACCAGGAAAAATATCAGTCAATAGAAACAGACCCAGAATTGAAGAGATGAGGGAATTTGGAGACAAGGGCATTGAAACAGCTATTGTAACTCTGTTCAAATATTTAAAGGAAAACATGAAAAGTGGGGAGAGAAATGAAAGATAAAGAACTAAAAGGAGGGCTTTCCTGGTGGTGCAGTGGTTAAGAATCCGCCTGCCAATGCTGGGAACACGAGTTTGAGCCCTGATCTGGGAAGATCCCACATGCTGCGGAACAATTAAGCCCGTGCACCACAACTACTGAGCCTGTGCTCTGGAGCCCTCAAGCCACAACTACTGAAGCCCACACTCCTAGAGCCCGTGCTCTGCAACAAGAGAAGTCACCGCAATGAGAAGCCCATGCACCGCAGCGAAGAGTAGCCCCTGCTCGCAGCAACTAGGGAAAGCCCGCGTGCAGCAACGAAGACCCAACACAGCCATAAATAAATAAATATATAAATAAATTTATTTTTAAAAAAGAAATAAAAGGAACTGCTAGTGGAAAAATTATTGTACGATATTAACAGTTTTTTAGATACTGCAGAAGAAAAGCTCAATGAATGAAGACATAGCAATAAAAACCATCCAAATTGAGAGACAGAAAAGACAAAAGATTGAAAAACATGAACAGAGTCACAGTGACCCATGGGACAATATCAAGTAGTCTAACATATGTGTAATTGAGGTCTCAGAATAAGAGGAGGGAAGGAGGCATGCAGAAAAAATATTTGATGAAATAAAGGCCAAATTTTTTCAAAATTTGGTGAGAACTATCAATTCACAGAACTAAGAAACTAAATGAACCCAAAGCAGGGATAAAAATAAAACCACAAGAAGATATATCATAATCCAATTCCTGAAGTTTTCCTCCGCCATTCTGGTATGTGCAGTCGACTCTGTTCCTCACCATGTCTTCTCACAAGACTTTCAGAATCAAGTAATTCCTGGTCAAGAAAAAGCAGAATGATCCCATTCCTCAGTGGATTTGGTTGAAAACTGGTAATAAAATCAGGTACAACTCCAAGAGGAGACATTGGAGAAGAGCCAAGCTGGGTCTATAAGGAATCGCACATGAGATGGTACACATATTTATGCTGAACCAAGGTCATTTGCATCTTACCATCTCAACCTGAAAACCACTACTATCTGGACAACTGGATGTATTTTATTGGGAAAATGATTTTTCTCTGTTTTAGTTTATCTGCACTAGTAGTTTGGCTCAGAAATAAATATGAGAATCTTTTGTTGGAAACAAAAACAAAACCAAAAATCAAATTCCTGAAAACCAATGACTAAGAGCAAATCTTAAGAGAAAGCAGGAAAAAAAAAAGTCATTGAATATACAGGACAAAAGAGTTACATTTCGGGCTTCCCTGGTGGCGCAGTGCTTGAGAGTCCGCCTGCCGATGCAGGAGACGCGGGTTCGTGCCCCGTTTCGGGAGGATCCCACGTGCCGCGGAGCGGCTGGGCCCGTGAGCCATGGCCGCTGAGCCTGCACGTCCGGAGCCTGTGCTCCGCAAATGGGAGAGGCCACAACAGTGAGAGGCCCGCATAACGCAAGAAAAAAAAAAAAAAAAAAAAAAGAGTTACATTTCTTGTCAGACATTATGCAAGTCAGACATAACGGAAGTGCTGAAACTGTCAACCTAGAATTCAATACCCAGTGAAGATATCTTTCAAAAATGAATGCAAAATAAAGATCATTTCAAACAAACAAAAATGAGAGAATTTGTCACCAGCAGAATGCACTGCAAGAAATGATAAAGAAAATTTCTCAGATGGAAGGAAAATGATACCTGATAGAAAATTGGATTACACAAAGGAATAAAAAAAATGCCAAAAGTGATAAATATGTGGATAAATATAAAATACTTTTATCCCCTCTATTTTTTTTTTTTTTTTGCAGTATGCGGGCCCCTCACTGCTGTGGCCTCTCCCGTTGCGGAGCACAGGCTCTGGACGTGCAGGCTCAGCGGCCATGGCTCACGGGCCCAGCCGCTCCGCGGCATGTGGGATCTTCCTGGACCGGGGCACGAACCCGAGTCCCCTGCATTGGCAGGTGGACTCTCAACCACTGCGCCACCAGGGAAGCCCTTCCCCTCTATTTTTAATGCCTTTAAAAGATCATTGAAAAAAAAAAGATCATTGAAGTACAGCATGGATAAAGGGGAAAAAAAAGAAATTTTACAAGGGAGAAACCTAACAAATACTACCTCAGATAGGCACTCAAAGTTAACATAAACTGTGTTGATAGTTCGTACCCTTGATGTGATGAGAATGGCTTTACTGCCATGGTCTTCCTCCCACAAACATAAGACATCAGACAAATCCCAGTTGAGGACATGCTACAAGATACCTGGGCAGTACTCCTCAAAACTGTCAAAATGAAAAAACATGAACAGTCTGAAAAATTGTGACAGCCAAGAGGAGCCTAAGAAGACATGACACTAAATATCATATGATATCCTGAATAGGGGTCCTAGCACAGAAGAAAGACATCAGATAAAAACTAAAGAAATCTCAATAAAGCATGCACTTCAGTTCATAATTAAGTATCAATATTAATTCATTAATTGTAATAAATGTACCATGCTAATGTAAGATGTTAATAATGGGGGATACTGTTTTGACTGTTTAAAGTAAAAGTGACTGTTTAAAGCAAAAATGTCAAAGTAGTTTAACATTTATAACCAAAGTAGTAATAAAATTTATGACAAAACACAAAAGACATATGGGGGAAATGGAAATATCTTACTACAAGTATTGTATTTGATGGTGGACTGCAATGAATTAAAATACATATGATAAACCCTAGAGCAACCACTAAAGAATAAAAAGATAAAGCTAATAATCCAACAGTGAAGATAAAATGGAATCCTAAAAAATAACTCAATTAACCCAAAAGAAGGCAGGAAAAAAGAAATACAGAGAAGATGAGACAATAGAAAACAAAGAGCAAGATTGTAGACTTAACTCCAGTCATATCAAAAATTACTATAAGTGTAAATGACCTAAATATTCCAATTAAAAAGTCAGAGATTGTCAGCCTACATAAAAAGGCAAGACTCAGGCTTCCCTCGTGGTGCAGTGGTTAAGAATCCGCCTGCCATTGCAGGGGACACAGGTTCGAGCCCTGGTCCGGGAAGATCCCACATGCCACAGAACAACTAAGCCTGTGCACCACAACTACTGAGCCTGCGCTCTAGAGCCCACAAGCCACAGCTACTGAGCCCACGTGCTGTAACTACTGAAGCCCACGCACCTAGAGCACGTGCTCCGCAACAAGAGAAGCCACTGCGATGAGAAGCCCGTGCACCACAACAAAGAGTAGCCCCCACTCACCACAACTAGAGAAAGCCCACACGCAGCAACGAAGACCCAACGCAGCCAAAAATAAATAAATAAAACAAATAAATTTTTTTAAAAATACATCATGTTAAAAAAAAAAAGGCAAAACTCAACTATATGCCATCTCCAAGAAACCCATTTTAAATATAAAAATATAGAGATTAGAAGTAAATAATTGAAAGAGATACACAATGCAAACACTAAGCAAAATAAAGCAGAGTGGTTATACTAATTTCATACAAAGTAGACTTCAGTACAAGAAGTCTTACCAGGGATTAAAAAAAAAAAAAAAAAAAGCAGCATTACCAGGGATCAAATGGGACATTTCAAAATGAAAATGGGGTCAGTTCACCAAATGACATAATGCTAAATCTGTATATCCTTAATAACACAGAACTGAAAGAATAATACAGGTACATAGTATGGAACTCAAAAAAAAATATATGAATTGTTTGACCCATTGACTGGGAGTTTGTGAGATAAATTTCTATAAATTGAAGTGCTGGGTCAAAGTACATATTGATAAAAATTTGATGGATACTGCCTAACTGCTGTCAAGGGGAGATGGTGGGGTAAAGGAACAATTGCTGTTAGCAATAACCTAATAAGAATAAGAATAATAGCTAAGGGACTTCCCTGGTGGCACAATGGTTAAGAATCCACCTGCCAGTGCAGGGGATGCAGGTTTGAGCCCTGCTCCAGGGAGATCCCACACGCCGTGGAGCAACTAAGCCCGTGCGCCACAACTCCTGAAGCCTGTGCACCTAGAGCCCGTGCTCCACAACAAGAAAAGCCACCGCAATGAGAAGCCTGTGCACCACAACGAAGAGTAGCCCCCCCCAACTCGCCACAACTAGAGAAAGCCTCTGCATAAACAAAGACCCAACACAGCCAAAAATAAATTAATTTTTAAAAAAAGAATAATAGCTAAGATTTTTTTTGAGTACCTACCATGTGCCATACTGTTCTCATTTATTAACTTTTTACTCTCATGAGGGAGGCACTCTGCCTCTCTCCCATTTTATAGAAGACTTCTGGGCTAGCAGATTATAAAAGGGAGTGTGAGCAGGGAGGACAGATACTGCAAGTTATGTTTATCACAAGTCCTGGAAATCTTCGCTTATACACATGTTTAATTTTTCCTGTGTGACTAGGTAGCTAAAAATGGAGAATAAAGTAGCCAATTCATCTTTCACGACTCTCTCAGAGGATTGCTTTGCTTTGCCTTGCATTTTAGCTCTAGAGGCTGGAAACTGCCTTCCAATACAGTTTTCTTAATGGACATTGAAATGTGCATTTCATGTAGTTTTCATGCATCATGAAATAATCTTTTGTTTCTCAACCATTTAGCCAGAATAAAGTGCAGTCACCTCAATTGAACACCATACCCCTCCCTTTCCAAGATTTTCACCTCAGCACCACCACCCTGCCCCCACCCAGCTTAACATGCTTCCTTCTATTGTGAAAAGAAAATTCCATGAATGCAGAAGCAGAGACTCATGAATTTTCTTTTTTTTCCTCCTCAAGGTGCTTACCTAAGATGAGCTTTGTGATTGGAATGCAAAGGGGCATCAAACGGACTCCCAATCGCATTAGGGAAGATAAGCAGTTATCAGATGGTTTGACCGATTGGGTGGTTAAGTATTTTCCTGAGGAAGCCACTTTCAGTATTGCCTTCAGAGGGGCTTAACAAACTGGTTCTCGCCTCCTAAAGTTATGATTGCTAACTTTTGCTTTTGGTATACTAATTTTTTTTCTGATCAGTTGCAGCCAACACAGGTTTTGATTTTACAAATTAAAAGGGCTGGAAAATCTCCCAGTTATTTTGCCCACCAAGGCAATCTCCAAATCACTGAATGTGCTCGCCACTGTAATAACGGGTCATCTGTTTTCTAAAATGAGAGTATGGGACAAAATAAGTTTCTTTTAGGACTTTCTTTCAAGATGAAATCTTCCATTTCTAAAAGTAAAATTCTAAGCTGAATTGAGAGCCACTGGCAATGCCTCCTAAAGTGAAAATTCTTGGGGACTTAAAAAAAAAATCTCAACCGCCCCCAAGACATACTAATCATTTTTAATCAACTTTTTCTTTTCTTTCTGACTACAGACGTTCTCAGCATTTGGAAAAGCCCATTCACTGGACAAATTGTAATATTCATTATAATCATAAAAATGACAAGGATTTTAAAAGCCAGATGCCAACCCAGTGAGAGAGAGCTTAACAGGACTTTTGGGCTGAGAAGCCCAGGGAGATTTTGAGTCTGCAGTGCGTAACTTGAAGGGAAATCCTGACTCCAATTATAAAGCAAAGACAAAATCCCCTCAGTCCTTTCAATACATCCAACTTCTCTGGCCAAATTGTGTTCTTTCTCCTCCCCACACCCTACCCCCTCCAGCATTTCCATAAACAATATGGCTATCAGGCCAAGCCTCTTGGTCAGCAAATAAAGGCAGAGAGCTAAGTAAATTTGCTTCCCAGCAATTATTTTTGTGAGGTCACGGAGTTAAGCATTAAAAGAATACTACTGCGGATGGGGGTATTCAGTAACTGTATGATTTGTGCTGCAAAACTGACAAAAGGAGCAGCCACTCTTCTACTTTTATACCCACAGAAATCATTGACTATGGGGTCTTTGTTCCCTAAATTCATCTAAGAGGAATCTTTCACATGACCGCCCCTGCAT
>NW_006770868.1:528274-568572 GCF_000442215.2 Lipotes vexillifer
GCAGGAATGAGCAAACTTTTTCTGTAAAGGGGCACAGAGTGAATATTTTTAGCTTTGCGACTCCTACAGTTTCTGTGGTGAGACTGCCCACCAACGTCTGTGGAATAAAAACAGTCACAGACATCAATTAATTAAATGACGGTGGCAGCTGGGTTCCAATAAAACTTTATGGACACCGAAATTGGAATTTCTGTAATTATGTGTCATACAAGTAGTATTCTTTTGATTGTTTCTTGACCATCTAAAAATGTAAAAACCATTTTTAGCTCATGGATGGATTTGGTCCAGGGACTATAGTTTACAGACCCTTGATCTAGAAAAATCTGGCCTTGGAAACCCCTTTTGGTCTGAATGATGTCGTTCATATTTGATGGGTCTTGCTCTTGTCACAGGCAGGTATGTACACTTGACAACACAGCTGGACAATGGTTTCTGGATTTTAATATCCTATTCAAAAACGTAGTGCAGAATTCCAGGAATTTAAGCCAGGAAACTGGACTTCATGCCACATACACTGAAAAATCCTCACCAGGCTTTTTTTTTTTTTTTTTTTTTTTTTGGCTGCATTGGGTCTTGGTTGCTGCGTGCGGGCTTTCTCTAGTTGCGGCGAGTGGGGGCTACTCTTCCTTGCGGTATGTGGGCTTCTCATCACGGTGGCTTCTCTTGTTGCGGAGCATGGTGCGCGGGCTTCAGTAGTTGTGCCTCACGGGCTGTAGAGTGCAGGCTCAGTAGTTGTGGTGCACGGGCTTAGTTGCTCTGCAGCATGTGGGATCTTCCTGGACCAGGGCTCGAACTCACGTCCCCGGCATTGGCAGGCGGATTCTTAACCACTGCGCCACCAGGGAAGCCCCTCACCACGCTTTTAATTACAAATTAACCCATCCAAATCCTAGGAAACTTAGCATTCTGGTCAAACAGAGAACTGTCAGCCAAGCGCCTTCCTGTAAACCATGTTTCTCAACCTCAGCGCTATTGATATTTGGGGCCAGATAATGCTCTGCTGTGGGGTCCATTCTGTACACTGTAGGATGTTGGCAGCATCCCTGGTCTCTACTCACGCTAGATGCTAGTTGCATCTTCCAAGTTGTGACAACCAAAAATGTCTCCAGCTGTTGCCAAATAACCCCCCGGGGGGGACAAAATCCTCCCCAGTGGAGAATCACTGATCTAAATCAGCTCTGTCAGTAGGACTTTCTGTGATGATGGAATCGTTCTATATCTGGACTGCCTACTAACTATGAGACACTTGTGGGTACTGAGAACGTGAAATTTGCTAGTGCACCGGAGGAGCTGCGTTTTTTCATTTATTTAACTTTAATTATTTTAAAGTTAAATTTAAGTAGCTACATGTGGCCAGCAGCTATTGTATTGGATGTGCTGCTCTAACTCGTGACCACCGCCCACCTGCCCAACCCCAAAGTAGGACAGGAGAGGATGCACGGCTTTGAGTTAGGAGCAGGGTGTAGAGTCAGACACTGATTCTGATGTTCGTTCATTTATTCCGTCAACACGATTTATTGAGCACCTAAAATGTCTGGCACTGTGCTAAGGATACAAGATGAACAAGAGGAATGCAGTCCCTGTCCCTATGGGGCTTTCAGTCTAGTGATGAGAAGAGAGAAAAGTATAAATTTAAGTAAAGTAATTGAAAGTCATGATAGGGGCTCTCTGCAATAGAAAAAGCAGGTTGGGGGAGGTTCTCTTTATTTTATTTTATTATTTTTTTTTTTTTGCGGTACATGGGCGTCTCACTGTTGTGGCCTCTCCCGTTGCGGAGCACAGGCTCCAGACGCACAGGCTCAGCGGCCATGGCTCATGGGCCCAGCCACTCTGCGGCATGTGGGATCTTCCCGGACCGGGGCACAAACTCGTGTCCCCTGCATCGGCAGGCGGACTCTCAACCACTGCGCCACCAGGGAAGCCCTGGGAGGTTCTCTTTTAGATCAGATATTCTAGAGATGGCTCTCCAAGCGACATTTAAATTAAAATTGCAATGCGAATTGTTTGACACAATACACAGTGGAATAGAACAAAGGCCTAATGAATGTTAGCTGCTCTTCTTAAAAGCCAGCATTCCTTTTATGACCTTTTATGACATTTCTTCCTTGCCAGGAACTCTTCTAATCCTCACAACAGTGTTACATCTATTATCCCCATTTTACAGATGAGGAAAACTGAGGCATGTTAACTTGTTCAACAGTGCACATCTAGGATGTGATAGAGTTAGAGTTAGAACCCAAGCAGCCAAAAAGGGTATCTGTGCCTGCTATTAGATGAACTTTAGCAACTCATGTGAATTTTCCAGGGCACCCTGGGACCAAAATATACTGGTGTCAGTTTTTTAAAGAGCCAGGCCTTACAAACTAGAGGTAGGGAAATAATAATAAGATGTGCTTTCCTGTCCTGGGGAAGAAGGACTTCTGCATTCCTCATCTGTTGATTAGAATCTCCCAGCCACTGAGAACTCTATGTAATAAATTGTAACTCGTCTTGAGTGTGTGAAATCACTTGTTTCTGGGTGCTAGGAAAAACACTGACTTTGCTGCATAATTTCTGGTGAAATATGAGGCACTGAGTCAGCTAGGAGACTCTCAGCTGAACATAAGTGAGAAATTTCAACTCTCCAGTAGTAGCCCTGAAACCTTGACCATCAGAATGAGGAGCCTCCCTCTTCTGACTGCATTCACACCAAGGTAGTCCTCAAAAGAGAGTCAGTTCTCATCATTCCAGAAGTACATATTTTAGCCTACCGACTAAAATGTATTTGCAACCCCCAAATCAACACTCCCAGTTCTTTCTCCGTCTTTTGCAGACATGTGCAGAGCTGTCCAGACACATGCTCTGCCTTCTCGGTTCAGCTCTCATACTGTAAACGGTGTCCTTTTTCCATCCATTTAGTGCCATATTTCTCACATCCTTGTGCTTTTTGTTGATTTCATTGTTCAAAATGGTCCCTAAGCGCAGGGCTGAAGTGCTGGCTACCTACCATTCCTAAGCTCAGGAGGCTGTGATGTACCTTAGGGGGAAAACACACATGTTAGATAAGCTTCCCCCCAAAACCAGTACTCATCAGCAGTCACTCCCCTTCGTCACCTCCCTCCAGCCCCTGGCAACTACTGATCTAATTGTGTCTCTGTGGATTTGCCTGTTCTGGACATTTCATGTAAATGGAATCATACAGAACATAGTCCTTTGAGTCTGGCTCCTTTCACTTAGTGTAACATTTTCAAGGTCCATCCATGTTGTAACACAAATCAGTACTTCATTCCTTTTTGTTTGTTTTTATCACTTTCTCCTTCTTTATTTTTGTTTGTTTTGGCGTTTTTAAAATTTACCCTCTTAACAGTTTTCAAGTGGACGTTATAGTATTGTTAACTATAGACACATCCTTGTACAGCAGATGTCGAAAACGTTTTCATTTTATATTTATTTTTTATTTATTTTGGCTGCGCCGGGTCTTAGTTGCAGCATGCGGGATCTTTAGTTGCAGCATGCGAACTCTTAGTTGCACGGCGTGCATGTGGGGTCTAGTTCCCTGATGAGGGATCGTACCCAGGCCCCCCGCATTGGGAGTGCAGAGTCCTACCCACTGGACGACCAGGGAAGTCCAAAAACGTTTTCATTTTGTTTGGCTGAAACTCTACACCTATTGAATAGCAACTCCCTGTTTTCCCTTCCGCCCAGTGCCTGGCAACCCTAAACCTGGCAACCACCCTTCTGCTTTTGATTTCTATGGGTTTGATTACTTTAGATACTTTATATAAATGGGATTATGTAGTAATTGTCTTTTGTCATTGTTTTTTTTCACTTAGCATAATGTCCTCTAGTTTCCTCCATGTTGTAGCATATGACAAGATTTCCCTCTTTTTTAAGGCTGAATAATATTCCTCTATATGTATATACCACATTTTATTTATCCATTCATCCATTGGTGGACATTTAGATTGCTTCCACATCTTGGCTATTGTGAATAACGTGGCAATGAACATGGGTGTACAAGTGTCTCTTCAAGATCCTGTTTTCGGGCTTCCCTGGTGGTGCACTGGTTGAGAGTCTGCCTGCCAATGGTAGGGGACACGGGTTCGAGCCCTGGTCTGGGAAGATCCCACATGCCGTGGAGCAACTAGGCCTGTGAGCCACAACTGCTGAGCCTGTGCGTCTGGAGCCTGTGCTCTGCAACGAGAGGCCGCGACAGTGAGAGGCCCGCGCACCGCGATGAAGAGTGGTCCCCGCTTGCCTCAACTAGCCCTCGCACAGAAACAAAGACCCAACACAGCCAAAAATAAATAAATTAATTAATTAATTAATTTTAAAAAAAAGATCCTGTTTTCAGTTCTTTAGGATATATACCCAGAAGTGAGAGAGCTGGATCATGTGGTAGTTCTATTTTTAATTTTTTGAGGAACCTCCATACTTCTTCCATAGTAGCTGCACCATTTTATA
Source organism: Lipotes vexillifer (assembly GCF_000442215.2). Lineage (NCBI taxonomy): Eukaryota > Metazoa > Chordata > Mammalia > Artiodactyla > Lipotidae > Lipotes > Lipotes vexillifer. The sequence continues at coordinate 532,718 of NW_006770868.1, forward strand.
ATCACACCAACAGTGTGTGAGAGTTTCAATTTCTCTACATTCTTGCCAACACTTGTTATTTTCTGGGGTTTTTTTGATAGTGGCCATCCTAATGAGTGTGAAGTATATCTCTTTGTGGTTTTGATCTGCATTTTCCTGATGATTAGTGATGTTGAGCATCTTTTCATATGCTTCTTTACCATTTATATATCTTTGGAGAAATGTCTATGCGAGTCCTTTGCCCATTTTCTAATCAGGTTGTTGTTGTTATTGAGTTGTAGGAGTTCTTTATATATTCTGGATATTAACCCTTTATCCAATATATGGTTTGAAAATATTTCATTGTTTGCCTTTTCACTCTGTTGATGGTTTCCTTTCCTGTGCAGAAGTTTTTAAGTTTGATGTAGTCCCATTTGTCTATGTTTTGCTTTTGTTATCTGTGCCTTTGGTGTCATATGCAATAAATCATTGCCCATTCCAATGTCATGAAACTTTTCCCCTATACTTTCTTCTGGGAGTTTTATAGTATCAGGTCTCATGTTCAGGTTTTTACTCTGTTTTGAGTTAATTTTTGTATATGGTGTAAGACAAGGGTTTATCCTCATTCTTTTGCATGTGGATATCCAGTTTTCCCAGCATCATTTGTTGAAAAGACTATCCTCTCCCCATTGTGTTATCTTGGCACCCTTTTTGAAGATCATTTGACCATATAATGGATTTATTTCTGGACTCTATTCTGTTCCATTTTTCATTCCTTTTTATGACTCCCTTGTATGAATGTACCACATTTTAGTTATCTATCAGTAAGTAGATGATTGGATTGTTTCCACTTTTTGGCTATTAGGAATAATGCTGCTATAAATATTCATGTACAAGTTTTTGCATAGGCATATGTTTTCAATTCTCTTGACAGTATACCTAAAAGTAAAATTTCTTGGTCAATGGAAATTCTATGTTTACCATTTTGAGGAATTGCCAAACAGTTTTCCAAAGTGACTGTACCATTTATATTTCCATCAGCAATGTATGAGCATTCCAATTTCTCTATATCCTTGTCAACACTTGTTACTGTCCATTTTTTAAATTATAGCTACCCTAGAGGGTGAGAAATGGTATTTCATTATAATGTTGGTTTGTACTTCCCTGATGACTAATGATGTTGAGTATCTTTTTATGTGCTTACTGGCCATTTATGTATCTTCTCTGGGGAAATGTCTATTCAGATTTTTTGCCCATTTTTTTATTGAGTTATTTGTCTTAAAAATAATATTTTTTTTTTTTTTTTTTTTTGCGGTAAGTGGGCCTCTCACTGCTGCGGCCTCTCCTGTTGCGGAGCACAGGTTCCAGACGTGCAGGCTCAGCGGCCATGGCTCATGGGCCCAGCCACTCCGCGGCATGTGGGATTTTCCCGGACCGGGGCACGAACCCGTGTCCCCTGCATCAGCAGGTGGACTTTCAACCACTGCGCCACCAGGGAGGCCCCAATAAAATTTTTAAGTTGCAAGAGTTCTTTATATATTCCAGATACACATCCCTTATCAGATATATGATTTGCAAATATTTTATGGCAAAGAGTTAATCAGGCAATGAAATGATCAGATTAGTGTTTTACAAAGACGACTTGTAGGGCTTCCCTGGTGGTGCAGTGGTTAAGAATACGCCTGCCAATGCAGGGGACACGGGTTCGAGCCCGGGTCTGGGAAGATCCCACATGCCGCGGAGCAACTAAGCCCATGCGCCACAACTACTGAGCCTGCTCTCTAGAGCCCGTGAGCCACAACTACTGAGTCTATGTGCTACAACTGTTGAAGCCGGCACACCTAGAGCCCGTGCTCCACAGCAAGAGAAGCCACTGCAATGAGAAGACCGTGCACCACAATGAAGAGTGGCCCCCGCTCGCTGCAGCTAGAGAAAGCCCGCGCGCAGCAACAAAGACCCAACGCAGCCAAAAATAAATAAATAAAATTTGAAAAAAAGAAAAAAGATGACTTGTACAAGTTCATTCATCCTTAGCTGTTTACCAAGGGATAGAGTTGATAATGGTACCCCATGGATTTCTCTTTATGTTCAACTCATCAACTAGGAATGGTATGATTTTTACATATATTAGTTGTGGCTAGAATAATGGTACATTTATATGTATATAAGTCACCATGTATTAGACACTATCTTAAGCATTTTACATGTTTTAAACTCATTTAGTCCTTCTGTAATTACTCTCATCCATCCCATTTTATAGATGCAGAAATTAAGGTATAGAGAATTTATGAACCTTTTCCAGGATCACACAGCTAGTGAATGATGGAAATCAGATTAGAAGCCAGGTTTCTGGATCCCAAGTCTGAGTATTTAATCACAACACTGCAGTGAGACTCAGGGGCAGCTGGGGATCTTTCTTCTCATCTGAAATCTCATTCGTAGTTTGTAACCTAAGGTAGGCTCTCAGCCTCATCATTCTAAAATTGGGTTATTTAATTAGGTAATTCCCAGTGCCTCTTTCTTCTCGAAAGTCTGTGATGCCTTGGCCACATCTCTCTGAACCAGGCGTTTAGAGATGGCTTTACGGCTCTCAATCAGTCTCATTTACATCATCCCAGAGAGGCAGTTGAGTGATTTGGGGCAGTTTCTGCAGTCACATGTTCTTGGGTTCAAATCCCAGCTCTGCCACTTGGAGGCTGTGTGACCGTGGGCAAGTCAGTTAACCCTTCTGAGGCCCAGGATCCTTACCTGTTACATGAGTGTACTAACAACTGTCCCCCTTTTTAGGTTATTTAGGAAATTAAGTGACGTAATGCATTCACAGCACCTTGCTCATAGTTTACACCCAATTACATAATTGTAAATGAAAATAAATAATAGTAATTTAACGACCAGCGATATAGTTATAATTAGTTTCATTTTACTAATAAAAACATTTGGGGTCAGTGACAGTGAGTGATGGGACAGTCCCAAGACCACACTGTTGCTAAGTGTCACTTCAAGACTGAGTAAAGTTAGGAAGGGTCAATATATATTGTGATATATAGGATTTTCTTTAAAGAAAAAAAAATTCCAAATGAGAAGGATATGAAGGATTAAATTATTTCCTTTTTCCTCAAATTATAAACTCCAAGATTAAACCTGAGATATCTCTTCCCATTCCAGAGGCTGATTTGTTTTTTTGTTTTTTTGGTTTTTTTTTTTAAACTAATTTATTTTTTTTTGGCGTATTGGGTCTTTGTTGCTGCATGTGGGCTTTCTCTAGTTGCGGTGAGCGGGGATACTCTTGGTTGCGGTGCGCGGGCTTCTCATTGAAGTGGCTTCTCTTGTTGTGGAGCATGGGCTCTAGGTGTGTGGGCTTCAGTAGTTGTGGCTCACGGGCTTCAGTAGTTGTGGCTCTCGGGCTCTAGAGCGCAGGCTCAGTGGTTGTGGCACACGGGCTTAGTTGCTCCGCTGCATGTGGGATCTTCCCGGACCAGGGCTCGAACCCGTGTCCCCTGCATTGGCAGGCGGATTCTTAACCGCTGCGCCACCAGAGAAGTCCCCTGATTTGTTTTTCATCACTAATAGGTAACATATCTTTCTGCGGCGGGAGGAAAAAAGAAACAAACCCTCAGCCTTAAATGAAGCTTACTTCAGGAAGAATGTTGACTGATTAGGAAAATATCACTGTATTTATTTGCCAAGGAATTCTTCTCCTTGTTGAGAAGCAAAAGTCATTGCTTTTATTTTCTTTCTCGCGGCATCATTGTTCGGTTCCTCACCAGTGAGGAGAGAAACGTGAACAGTCAATCCCTAGGGTTGTTTGGTCCAAACTCAATGTAAAATTGAATTCATGCCGGGTGGACCCGGCTGAGTTTCTCGGAAGTGAGCAGCTTGGCAAGGAGAATCCTCGCAGGCATTTAATAAGGTTTAATTCAGCTTGTAGCTGAAGCAGCTTGGGCGTGTAAATTGCCGGAAGCACCCCAGAACTAAGGATGCGCCCTCGGAAGCTTTGTCAGGAAGGGGTGGTATCAAGGATCATAAATTGCCCTGTGGCTTTTCAGGATTTTATGAGCTCCCAGGCCTCTTGCACAATAGGCTGCAGGATGACTCTTAACACCTCATTAAGGTTGTTTTTTACCAAATGCTAATAATAAAAAAGAGCCCTAAAAGCCTGGCTCATTTTTATTCAGAATCCTCTCCTCTGGAATATAAAAAGATGTCATAAAATGGAAATACAATGGAGAGCCCACATCTTGGGTAGACTCATTAAAATGTTGGTGTTGACAGAAATCTGAGGAAGTCAAGCCTGGGCCTCTGGGTGGGAAACTGTCTTGCCCTCCTGGTCAAGGGCCTCCAGTCTCTGGAGAAATGAAAGGCCAGAGAGGCCTGTAATCCCTATATGGCTTCATCTCCAACTGCAAAATATCATTTCAGACTTTTTCTTTCTGATCACAAGACAACTTTGCCAATGGGGCCTTTTCTTCAGCTGTCTCCAAAGTTCTTTTATTTATTGTATATTCTATGGCACCTATTAGGGCCAAAACTAATTAAAAAAAAAAAAAGGTCAGTGCTACAAAGAGGGGTGTATTCATAAATCCGAGGACAATGAGAAAAGTTACTGCATCTGAGCCCCAGAATTTGTTCTTATTTCTGGAGACTCTGGTGTGACACAGTGCAGTAGACACACTACATCACTGTCCAGCTGTGTGACCCTGGCACGGGACCTCTTCTCCCTGTGCCCTGTCCCCTGCTCTGTAATCTAAGACCGGGTGTCGCAATGCCTACCTCTGAGATAGGTTCTGAGGATTGAACAAGATGATGCTGGTAATATGCTTGGTATGAAGCCTGGCAGACAGAAAGCCCTCGATGCATGGTACTTTGTATTCATTCATTCATGCATGCGACATGTATTTCCCGGGCACCTATTTCGTGCCTAGCACTGTGCCAGCATCAGATGAACACAAAATCTGTACCCTCCTAAACTGACCTTTGAGTAATTGTTCTTCGAGGTACAGGAAGCTGAGGGCAGGAGGGATCTAATAGCTACTGTGCCCCTTGCAAGGCGTGAGATTCTAGGTGAATCCCTCAAGCTCTGGGGTGACAGGATCCATCAGAAACCGTGGGCCTTTTCTTGGTTTAGACCAGAGTTTCTCAACCTCAGCACTATTGCCATGCACAGTAGAGAATTCTTAGTTGGGGAAGAATGGGGCCGTCCTGTGCGTTGTAGGACATTTAGCAGCATCCCTGGCTTCTACCCACTAGATGCCAGTAGCACCTCCCCCCTAAGTTTCGACAAACACAGTTGTCTCCAGACAGTGCCACGTGTCCCCTCGGGACAAAATCGATTCAGTTTCCTCATCTCTGAGCTGGAATAACAATCATATCTATTTCACAGATAGTGAGATGTGGGAAGGGAATGAAATAAAGCCCTGCCTGGCGCATGTAAGCCTCAATAAAGGGATGCTTTCATCTCTCACCTCTGGAGAGGACTTTGGTGTAGCCAGACTTTCCCATTGGTCACAGGTGCTCTGAACTCCGAGGTATACTGAATTTGGTGGGGAAATCTCACCTTGTCCTGTCTCGAGAGCACCCAGGCAGTGAGGCGAGCAGGAAGGGGTCTGTGCAGCCACGGCCAGGGTACATCTGTGAGTGATTTATTGACTGCCTTTCCAACTTGGCCTTTGCCAGTGAAAAGGTCCAGACAGTTATAGAAAATTAGACTTGACTTTTGAACATGCAAACGCAGTTCAGTCAGTGCAAGTCTGACCCTCTGGGGCCTTCTCCTGCCCTCCTGGTTAACGAGGAAAGCATGCTTGCTTCCAAGTCCTTTTTGGTGGGAAGCTTCTGGAAACCCCAGAGATCCCCATTTGTGCAGGAGGCCAATTAAGAAACAAGAGGAAAGAGAAATAGAGCAATTCAGAGCATGGGCTGTGGAGACACGGATACTGTTTCAGTGTGACCTTGGGTAAGTCATTTCCACTTTCTGAGCCTCAGTTTCTTCATCTGTCTGATGGGAATCATAATAATAACACCACCCCCATTTGGTTGTGAGGATTAAAGGAGAAAAAGCAAGTAAAGAGCTATCTTTGCCTAACCCACAGTAGAACCCAATAAATGGTAGCTAAATATGAAAAAAAAAAAAATTCCGTTGCGCTGCCGAGTCCCAGGCATTGCTTGTCCTCAAGGCACAGAGGTTGACCAAGCCACCCAGGTTTTGCCTGTGACTTTCCCAGGTTTAATCCCAGGAAATTCTTCAGTACCTGGCAAACTAGGGACAGTTGGCCACCCTAAGGAATGACTTCGAAAGTGATTTTCTGGTTCAGTGTCCTGGGTAGAGAGCCCAGTAGGGTAACACTGTGACTAGCTGGTGGTTTGGGAAAAGCTGTGAGCCCCTCACCACATGGGCGGCTCCAGGAGAGAAGATGCTTTGTTAGTTTCGAGGGGAGGTTTACAAGCACTCTTCTTGAAGGTTTAATGGTCCCAGGTGATTTATCTTATCTGGAGAGTCATTGCTATAAGGAGAAACCTGCTTCTCCGAGCTTCTGCTTTCCTTTACCATCAAACCTTTCATCTTCTCTGAGAGTCGTCTCCATCCTCCATAAATAACCTTATTATGGCCACACAAAGGCAGGGCCCTGCCGCCTGCAGGACTGGACTTCTCAAATCGTGGTTTCATAAACCAGTTTGACCAGAACATGGGAATACTTCATAGGATCTACTGGGATATTTTAAATGCATGGAGAGATGCAGAGGGACTAGGGTGGCAGGTCAGTGCGGTAATGAGCCCAGAATCGCACATGACCTGCTCTCAAAAGTGGGGTCTTAAGGAGAAGTTATCCACTGAACTACCTTCCCCTGGATGTCTCTGAGTACTTAAAACAAAGAATGCCTTCCCACGGTAAAAATCCTACCGAATGAGGTAAACAACAAGAATGTTTGTATATCGTCGTGCTTTAAACCAGTACTGTCCAATAGAACTTCCCACATTGACAGAAATGTTCTATAATCTACATCATCCAATGTGGTAGCCACTAACCAAAGTGACTCTTGGGCCCTTGAAATGGTGCTAGTGTGACTGAGGAACTAAATTTTTAATGTTATTTCATTTTAATTAATTTAATTTTAAAGAGCCACATGTAGCTGGTGGCTACCATATTGGTCAGTAAAGTTTTAAAATAATAAACAGAGATTTACAATAAAAAATATCACTGTGAAGCCTGGGCTTATAATTTCCTTTTCAGATCCCAAAAGTATGGAGGGAATTTAACAACTATATCTTAACAGTGGTCCTATGCTTTTGTAATGTTATGTGTGTTGGTCATATCAGAGTTACACATCAACTCAAAGTTAGGTATGAACCAGGTCACTGGAGCTTTGCTTTGCTTTTCATACCTGTGATGGTCAACAGAAAATTTGGACACTTAGAATGAATTAAACCTCAGGAAAAATTTTGCTAAAACATTATTAAAATGTTAAATTACAGAATGAATGCATCTTGTATTAAAGATTGAAGAAAATATTTAAACAATTAAAAAGGTGTATAAAATGAAAAGTGAACAGCAATATATACCACCTGTAAATTATTTCAGGCTTTTTTCTCCATACATTTTTAAAAGTATGTGTGTTTATGGAAAATCATATATATCTATATCACTTATATATATATAAATATATATTTTTATATATATCACATATATATATATTTTTATAAAACTGGGATCAATTACGTGTATTGATCTATATCTTGCTTAGTTTTAATTTTAATAAGTAGCTTAAAACTTTTCTGTTACAAAAATGTCAAAACCACATAGAACAAACAGAAAGTCCACATCACAGCTCTCCTTTTTTACTCCCTTCTTAGAATCAGTATCGTTGTGGTGTGTAGTCATCCAGATTCTTCTGTGCGTTTGTACCCATATAAAAATTCGTAGCTGGGCTTCCCTGGTGGCGCAGTGGTTGAGAGTCCGCCTGCCGATGCAGGGGACACGGGTTCGTGCCCCGGTCCGGGAAGATCCCACATGCCACGGAGCAGCTGGGCCCGTGAGCCATGGCCGCTGAGCCTGCGCGTCCGGAGCCTGTGCTCCGCAACGGGAGAGGCCACAGCAGTGAGAGGCCCACGTACCGCAAAAAAAAAAAAAAAACCGTAGCTTTTTGTATATTAAAAAATACATAAATTGGATCAAACTGTATATATTGTACCCTAACTTTCCTTTCTCACTTGAAAAAACTGCCAGTGTTAGTAATGCTTTGAGTATCCCTCATTCTCTCAAGCTGCTTCATAGAGTTCTTTGCATGTGAATGAAACAGTTTATTTGGCTAATATCTATCCATAATGGAGAGTTAGCTGGGTTCTAGTTTATCATTACTAATACCATGCTGCAACACGCACTTCACAAACACCATGCTGCCTACATGTGGGAATATTCCTTGTGGGTATTACCCAGGAGCAGGGTTGCTGCGGGGAATGTGATCCACATTTAAATTACCTTCTCTACTGGATTGAATACTGTGCTCCTAAAATTCTTTTCCTTCCCAGAACCTCAGAAGGTGACCTTGTTTGGACATAGGGTCATGGCAGATGTAATTAGTTAAGATGAGGTCATACTAAAGTAGGGTGGGCCCTTAACCCAGTGACCGGTGTTCCTGTAAGAAGCAGAAGAACAGACAGGGACAGAGACCCAAGAAGACACCATGTGAAGACAGAGGCAGAGATCAGAGTGATGCAGCTGCAAAAGCCTAGGAAAAGCCAAGATTGCCAGGAGCCAACAAAAGCTGTTAGAGCCTTCAGAGAGGGCCTGGTCCTGTGACACAGTGATTCCAGAATTCTAGCCTCCAGAACAGTGAGAGAGTAATCTCTGTTGTTTTAAACCACTTACTTTGTGGTTATTTGTTGTGGCAGCCCTAGGAAACTAATATACCCTTAAAATATTGACACTCCCACTAACAAGCATATAAGGGTTCCCGATAGCCCTTAAGTCCATACCCTCACCAACACTGAGTGTTACCCCTCTTTTCTTTTAAGTAAATGTTTTATTTTGAAATAATTTAAATTTACAGAAAAATTGCAAATATAGTACAGAGTTCCCTTATGTCCTTCATCCAGCTTCCCCCAAAGTTAACATATTACCTTGTTACTGTGCATCTGTCAAAACTCAGAAATTAGCACTGGTAAAATACTGCTAACTAAACTACAGACTTCATTTGGATGTCACCAGTTTTTCTGTTCCAAGAGCCAACCCAGCAAACCACATTGCATATAGACTCTATTTTTTTTTAAATATAGATTCTCATTTACCATGTGGAGGAAAGCAATCTGAGAAGAGTCCTTCTTATCTTTTAACAAAAGTTTTAATAATCGTACATTTGGAACTATTTCACATATTCAGAGAAATGCAAACAAATAATGGAACAGATAGACCTGTTTTTACACCATCCAGATTTAATAAACATTAATACCTACAAATCCATGATTCTTTATCTACACTCACAGAATCTAAAAAGCCCTGAAAACCAGTACCTGTAGCTGATGGGAGGCTATGTATAATCCTAATATTTCATCTAATTTGAAATACAGACATTTTATTGCAAATATAGCAATGTGTTTGATTACAGGGGATGCCCCAGGTTCCACAGGGAATATTGTGGATCTCTATCAGATTAGTTTCAAAAATCTTTTTATACAGTTTTAAAAGGAAAAATATCATAACAGATAGAGCTAACCTTCCACCCACCTTTCATGAGCTCATTTCCCTCTGTCCCTCCCCCAGGGAAAACCCCCAGCCTGAAGTTGGAGTTTCTTTTTCCTGGATGTTTTAATGATTTTTACTTACATATACTTATGAAAAGAAAAGATATCATTTTGTATTCTTCACTACAAAAATAAGGCACACTTCATGAAGTTTCAGTTTTATCATTCATACTTTATCCTTTGATTAAAATGTCAGAAATCAATAGCAAAAGGATGACTACGGAAACCCCACACATTTGGAACACTTAAAACACATTCTGAAAGAGTCATGGCTAAAGGAGAAATCCTTATGGAATTTGGGAATTATCATAACTCAACAATAATCAAAATGCTACACAAATCTTAGGGGTTGCAACTAAAGCAGTGCCTAGAAGACTGTGAGGGAATTAAATGCTTAAGAACATACATAAGTCAGAAAAATAGCAGAATCATCTCAAAAAAAACAGAGGAAGGAAATAATAAAAATAAAGGCAGAAATTAACAAAATAGAAAACAGAGAGACAAAAGAAAGGATCAACGCAGTCAAGAATTGGTTCTCTGAAAGTCTAAGATTGACAAATATCCAGCTAAAATATCAAGGAAAAAAACAGAACAAATAAACAATATCACAAGATGGTAACTATACATACAGCAAAGTTTTAAAGCACAAGGACATGAGGAACAACTTTATGCCAATAAATTTGAAAACTTGGATGAAATGGTTTCATTCCTAGGAAAATATAACTTGTGAAAATGAGCTCAACCTGTAGAATGAGATTTTTTAAAGAATTTAACAGGCTGATGCTAACAGTTTTATGACAGAGCAAGTGGCCAAGACAGCCAAGGAAACTCTCATGGAAAACAACTTGGGAGAAATGCACCCGCCAAATATTAAAGATCATTTTCTAAATCTGTAGTTAATAAGACAATGTAGTATTGGTGTAGGGAGAGAAAACAAAACCAGTGGAGTAGAGCAAAGAGCCCAGGAATATAGCCATGGAAAAATTTTAATTATAATAAGATTTAATCTATTGTTAACATGATAGTGCACCTCTGTGGGGAATGAGAGTCAATGAATGGTGCAAGATAATTAGTAATCCACAGGAAAAAAAATAAAACTAGATCTTGTCCTCATACCAGACATAAAAATCTATTCCAAAGGGTGAATTTTATAGTATGTGAATTATATCTCAAAACCAAAATATATTCCAGATGATTAAAGACGAAAATGTGAAAAGCCAATATTTAGGAGATAATATAAGGAAATATTTTGGGTATATATACCTTATACCTTATATATATATATATATATATATATATATATATAAGGAAATAAGCTTGGGTTATGAAATGATTTCTTATGTAAGAAAGACACAAAAGACAATTCATAAAGAAAAAAATTGGTAAATACAAATACATTAGAATCCAATGAATTGATAAATACAACTACATCAGGGGACATCACAAAGAAATTGAAAAGATGAGCTAGGAGAAGATTACATTTATAGTTATTAGAAGATTATCCAGAATATGTAAAGAACTTCTACAAATCAATAAGAAAAGACAAAGATTTAACTGAAAAATGGACAAAATACTTGAATGGGCATTTCTCAGAAGAAACATACATGCTCAATAAATGGATAAAGGATGACCAACCTCATTAATAATGAAGAGAATGTAAATTAAAATAACCAGTTGGCAAAAACTAATAAATTTGAGAGCATCAAATGTTGGTGAAGACATAGGACAGGGACATCCCTGGTGGCACAGTGGTTAAGAATCCACCTGCCAACTCAGGGGACATGGGTTCGAACCCTGGTCCGGGAAGATCCCACATGCGGCAGAGCAACTAAGCCTGTGTACCACAACTACTGAGCCTGAGCTTTAGAGCCCTTGAGCCACAACTGCTGAAGCCCACACTCCCTAGAGCCCATGCTCATCAACAAGAGAACCCACAAAATGAGAAGCCCGTGCACCACAACGAAGAGTAGCCCCCGCTCGCCACAACTAGAGAAAGACCGCACGCAGCAACAAAGCCAAAAATAAATAAATAAATAAATTTATAAAAAATAAAAATACTCATGCCTGGGTCCCACCGAAGGGATTCCAGTTTAATTTGTCTGGGGGTGAGGCTCAGGCATAAGGATTTTTTGAAGTCTCCTGAGTGATTCTAAAGTGCAGAGGTTGAGGGAATTCCCTGGCAGTCCGGTGGTTAGGACTCCGAGCTCTCACTGCCGAGGGTCTGAATTCAATCCCTTGGTCCGGGAACTAAAATCCCACAAAAGCTGCACGGGGTGGCCAAAAAAATAAGTAAATAAATAAATAAAAATAAATAAAGTGCAGAGGTTGAGAACCTCTGATGGGAACAAATGAAGGTAAAGAGGAAAAGAATTTTGAAGAGAGTCCTGGGCACGCTACACATTGCCCACAAGGTCTGCTTTGTAGCCTGCTCTCCATTTGTCAGATCTCATCTGCCCCTGTAGCTCCTCTTCCTGAGCTTCTCGCGTGGAGCTCATCAATATCCATGGATGGATGAATTTACTGACTCTGAGGACAGTAGAATCACTGGGCCATTGAATCTCAGAGTTTGAGGTGATGTTAAGGGTCATGTCACCTCTGTGACATCCCCACCAGGAAGTTTTCAGCCTCTGGTTACTCCTATCAGTGGGGGACTCAGTGTTGCTGAGATGAAAGTGGGAAGGAGAGAAAAAGTCAGAGAAGAGCATCCCAGGTAGAGATTGGGTGGCAAGCTGGAAGCAAGAGAGACCACTTAGCACCAAGGGCATCTGTCTGGGAACAAGGCAACACTCCTTGCCTTGTCCTGAGGGGTGTTGTTTCCTGGAATGAGGACTTTTCCAGGGAATATTTATGCCATCCCTGGAGACATAATGGCCTTTCCAGGAAAAGGAACTTCTACTGTCCTTTGATTTCTTTTCTGTGATCAGATGTGGTCCTGGCTTGTAAGTATCTCACCAACATAACCATGACCTGTTCAGAGAATCTTTCCCCACCCTGACCTGAGCCTCAGGTCCAGGCCAGTACATTCAGGGAGCTCACGTTAATTTAAATGAATGGTATGGAACTTCCCTGGTGGTTCAGTGGTTAAGAATCTGCCTGCCAATGCAGGGGACACGGGTTTGATCCCTGGTCCGGGAAGATCCCACATGCCATGGAGCAACTAAGCCCATGCGCCACAACTACTGAGCCCGCGTGCTGCAGCTACTGAAGCCTGCATGCCTAGAGCCCGTGCTCCACAACAAGAGAAGCCACCGCAATGAGAAGCCCGCGCGCAGCAACTAAGAGTAGCCCCCGCTCACTGCAACTAGAGAAAGCCCACGCGCAGCTACAAAAACCCAGCACAGCCAAAAATAAATAATAAATAAATGAATGAATAAGTAAATAAAAGAATATGGTATTTAAAATATTTTTAAAAAGAATCTTATGTTAAGGAATTCCCTGGCGGTCCAGTTGTTAGGACTCGGTGCTCTCACTGTGTGGGGCCGGGTTCAATCCTTGGTAGAGAAGCTAAGATCCTGCAAGCCGTGCAGCGTGGACAAAAAAAAAAAAAAAAAAAAAAAAAGAATGGTATGATGGTAAAGCTTAGAGAAAGACTACTATACCTTTCTCTCCACATAAAATGTTATGATTCTTATAAGGACCCATTATACTTATGCAAATCCACATATATTAGCTCGGCAAAAAAACTAGATAGATAGATAGATGGATGGATCAAAAGACCAATCGATAGATGGATAACATAGATGATAGATAGGTAGGTGGATGGTAACAGTAATGACAAAGTGGACAATAATTTATAGAACTTTTTCCCTTTCAAATTTTACTTGGTGATGCAATTTGGTCTTCTCAACAACTCTGTGGAAATCATTTATTTTTTTACCCCATTCACTGAGGCTCAGAGGTTTTTCATTGCTGAGTCCAAGGTCCCAGACCCAGAATTAGTAAAGTTCAGAGACAGCCCTGGGTCTTCCCACAGTTCTCCCCAGGGACGCACCTCCTCGCTGCTGAAAAACCAGAGGGTCTGCCATGGGTGCACAACATGAAGGTTCTCAAGGCACCACCCCTTTTGCAGCCCTGGAGTTGTGTTCGCAACAGAAAAAGGAGCAGAAAGACGAGACACTGAGACATCCACACAAGGGTGCATGGGCTGCCAGCAAGTCCACAGAGGGTGTGACACAGCCCGCTAGCGCTCCGTCCACTTTTTAGCAGAAACAGAGATGAGCTCCAGCCTCCCTAAGTGAGGCGTTCACACCCCACCCACACTCCCGCTGTGCGGTCACCTGACGGGCTGTGCGTGGGCGAGCTATGAGGGGCTCCCAGGCCCTTCCTTCAGGATCACGCCCTCCCTCCGCCCTCTACCCTTCTGGAGAATGTGGAGGGGAGCCAGCTTGGGCCATGGGGATGAAGGCAACACCCCAGGCATGACGGCAAGAGGGAAGGCGTGTCCCAGGCAATGGAGCTGCTAGTCCAGTCCTGAATCGCTTATATCAGGGCATTGCTACGTTTGAAAGAAATGACTAACATTGTAGTTTAAACCTTTGTTGTTGTGAGTCTCTGTCAGAGCAGCTAAACCCACATCTTTTTTTTTTGCTGCGTTGGGTCTTTGTTGCTGCGCGCGGGCTTTCTCTAGTTGCAGCGAGCGGGGGCTACTCTTCCATGCGGTGCACGGGCTTCTCATTGCGGTGGCTTCTCTTGTTGCGGAGCACGGGCTCTAGGCGCACGGGCTTCAGTAGTTGTGGCTCGCGGGATCAGTTGCTCCACCGCATGTGGGATCTTCCCGGATCAGGGATCAAAGGATCAAACCCTTGTCCTCTACATTGGCAGGGGGATTCTTAACCACTGCACCACCAGGGAAGTCCCCAAACCCACATCTTAAATAAATACCCACAGAAGGGCAACCAGTGTTGGTTCCCTAACTAATACCTTCATCTGACCTGGAGTCCCCGATCTTGCCCCACCCACTCACAGGCCAAGTGATTCTTTCTATGCAGGGGTCAGCAAACTTCCTCTGTAAAGAACCAGATCGTAAATATTTTAGACTGCGTGGCCATACAGCCCCAGTTGCAACTACTCCACAATGCTGTTGAAGCAAGAAAGCAGGCATGGATGACGTGTAAACAAATGGACACAGCTGTATTGCAATAAAACTTTACTTATAGGCACTGAAATTTGAAATTTTCCATATGATTTTCATGGGTCATGAAATATTATTGAATTTTTTCCCCCAACAATTTAAAAAAGGTAGAAACCATTCTTAGCTCAGAGGTCACTAAAAAATAGGTAGGGGACTGGATTTGGATGCGCTGTGGTTTGCCAACCCGTGAATTTATGCAGTCCCCTGGCCAGAGTGATTGATTTAGAGACAGTTGAGTAACCAAAGGTGGGCAAACCTGAGTCAATCCTGGGATTTCTGTTGAAACTCTTGTAAAAGAGAAGCTCCTTAATTTCTTCTGGGGTTGTTGATGGGTTTGTCAGGTGTTGGCTCGAATGAGCCAGGAAAGCAGATCCAGAGACTGAGAGAAGTTAGGACCTGATGATACAGGTTGAGCCCCTGGATCCAGCCATACCTGTAGCCTAGAGGTTTATTTATTTATTTATTTATTTAATTTATTTATTTATATTGTAGCAAAAATAATAATAATAATGTGAGATTACGCTCAATAAGATTTTAAGTACCCAGTACAGTACTGTTTAAGCACAACATGGTACAGCAGATCTCTAGAACTTTTTCATCTTGTATAATTGAAACTTCATACCCATTGAATAGCAACTCCCCATTCACCCCCTCTCCTCAGCCTCTGGCAATCATCATTCTGTCCCTATGAATCTGAGTACTCTGGATACCTTACTTAAGTGAAATTATGCATATTTGTCCCTCTGTGCCTGGCTTATGTCACATCATTATGCCCTCAAGATTCATTCATGTGATAGTGTATGATAGGATTTCTTTCTTTTTCAAGGCTGAATAATATTCCCTTGTATGTATTTATCACATTTTCTTTAGCTATTCATCCCTCGATGGACATTTAGGTTGCTTCCACATCTTGGTTATTGTGAAAAAGGCTCTTCAAGATCCTGATTTTAATTCATTAGGATAGATACCCAGAAGTGGGACTGCTGGATCATATACTAATTTTGGTTTAAATTTTGGTTTAATTTTTGAAGAGTCTTCATGCACCCTAGAGTTTTAATTCCTGGAGTTTTCAGTTGCATGAACCTGAACCAAAGCATTAGCCCAGAGGGGCAGTATAAGAGGCAGTTATTGGATTCTAAAGTCTGACTGCTGGATTCAAATCCACCTTGTAACTTTGGGCAGTTTTCTCATCTGCACAATCAAAATTTACCTATTAAGGAAATATAATACTTACTGAGTGCTGTGATGTTTCTGACACAGAGGACGGTGACTAATACAGAAAAAGCCTTGCCCTCATGAAGCTTACATTCTATTTGAAAAGGTAAGTAGATTAAAGAAAAGGAAGTAAAATATATGGCAACTTTTATAGAGATAAATGCTAATGAAAAAAGATTAAAGCAGGAAAGAGTTATAGTAAGCATAGGAGGGGGTGTAAAATTGCATGTAGGATGATCTGGGAAAAATATCTTTAGATGCTGAGTTTTTTTGTTTGTTTTGGGGTTTTTTGGGCTGCTTTGGGTCTTTGTTGTTGTGCACGGGCTTTCTCTAGTTGTGGTGAGAGGGAGCTACTCTTCGTTGCGGTGTGCAGGCTTCTCATTGCGGTGGGTTCTCTTGTTGCAGAGCATGAGCTCTAGGCTCTCCAGCTTCAGTAGTTGCAGCCCGCAGTCTCAGTAGTTGTAGCACGCAGGCCCTAGAGAGGGCGGGCTTCAGTAGTTGCAGCATGTGGGCTCAGTAGTTGTGGCACACGGGCTTAGTTGCTCTGCGGCATGTGGGATCTTCCCAGACCAGGGATCGAACCCGTGTCCCCTGCATTGGCAGGCAGATGCTTAACCACTGCACCACCAGGGAAGTCCCTAGATACTGAGTTTTGAGTAAAAACCTGCAAGAAGTGAGGAGCAAGCCATACAGATATCTGGTAGAAAGGAACCACAAAGGTAACAGCAAGTACAAAGGTCCTGAAGCTAGAGCATGCATGGAGGCTTCAAGGAACCGCAGTGAGGCCAGTGTGATGGAATTGGAGAGAGTAAGAGTAAGACTACCAGGAGATTACATCAGAGAGGGGATGGATCTTGCATATCGTAGTCAAGATTTTGGCTTTTACTCTGAGTGGGGTGAGAGCCAGGGGAGGGTTTGGAGCAGAAGAGGGATGCAGGCTCATTTGGGTTTTAACAGGATCCCTCTGGCTGCATGAACAGACTGTGGGGTACAAGGGTGGAAGCGGGGAGGTGGGTAGAGGAGGGAGGCAGTCCCACAGGGTGTTGTGAAGGTCAGATGGGTTAGTTCATGCTCAGCCAGTTTTATAATGTGAAAAATCCCTGTCTGGCTTAATCTGTTTCTGTCACTTACAACCCAAAAATAAAACAGGCCCAATATCTCACATTCAAATACTTAATAACAGCTCATGGTAATTCCAAGCTTCTTTCTTCAGTCTCTCCTGACAGACACTGAGTCTCATAAGGACAGGGCCAGTGACCAATGTCCAGGCCCTGTTAAGGGCCAGGATGAAAAATGGCAGCTCCTAGAGGCTGAGGCAAAAGATGGTATGTGAAATGCTTCCCTGCCATTGAATTGTCGCCAGGGGGGAAATTTAAGAGTCAGTTTCTCTGGAGAGTTACTGCAGCCCCCAGCCCTGCTGCTGCTCGGCCCTCAAGAGAGAAACCTGGAATTCCTTTCTGGGAGAGCTTTCCTTTACAAATCCTGTTAATCTAAGGAGTCCTGTTTTCTCTATAAATAAGGCAACAATCCCCAGGGTGGCCTGGGCAGTATCCTCTCAATGCATATGGTATTTGGTACAAAATGGAGGTGAGGGAGTTTGTGGAAAGAAGCAGGGAAGATGTGGAAGAAAGCCAGAGGAGCTTTTACTTTTGAAGAGCGTGATAGACTGTCACCCTTGAACCCAAATTATGCTGTTTGTTTGTTTGGTGGGGGCCCTTTGACAAAAGGTGCAGCATCGCACTGTTACCGACTGTGTTGATTAAGCCATGTTCATCCACTGAGCTCTTAGCCATCAAGAGCCCTGGGAGATGAGTGGGTATCACATATCTTCCTAAACAACTGCCAGGGCAGGGACGGAAGTTAAACAGTTTCCCAGATTTTCTCTCTCTGTTCCCTTCAGGATGAAATACTCCCTACAGCCAGAGGCCTAATTCTGTCTTTTCATCTAAACTGGGATCTCCACGGAGTCAGGGGTTATGTTTTATTTGTTTTTGTAATCTCAACAATCTGGCACAGAGCACCAGGCAAGGGAGGCATGAATGAGTGGATGATGGATAGATGGATGGATGGATGGACGGAGAGATAAGTGTATGGAAGGAAGGTAGGAAGAAAGAGAAAGAAGGAAGTTTGGAATGATGAGTAGATGCATGGAAAGGAAAAAGGAAGGAGGGAGAGAGACAGAGAGGGGGGGAGGATGGATACATGGATGGATAGAGGGATGGTGAGTGAGTGAATACATGGATGGATGGATGGATGGATGACAGATAATAATAGTGAAATTTAAAATTTTTATTTATTTATTTATTTTTGGCTGCACTGGGTGTTTGTTGCTGCACACAGGCTTTCTCTAGTTGCAGCGAGCAGAGGCTACTCTTCGTTGCAGTGCGCAGGCTTCTCATTGCAGTGGCTTCTCTTGTTGCGGAGCATGGGCTGTAGGGCACGCAGGCTTCAGTAGTTGTGGCTGGCGGGCTCTAGAGCACAGCCTCAGTAGTTGTGGCTCACGGGCTTAGCTGCTCCGCGGCATGTGGGATCTTCCCGGGCCAGGGTTCGAACCTGTGTCCCCTGCATTGGGAGGCAGATTCTCAACCACTGAGCCACCAGGGAAGGCCAATAATAGTGAACATTTTTAAGCCCTTATTATGTGCCAGGAAATTTACACAGATTATTTAATTTCATCTTCCCCACCATTTTCAATATATGGAAAATAAGCTTCAGGAGAGCTAAGTCACAAACCCAAAATGACGTAAAATTCTGCCTGACTCCTGAATGAGCATGCTGAACCATTATATCCTGATGCTGAATATATGATGGATAAATGAATGAATGATTTGTCTGCAGGCAGACTTTTCTTAAAGGATATACAAAAGCTAAACAAGAACAAAATTGATGTGTCCAGTGTTACCTTTTCCAGCAACAAACGGAAAGTTTTCTTCCTATTGCTTTGCAAATCAGACAGTGGAGATTAGAGCATTAAGAGGGAAAAAAAAAAAAAAATATATATATATATATATATATCTAGTGTGGGTGTTTAAGGAGATTCCAACTTATAAGTTGTTTTAGGGCCCTTGACCATAAAAGTGCTAGAAAAAGTATGGATGGAGCCGTGGTCAGAGAGCCTAGATAGAAAGTGGATTCTTACCCTGGTTGTCCCCATGTGACCATAGAACTCACTTGCGCTCTCCAGACCTCAGAATCCTCTGCGTCCAGTGAGTAGCATGGACTGGATGATTGTGAAGTTCTTTTCCCAGACTGTTCAGTTTAAGATTTACACTCACCCTTGGCCAGGACAGGACAGAGTCCCCACTGTGCCAAGAGGCAGTGATGGGGAAGTGACTAAGCCTGCAGCCTCCGAATCAATCAGCCTGGGTGCCTGATTCTGAGTCTGTGTGGCCTTAGACTACTGATTTCACTTCTGTGCCTCAGTTTCCTCCTCTGTAAAATTAGAGTAGACATTTATATCTTATAGGGTGGTTGGGAAACATTCTCACAGTGTCTGGCCACCGGTAACCTCAATTTAATGTTAGCTCTTGTTGTTTTCTTAAAATTTTTATTCCTTTGGGACGTCCCTGGTGGCGCAGTGGTTAAGAATCTGCCTGCCAATACAGGGGGCACGGGTTCAAGCCCTGGTCTGGGAAGATCCCACATGCCACGGAGCAACTAAGCCCGTGTGCCACAACTACTGAGCCTGTGCTCTAGAGCCCGCGAGCCGCAACGACTGAGCCCACTTGCCACAACTACTGAAGCCCGCACACCTAGAGCCTGTGCTCTGCAACAAGAGAAGTCACCGCAATGAGAAGCCCACGGACCACAATGAAGAGTAGCCCCACTCGCCACAACTAGAGAAAGCCCGTGTGCAGCAGCAAAGACCCAACGCAGCCAAAAATAAATAAATAAATATTTTAAAAAAATTTTTGTTTCTATTATTCATTACAAAATTGAAGCTACATAGGTAATTCATCTTTATTTTAGAAAAAGTTATTCAAATATAGAGTTAAAAATAAATCAAAGTGGGGGAAGTGGCTGGGGAGTGCTGGTAGTGTGATGAGGAGATTGGGATTGACGTATGTACACTAATATGTATAAAATGGATAACATATGAACCTGCTGTATAAAAAAATAAATAAAATTCAAAAACAATAAATAAATAAATCAAAGCTTACCTTTAGTGCCCCATAGGCCATTACTCTCCCCAGAAATAACCACTTTGTATATATCCTTCTAGAATTTCTTTTTACATGAATACAATCATCCCGTGTAAAGTGTTTCTGCCACTTGCTCTTCTTACTTAGTTGTGAGACTTGGAGGGTTTTCTGCAGGGTCGTCATGGATCTGCCTCACTATTTTTAATGCTGCATTGTATTTCATGGGTGGTTTGTGTTACAATTTATCTAGCTATTCTTCTATGGATGGACTTCCTCCTTTTCTTTAATTAATTTTTAGGTTCATTAATAATACATGAATATTTTCTCTGCAAAAAAGCTAAAATATTCCAAATAAGACTAAAGTCCCCTTTGATGAGCTGCTTGCCCAACTTCTTTTCCTCCCCTCCCCCATTAGAAACCCCAGCCATCCATTCGGAATGTAGGTTTCCAGGACTTTTCCAATGCATGTCCGTAATTATGCATTGTTTTGTGTTTTCTGTGTTTTGTCTTGCAACTTGTTCTAAGTCACTCAGTAATATATGTAGAGTTTCCCAAGTCTATATAAACCTGTCTCTTTCTCTTTAACTCCCGCAGAATATTTCTTTATTCTAGCTAGAGTTTGGGTATATCCCATGGCTTAATAGTTTAGTTCCCTATTGATTGACATTTAGGTGGTTTCTAGTTTTTCTCTCTCAGCCCACATCCCTATCCACCAGTACCAGGGACATTCATTCATCAGTAATTTGAAAGCAGCATATGTGATACAGAGTAACCAACCAATGAAAGCCCTGTGCTCATGGGACTTTAAACTTAGTTGCTTTTAGAATCTGGTGTATTTGTTTTCCATCAATTTAGACAACGTGACCTGGTGGGAAGAGAGAGGGCTGCAGAACCAAATAGAGTTCATTTCATCCTAGTGTTACCACCTCCAGCAAAGTTACTTCTCCTTCAGAGTTTTGATACCCTCAGTGCACCCCTCATAGGACTATTGTGAAGGCTGACTTAAATACTGTGCGGGTCACCTGCCCCTTGGGGGACCCTCAATAGACACGGATTGTCACTGTTAAAATACAGCCCATCTCTTTCTATCTCCCAAAGGATCTGAGGCGCCTAGCTTAGACTTTTCATGCTGCTTTTTTTTTTTCCACATCTTTATTGGAGTATAATTGCTTTACAATGTTATGTTAGTTTCTGCTCTACAACAAATTGAATCAGCTATATGGATACATATGTCCCCAAATCCCCTCCCTCTTGAGCCTCCCTCCCACCCTCCCTATCCCATCCCTCTGAGTTGTCACAAAGCACTGAGTTGATCTCCCTGTGGCAACCTCTTTCTAAATTGGCACTAAAATAACAAGCCAAAAAAAAAAACTCTGAATATTTAGATTTCCTGCCAATTATAAATCAGCGTTATGTGGTGACGCATGACTCTCGAGAGAAGGACACTTCTAGGAGGCTAATTCTGAGGATTTCGGGCTTTTCCCACTCACCCCAACCCGATAATTAATAGGAGCCAGGAAGAAGCCCCTGTATTTCTAAGAGCCGATTCCCGCTGTACTGGCACTCCAAACATCTGAAGGAAAAACAGTTTGTTAACTGCTGTCTAGACAGTTTATTGCAGCAATAAGATCAAAACCCAGAATCCTAACGTTTGTGGTATGAATCATGCAGACTAAACAATTGTTTTATTGCACTTACGGAGAAGTTGATTTATAACATCACTGGGTAATAAAATTCCTTCATGGTTTATCCAAAATTATTTTGCTTCTTTTACACCACTCTGTGATAATTCCACCTCTCTGGGCTGTTGAAATGTGTTCTCTGTCACATGTAAAGAGCTTCTTATCCGATGTCTTGTTGTCTTCAAGGGCCAGGGGTCCATCCGTCCTGGTAAAGCCTTTGTGAGAGCAGGCAGCCTGAATGGCGTGGTTGTCATAGCTGCATCTGCCCACGCCAAGACATCTGGCAGTCCCTGAACCTGACAACCTCTTGTTTGTTGGCAAAGGCCAATTTGATGGTTTCACCCCATTGACTAGTTCCTGGATGAAATGGACAGAACCGACCAGTTCTTTGGTGCCTCTGCAACCCTGGGCCTATGCTCCCTCTGCTTGCAGCCATGTCTGCACCCTGATAGCCTGTGGAATATGAGAGAAAGAAGGAACAATCCAACCTGCATCCGTTATTTCCTCCCAAACCCCACAGCTGCCAGTGGAGCGGGGCTGCCTCCCTGAAACAGTGGCTCGGAAAGTCTAAGTGTCTTGCTCAAGGTCAAATATTGGGAAGCATTTCTTCTTCAGGTTCTAAGTCCAGTGCTCTGTGACATGGGAAGCCAAGTGACTTGAGAGATTAGTATCAAATAAATTGTAATATCTTTCCTAAATGAGATATGTCCACTTTGCTCTTCCCTTTTTTATCCCTGCCCTGGAGACAGTAAAAATCCACAGTGAGGGGCAGCTAATCTCCAAACCCCTGGAATCAAATGATAATTTCAAAAATGGATGTGAAATTCATAGGACATAAAATTAACTATTTTAAAGTGAACAATCCAGGGGCACTTAGTACCTTCGCAGTATTGTGCAACCACGACCTCTATCGAATACAAAACATTTCTGTCACTTGAGAAGAAAATCCCATATCCATTAAGCAATTGCTCTGTGTTTCCCCCTCCCACCAACCCCTGTCAACCACCAATCTGCATTCTGTCTCTATGGACTTACCTATTCTGGATATCTCATATAAGGGAATCCTGTAACACATGGCTTTTTTATGTCTGGCTTCTTTCACTTACTGTCATGTTTTTGAGATTCATCCACATTGTAGCATGTATCAGTACTTTATTCCTTTTTATGGCTGACTAATATTCCATTGTATTTATAGCCCTCATTTTGTTTTGTTTTGTTTGTTTTTTAATTTTTGGCTGCATGTGGGCTTTCTCTAGTTGCGGTGAGCGGGGGCTACTCTTCGTTGCAGTGTGCAGTCTTCTCATTGCAGTGGCTTCTCTTGTTGCAGAGCATGGGCTCTAGGCGTGAGGGCTCAGTAGTTGTGGCGCAGGGGCTTGGTTGCTCTGCGGCATGTGGGATCTTCCTGGACCAGGGATCAAACCTGTGCCCCTGCATTGGCAGGCAGATTCTTAACCACTGCGCCACCAGGGAAGTCCCCCTCATTTTGTTTATCCATTCATTATGTGATGAGAATTTAGGTTATTTACAGCTTTTGTCTGTCGTGCACTGTGCTGCTATGCACATGCGTGTACATGTATTTGAGTGCCTGTTTTCAATCCTTTTGAGTATTGTACCTAGAAACAGAACTGCTGGATCCCATAGTAATTCTATGCTTAGCTTTTTGGGGAACCACCAAACTATTTTTCACAGTGACTGAACCACTCTACATCCCCACCAGGGATGCATATAAGTTTTCAATTTTTCCACATCCTTGTCAACACTTATTATTTTCCATTTTTATTTTTGTGTTTTGTTTTTGCAAAGACAGCTGTCCTACTGGGTATGAAGTGGTATCCCGTTGTGGTTTTGATTTCCATTTCCCTACTGACTGATGCTGTTGGGCATTTTTTCACATGCTTGATGGCCATTTTGTATATCTTCTTTGGAAACGTCTTTTGCCCATATTTGTCTTTTTGTTGTTGAATTGTAAGCGTTTTTGTTTGTTTGTTTGCGGTACGCGGGCCTCTCACCATTGTGGCCTCTCCCGTTGCGGAGCACAGGCTCCGGACGCGCAGGCTCAGCAGCCATGGCTCACAGGCCCAGCCGCCCCGCGGCATGTGGGATCTTCCCGGACCGGGGCGCGAACCCGTGTCCCCTGCACCGGCAGGCGGACCCTCAACCACTGCGCCACCAGGGAAGCCTGTAAGCGTTTTTTTTTAAAATATATTTTAGATACTAGACCCTTATCAGAAATAGGAGTTGCAATTATTTTTGCCCATTCAGTGAGTTTTCTTTTTCTTTTCTTTTTTTTTAACCATTTAACAATAAGGAAAATTTATCGTATCACATTAACAGAGCGTGCCAAGTTAAGATGGCTCAAAAATGACTAATTTAGGGCTTCCCTGGTGGCGCAGTGGTTGAGGGTCCGCCTGCCGATGCAGGGGACACGGGTTCATGCCCCGGTCCGGGAAGATCCCACATGCCGCGGGGCGGCTGGGCCCGTGAGCCATGGCCGCTGAGCCTGCGTGGCCGGAGCCTGTGCTCCACAACGGGAGAGGCCACAACGGTGAGAGGCCTGCGTACCGCAAAAAAAAAAGACTAATTTAGTATCTGAACAATGGATTAAAGATCCAGGTTTCTCTTCTCTTTCCGTTCTGACGTAATATGTGTCTACTCTGCTCTTGGTGGCTCACCTCACAATTGCCCAGTGTTCTAGAGCCACCCTTGTTCTAGAAATCACATGCAAACATGATGATGTCTAGAAGAAATGTATTTCTTCTGTGAGTCTCTAAGCAAGAATCTCTGTTACAGAAGCACCCATTCCCAGCAGAAGTCACCTCATCCCTCCTTAGGTGGGATTTCATGACATGCCCAGGCCTAAACTAGTCACGGATGAGGCCTTCAGGACTTGCAGTTGTCTTTTTCTAGATGCTGTCCTTTGATGCACAAAGTTTTTAATTTTGATGATGTCCAAATTTATTCTGTCTTTTGTTGTTCATGCTTTTTGTGTTACATGTAAGAATCCATTGCCAAATCCAAGGTCATGTTTTCTCCCATAGTTGTTAGGGTTTTAGCTTCTGTGTTTAGGTCACTGCGTCATTTTGAGTTAATTTTTGTATATGGTATGAGGGAAAGGTCCATTAGTTTGGATATAGATTGCCAGATGTCCCAGCACAAATACTAAATTTTGTGGATGCTCTTCAGGTGTGATTTTCAAAGGCACCTCTGAAGCCTGAAAACGTTGAAGAACACCTCCTCCTGTGCTCTATGATTCAAAATCCTATTCTCCCCCACTACAGGTCGTGACCTTTGCAGGCCCCTTCACTTCTCAGAGCCTTCGTTGCCTTAGCTGTGAAAGGGAATTATACTAATAGCATATTCCTCCTGGGATTTCCTGGAGCCCCCAGTAAGAGTAGGTGCAAAGTGCTTGGTGTGATAACTGAGACATGTTGGACAAAGATAGATAATTATTACTCATTCTTAGTATTAATAATTACATTATCAATAATTATTTATAACTATTATTTAATTCCTACCACTGTTATCAAGGTGATGTGTTGAAAGGACCTTTGTCCTTTGAAATTCCAAATGCTGTTGCCTGCTAGTAATATGGAGAAGTCTGAATTATCTTCCTGAAGGGAACTTGCTGGTTTTTCTGGAACAATCTATCGTAATTACAAAGTACAAGGTCAAAAAGAAAGAAGAGGTGAGGAATCACTTCTTAGCTTCACATATGCTTCCTTGCTCTCCATGATACAAATGGAGACTTGGCCAAACCTGGTCCCCTCAACATCCCCTGCTGCCAGCTCTACCATCATCTTTAGATGTTCTGGAGAGCATGTTTGGGAAATAATATAAACCGTCAAACTTTCAGAAACAAACATGGGAGAAAATCTTCAGGATCTAAGTGTAGGCAAAGAGTTCTTAGACTTGACACCAAAAGCACAAAATCCATAAAAGGAAAAAGTGATAAACTGGACGTCATAAAAGTAAAGGCTGGGCTTCCCTGGTGGCGCAGTGGTTGAGAGTCCGCCTGCCGTCAAAGGGACACGGGTTCGTGCCCCGGTCCGGGAGGATCCCACATGCCGTGGAGCGGCTGGGCCTGTGAGCCATGGCCGCTGAGCCTGTGCGTCCGGAGCCTGTGCTCCGCGACGGGAGAGGCCACAACAGTGAGAGGCCTGCGTACCGCAAAAAAAAAAAAAAGTAAAGGCTTTTGCTTTGTAAAAGACCTTATTAAGAGGATGAAAAGACAAGCTAGAGCCTGTAGAAAATATTTGCAAATACATACCTGACAGTAGTATCCAATATGAAGGCTCTCTGTGGTGGTGGAATATATAAGGAACTCTCAAAACTCAACACTAACATAAACATACCAGTTAGAAAATGGGCAGAAGACAGAGATTTCACCAATAGAGGATATACAGAGGACAAACACGCACATGAAAGATATTCAACATTATCAGGTATCAGAAAAATGCAAAATAAGATCACAAGTAAATATCACTAGTCACCTACGGGAATGGCCAAAAAAACAACAACAGCAAGAAAAAAAACAAAACAAAACCACATACCGAATGCCAGGGAGTATATGGAGAAACTAGCTCACCCATACGGTGCTGGTAGGAATGTCAGAAGTTACAGCCGCTTCAGAAAACTAGTTTGGCAGTTTCTTAAAAAACTAAACATGCAACCACAATATGTCCCAGCAAGGCACTCCTGGCATTTATCCCAGAGAAATGAAAATTTATGTTCATACAAAAACCTGTACCTGAATGTTCATAGCTGCTTTATTCACTGTAGGCCCAGATGTTCCTCAGCAGGTAAATGGTTAAACTGGTACATCCATTCCGTGGAACAGGACCCAACACTGAAAGGAGCAAGCTCTTGATACAATCAACAACCTGGATGAACCTCCAGAGGATTATATGCATGAAAAAAGCCAATCTCAAAAGTTACATACTATATAATTCCATTTACTTAATGTCCTTGAAATGACAAAACTGTAGCAATGTAGAACAGATCAGAGGTTGCCTGGGGTTAAGGAGGTGGCCGGGGTAGTTTGCTGGTGGTCCAGTGGTTAAGAATCCGCCTTCCAATGCAGGGGACGCAGGCTCAATCACTGATTGGGGAACAAAGGTCCCACATGCCACGGGGCAACTAAGCCCATGAGCCACAACTACTGAACCTGCATGCTCTGGAGCCCACGAGCCACAACTAGAGAAGCCTGAGCACCACAGCGAAGAGCCTGTGTGCCACAACGAAAAACAAAGATCCCACATGCCACAGCGAAGATCCCGCGTGCCGCAGCTAAGACCCAATGCAACCGAATAAATAAATAAAAGTTTTTTAAAAAAAGGAGGGGGTCAGGCGGGAGGAAAGTGGGTGTGGCTATAAAACGACAACGTACAGGATCCTTGTCAGAACAGATGGAAACGTTCTGTATCTCGACTGTATCAATGTCGACATCCTGGCTGTGATAATTATACTAAAATTTTGTAAGATGTTACCATTATGGGAAGTACTTGGGCTCTTTTTTTTTTTTTTGGGCGGTACGCGGGCTTCTCACTGTTGCGGCCTCTCCCGTCGCAGAGCACAGGCTCCGGACGCGCAGGCTCAGCGGCCATGGCTCACGGGCCCAGCCGCTCCGCGGCATGTGGGATCCTCCCGGACCGGGGCACGAACCCGTGTCCCCTGCATTGGCAGGCGGACTCTCAACCACTGTGCCACCAGGGAAGCCCTGGGCTCTCTTTGTATTAATTCTTGCAACTGTATATGAATCTACACATATCTCAAAACTGAAAGTTTGTTTAAAAAACATATAAAATATATAAATTTATATATATATATTATATAAATATATAATATATAAATATGTTTTAAAATATATATAGGAATGAATCTTATTGAATTGTGTTTATATGTCAAAAGTGATCTAATATTGGCACTTTCATATGGTTCAGCCTAATATTTTTTTTCCACTCAACTGAGTTGGTAGCATCCAAAACACGGTTTGGCAGCTCACTTTTTCATTTCACTCCACCACGGATAGAATATTCCATATCAGTCCAAACACAGATGCCTCCAGCTGCAGAAATACAATGCCATGTTATAGGTGACCATAACTTATTTTGACAGTTTCCTCTAATGGACATTTTGGTTGTTTCCATTATTTAGCTTTTACATACAATGTTGTCATGTATTTCCTTGAACATATATCATTTGTCATGTGTTGAATAGAGGGTCTGTAGGATAAATTTCCAGCAGAATAATTACTAGGTCAAAGGATATGTACATCTTTTCTTTTAGTAAATGTTTCCAAATACACCCCCAAGGAGGTTGAACCAATGTTTACTCCCAGCCTCCCACCCACCAAGGCCATGTATGAGAGCCCACGGCCCCATGCTTTGCAAAGACAGTGTTATCAAACTTTCATATCTGCTAATCTGATAAATGAAAAAAAAAGATATCTCATAATAATTTATATTTGCATTTTTCTTATATGCCTAGGTCAAGAATCTTCTCTTATACAGCCTACTAACCTAATCCACAGAATTCATTTTCAGTCTCCAGAAGGGATTTTGTTTTATATTTCTCTTTATCGCATAGAGTATTTGCATACAGTGGAAGATTAAGAAATACTTGAAGATTAATTGTCACACCTGGAGCCAAACTCCTACCCCCTCTGAGCCTGCCCCTCACCTCCTGAGGCTACAAGGACAGAATGATAAGGAGAAATCAGAAATGTGCCTTAAGATGAATAGCAAATGGAACTGGACAGCAGGTGGGGTCAGATTCACTAGAAAGCCAAGTGTTGCTTTGCCTAAATTTTCAGGGATATTTTTATAGGCTTCTGGGGCACTAGATTGAAGAACGCACAGAGCTTTGCACCAGCTAAAGAAAATACAGGATTCATAAATGGGTACAAAATGTATCATTATGCTAACCGGCACCTGCCACTGACCTGGACTTAGTTTTTAGGAGTCTTTCAATCCCAAGAGCAAAAGATTCTGTTCTTAACAAAATCGATAATTGCACATTTAATTTTTGAACATTTCAAAAATTAAATGTATATATATTATATGTGTAATATAGATAGATAAATTTACAGGGCTGTTTATTACACCTGGTCATTTAACACAAACAATGAGACATTCATTGAAACGATAACATTCATTGAAAAGGTATTTACATGAATTTACAAATGCCCTGGACCTCTCCTGATCCAGAAGAAAATAGCAGAAGCTTCTTATTTTGAAAAATGTGTGGAACTCAGGCTGATAAGAAACCTTTCATGCATTCATGAATGCTAACTAGGAAGATAGTTGCGAACATTCCAGATGTTTTATTCCTTTCTCTCTCTCTCACCTCCCCCCCTTGCGTGCTCCTTGATAACCAGGATGGAACTTGGAAAGCTCTTTTATGAAGCTGTCCCATTGTATGCTAAGTTATGGTGGGCTCCAGACTGATCCCCTCACAAAAGCCCTTTGTTTGGGGATTCCCTCTATAAACTGGGACTCAGTGAATTATGCTCCTTCTAGGAAGCTTTCCTTGGCTGATTATATTTACCCAAGCAAGCATTATTTTCTGTCTTGTTCTCTTCTTTTTCTCAAGCATAATTCAGATCTCAGGAAAGCATGAGAAATATAAGGCAATTACTAGCAAAACAACGAGGTATTTCTGGCTCCTCTACTCTGAAAATGATTGCGGCGTTTTCGTAACAAGCATGTGCCACTTTTTAAAAAATTGTATCTTTCAATAGAATTTTTCCCCTGGGTACTAGGTTTGTGGGCTACAAAGGACATGAAACGTCCTGATTTTGACATATTTTCCTTATCTGCTGTTTCTGTTCACCGTTAGTTTTACTTAGTGTTATTTCCATAGTTGAGGGGTGGAGAAAAGAAGGATGAAAACAGCTCTTTCCTATTCATCATTTTAATCCTAGAATAAGATCTTTATTGTTTTTTAAATGAGATGGGGGGGATGGTTTAAGAGGAAAATTACAAAGCTTTTTATTTGGGGTGCTCACTTTAAAGAAAACTAGTGGGGCCTTTAAGAAAAAAGATTGAGTCACATAAAATGAGAGAAGCAGAGGACAAAATGGTAATAAAGGGGGCATTGGGGGGTGTGCGTGTTCCGTTAGGATGGGGACGGTCTCTCTTCTTCCATGCAAAGCAGCCTTCTTTTCGTGAGAAACCAAGCCCCTGGGTTATTAGATTCACAATGAGTTCCCCAGATGTAGTTCCCAGGAGTAAGGATTCTCAGAGGAATAAAGAGAACCCTAGAGGCTTCTGTTTGTTTTGTTTTGTTCTTGTTTTAGTAAAGTTTTGGCGAGGTAATGCTTCCAAGCGGTTCAAAAATCACAGAGTATAACAAACAGTGGAAAGTCTCTCTTAACTACTGTTCTGCAGTCACCTGTTTGCCTTCTCAGAGTCAACCCCTTTAGTTTATTTTGTGCATTATAATATTGGGAGATGTATTGTGCGTGCATCAGCAAATATAAATATATATTCCTTTCCCAACTTTTCTTACACAGTGTTAACGTACCTTACAGATTGTTTGGCACTTTCTCCCATGGACAACACGTTGATCTTGGCCATTGTTTCATCTCAGTACACAGAGAGCTCATCAATCTTTTCTATGGCTGCATACTGTTCCACTGTAAATGTACCTTAACCTATTTAACCGTCCCCAATTGATGGGCGTTTAGGTCGCCTTTGATCTTTTGCTATTACAAACAGTGCTCCCTTGGCTCATCTTGATGGGACATCATTTCACACATGTGTGAGTAATTCTGCAGGGGCGGCCCTCCAAGTGGAAATGGTGGGTCAAAGAGTTTGTTATTAGCCCGTGGGTGGAGAGGGAAGACTTGAGATGTTCGTTGTTATTTACAGGGCTAGGTTTTCATGCCTTCTTTTTTTCACTACCTTAATATTTATATTTAGGTTACCCAAATAATACATTAACACGTTCTCCCTGTAGCTTAAACCAATAAATAAATAATACAGAAGCATACATGGTAAAATGTGAAAGTCCCCTTTGAATTCTCAACGCCCTACCCTTCACCTCCACATTCTCCTTCTCAAAAGCAATTCTTCTTCTCAGAGTTAACCACTGTGAGTTAGTGCGTGTAATTCCAGACCTGTCTATGCATTTACATTTCGATTCACATACATATTTCTATGTAGGTCCAGATAGATAGATAGATAGAATACACAAATAGGTGTTCATATGTGTATATATAAATAGAAAAGCTTACCACAGTGCTTGTGAAACTTTTACCTGCTGAAAACTCACCTGTGGATTTTGTTAAAATGCAGAATCTGAGGGAATTCCCTGGCAGTGCAGTGGTTAGGACCCGGCGCTTTCACTGCTGGGCCGGGTTCAGTCCCTGGTCAGGAAACTAAGATCCTACAAGCTGCATGGTGCAGCCAAAAAAGAGGGAAAAAAGAGGCAGGATGGAATTCAGTGTGAGATCTCAGCTTCCCCGTTTCTAACAGTCTCCTAGGTGATGCTAATGCTGCTGAATTTGGGTATCTTTTTGGTTTTTATTTGTTTTGTTTTTCTATAAATGAAAGCATATCTACTTATTGTTTTGGAAGTCACATTTTTTCCTGGCCAGGCCATTTGGGAAGGTAACACGGATAAGGCCTTGCGAACCTAATGAACAGTGTATACATATTGATACTATCAACTTTTATGAAAGAAAACCCACTTTAATTGATTTTTCAACCTGGGAAGCCTCTGAGACCTTCCTAAATTGATTCCATTGAATTCCAAGCATCAGTGGTGGTAATAGAAGCAGGTTTTTTTTTTTTTTGCGGTACACGGCCCTCTCACTGCTGCGGCCCCTCCCGTTGCGGAGCGCGTGCTCCTGACGCGCAGGCTCAGCGGCCATGGCTCACGGGCCCAGCCGCTTTGCGGCATGTGGGATCTTCCCGGACCGGGGCACGAACCCGTGTCCCCTGCAGCGGCAAGCGGACTCCCAACCACTG
Organism: Lipotes vexillifer; assembly: GCF_000442215.2. Taxonomy (NCBI): domain Eukaryota; kingdom Metazoa; phylum Chordata; class Mammalia; order Artiodactyla; family Lipotidae; genus Lipotes; species Lipotes vexillifer. The sequence goes on from NW_006770868.1 coordinate 564,550, forward strand.
CGCCACCAGGGAAGCCCAATAGAAGCAGTTTTTATTTGCTGATGAAAGTAAGCGTCACATGACTTGAGAATTGTTTCTGATCGGTTCATTCTTGTATCTTGGGCCTGATAGTGTGTCTTTTGAGAATGCAACAGACACAAAGAGAAGGAAATGCTAGTTTCTCGACATCATTCTTGTCACTGGCCAAAACCACTTTCCACTGGGCATTTTAATTAGCATAGAGAAAACCAAAGAGGACCACAGAGTCTTTCTTCAACGAATAGACTCCTGTGTCATTTCTCACCCATGCAAGGGAGGGGTGGATGGTTTGCATTTGGGAAGGTCGCTGCAGGATCTTCAGTTGTTCTAGTTGCTTTAGCTGGAGGCCAGGGATCCCTCAGTCCTCTGCTCACCCCTGCTGCGCTCTATCGCCAAACCTCCATGCTACATCAGGAACCCATCCGTCTGCACCTCCATCGATCCCACCACTGTCTCAGCTATAGATTGGCAGGAGCTTCCTCACTGGTCTTCCATCCACTCCTTTTTTTTTTTTTTTTTTTTTTTGGCCACACCGCACGGCATGAGGGATCTTAGTTCCCCAACCAGGGATGGAACCCGTGCCCCCTGCAGTGGAAACGTGGAGTCTTAACCACTGGAGCGCCTGGGAAGTTCCTTCCCATCCACTCTTACTTCCTCCAGTGGGTTCTCCAACTGCAGCCAGGGTGGACTTGACTGAACGCAAAATGAATGAATTCCCTATGTAAGACCCCAAAGACGTGCCCCACCAGGGCTTGTAGATTGACCTCAAGGCCTTTCCCAAGTAGGACTCCCTCTTCCTCTCCAGCCTCATCACTGGACCCTCCTCCTTGCTCAGCATCCTCCAGCACCAAGGGCTTCAGTTCCTTTTACTCTCCCAGCTACCTACAGACCATGCTGTTCCCTCTGCCTGGAATGCTTTTCTTCACCCAATTACCTCATCCTATAGGTTTCAATTCAAAGTTCCCTTCCTCAAAGAAGCCCCCTTGGACTAACCCCCTCCCCCAGTAGCACCCTGCACCTCTTCTTCATGCCAGTTATGCCAGTGTGCAGTGGTATCTCTAAGTATTTGAGAGCGATTACTTGATTGAAATCCGTCTCCCTCCAATAGACTGTGGGTTCCATGAGGATGGGAACCATGTCCACTTTTGTTTATTGGTGTGTCTCAGTGCTAACCACAGGGCTTGGCATATAGTAGATGGTCACGTAATAATTCTGTTGTTCGAAGGAGGGGAGGAGGGTGGACTCAGGGCACGTCGGCTGTTATTATTGCTGTGGACACTCTAGCTAAAGTGACTTGGTGAAGATTCTGAGAAAGGAGGTAACGGTTTGGGGCAGATTGAGTTGAGATGGTGGAAGGGACCAGAAAAGCTCAGCTAAAACGTTTCTTTGCGGCTGGACCAAAAAGAAGGATGGTGGGGAATGATGGCATCTCAGGCTCACCTGGATTAGCACTTGACAGGGAGAAGGAACAGCCCCTGCCTGCATTTCAAGGCAATATCTGGACCTCCTGTCCGCACACCAGGAAGTAAGAGTCAACCAGTCTCAACCAATCTTAAGTAACAATGTGTAGCAGGGAAGGGCACCCACCCAGGGGCTATTTGGATCCACACCAAGGTCAAATCTTATCTTGGCCACAGTCTTCTTTAGCTTTGCAACCTCTCCCAGGTTACACACCAGCCGTGCGTGGAAAGATGGTGACAGTCAAGGGTCTCACTTTACGGGGTGCTACATAGATTGGAGTGGTCCATGCATCTATAGCGCCAGGCATTGGTAAGCACTCAGGAATTGGGATGTCCCATTGTCTGAGCCAGTCGTGAGCCACAAAGAACAACCTGGGGAAACAGAGTGAAAAACCAACCAAGGCGAAACTGCACATGAGGTCATTTTAGTACCTCCGAAGGGAAGGGTGGGCAAAACTTCTGTTTCTAACAGAACCAACTGACCACCATAATATAGAGCCCTAAAATATGAAGACTTGATCATTTGTTCAGCTTTTTGTTTTTTCCTCCCTATTTATTTGTTTTGTTCTCTGCTGTATCCTCAGTGCCTAGAACAGTGCCTGGCATGTGTAGGGATGAGGATGGAGCAAGGGAGGCCCCTTACCTTGGATGCTCTAGGCACCCTCTTTGCCTCACCCTGGTCCCCACCCTGGCCTGGCATATGGTGGGTGCTCAATAAATAGCTGTCAGATGAATGAATCCAGGTATGTGGAAACAGCCAGATCTTTGAGTTGACCTCTTCTCCCAGGTGTTTTGACCTCAGATTTGAGCAGCCTCAGGCTAACTTGATGAGTTTCTCTGATCCTTGCCTCCCAGGAAACAGACATGATGATCATCAAAACATCAGTGATAATATTGATATTCAGCCTTCCTGGATCCCCCCCATCTCTGTCCTCCACAGTTCTTCCCAGAACACTTGAAGGAGTTATATTTGTTTTTAATGCACCAGAACTGTGAAGCAGGTCATGTAGGCAAGTGGGAGAAGAGACAGAGAAAACTGCTTGACCTCCCTGATGAAGATAATTTCCGTGTAGATAAGGCAATAGGAGGGTCATCAATGTTTTCATCCTGCTCCAACCTGCTTGCCATCTGATTTAGTTCCTCAGTTAACCTTTACATCAGAAGCAAGGTTATGCTGTTATAAAATGTTGGGACATATTGCCTTTGCATTCCTGAATGCTTTCCTTCATTTCCTATTGTTTACTTAAAAAATTTTTTTGCATCGTGATTTTTTTTGTGTGTGTGTGGTTCGCGGGCCTCTCACTGCTGTGGCCTCTCCCGTCGCGGAGCACAGGCTCCGGACGCGCAGGCGCAGCAGCCGTGGCTCACGGGCCCAGCCGCTCTGCGGCATGTGGGATCCTCCCGGACCGGGGCACGAACCCGTGTCCCCTGCATCAGCAGGCGGACTCCCAACCACTGCGCCACCAGGGAAGCCCCTGCATCGCAATTTATAAAATTTTATTTATTTATTTATTTATTTATTTGGTTGTGCCGGGTCTTAGTTGCAGCAGTCGGGCTCCTTAGTTGCAGCTCGTGGGCTTCTTAGTTGTGGCATGCAAACTCTTAGTTGCAGCATGCATGTGGGACCTCGTTCCCTGACCAGAGATCGAACCCCGGGCCCCCTGCATTAGCAGCGCGAGTCTTAACCACTGTGCAACCAGGGAAGTCCCTGCATCACATTTTTTAAAAACTTTAAAATTTATATCTCCACGGAAGATTTTTTTTTAAATAATTCAAATTGTTGAGTAGGTCATATAGTCACATGATCCAAAACCTGAAAAGAATGTGCAAAATGGAAAGAGGTCCCCAGCCCCTGCCCAACTCTTGTTCCTCCTCCACCCAGGTCCCCTCCCATCATTTCTTATAGATTTTTGCAAAATATCTCTACACAAATACAAATATGCATTCTTATTTCCCTCTGTTTCTTTTACATATGATAGCATACTGTACACATTTTTTTCCCCTGCAGCTTGCTTTTTTCCTCTTGATCACGTTATCTTTTTTTTTTTTTTTTTTTTTTTTTTTTGCTGTACGCGGGCTTCTCACTGTTGTGGCCTTTCCCGTTGCCGAGCACAGGCCCCGGACACGCAGGCCCAGCGGCCATGGCTCACGGGCCCAGCTGCTCCGCGGCATGTGGGATCTTCCCGGACCGGGGCATGAACCCGCGTCACCTGCATCGGCAGGCGGACTCTCAACCACTGCGCCACCAGGGAAGCCCTTAATCACATTATCTTGAAGATCATTTCATATCTCTTCCTAGGAGCTTCCTCATTCTTTGAAAGGACCACATTATAATGTACATAAATGTATACTGTATATAAGGAATATAAGGTAAAATCTCTGCATCTGTTCCCAGCCCCAGTTCTTACTGTCTGGAGTTTTTAACTCACCACTATTAATAGTTTGTGGTTCTTCTTTTTTTTTTTTTTTTTTTTTTTTTTGCGGTACGTGGGCCTCTCACTGTTGTGGCCTCTCCCGTTGCGGAGCACAGGCTCCGGACGCGCAG
>NW_006770868.1:568601-572319 GCF_000442215.2 Lipotes vexillifer
TTTTTTTTTTTTGAAGTATAGTTGATTTACGATGTTATATTAAATTCTGTACGACATAGTGATTTGATTGTTTTATAGATCGTACTCCATTTCAAGCTATTATAAAATATAAGCTATATTCCCTGTGCTGTACGTGACATCCTCATATCTCATTTATTTTATACCTTGTAGTTTGTACCTCTTAATACCCTTGCCCTATCTTGCCCTCCCCCACCCCTTTCCACACTGGTTACCACTAATTTGTTCTCTGTATCTGTGAGTCAGTTTCTATTTTGTTATATCCATTCATTTTTTTTATTTTTTAGATTCCACATATAAGTGAAAATATACAGTATTTGTCTTTCTCTGACTTATTTCACGAAGCATAATACCCTCTCAGTCCATCCATGTTATTGCAAATGGAAAATTTTCACTCTTTTTATGGCTGAGTAATATTCCATTGTATATGTATACCACATTTCTTCATCCGTTTATATGTTGATGGACACTTAGTTGCTTCCATATCTTGGCTATTTTAAATCTGTGGCTGTTCCTCTAGACCTTTTTGCATTCCAAATATATTCCAATAATTTGAGAATATTTTTGTAAACATTGTATTGGAAATATTAATTTTTCTGAAACTTCTTAAACATAGTAACATGTCTTGGGCATTTTCCCCCTATCTTTATCTATAGTTTTAACTCTTTTTAACGTGGTTTTATTTTTTGATAGTGCATAGTATTCCACAGTGTAACTGAAACACACTTTCTTTAACCCTTCTTCAGTCGATCTGGCCAAAGATTTTAAATAATTTATTTCACAAGGAATAAAATTTTCAGCATATTATGAAGGATAAGTACAACATGAAAAAGGAGGAATTCTCTGCAGCAGTCACAAGGAAGGAATCACACTTAGTATCATCAATAGAGCTGAAAATGATAAGAATAATACCTTAACCAAGGGATGAGATTAACATCACAAATCCTATGACACATTGACAACACAAAGGCCTCAATAATAAGTACTAAGAATACACCTACTATGTGTAAAATAGAGAACTCATGAGAACCTACTGTGTAGCACAGGAAACTCTACTCAGTGCTCTGTGGTGGCCTAAATGGGAAGGAAATCCAAAAAGGAGGGGATCGATGTATACGTACAGCTGATTCACTTTGCTGTACAGCAGAACTAACACAACATTGTAAAGCAACTATACTCCAATAAAAAAAAAAAAAGAAGCAGCAGCACTGAGAAAGACACATCACTTCTGTAGTATCCTTGCCAAAATTGCGTAGCGTCTAATTATGAGAAAACATAAGGTAATCTCAAACTAAGGGGCATTTTACAAAATAACTGATGAGAATTCTTTAAAAGTGTCAAAGTTATGAAAGACAAGGAAAGATCAAGGAACTGTCACAGCTGCCATACGGGATCCTGAAACAGAGAGAAAAAACCATCAATGGGAAAACTATTGAAATTTGAAAAATGTCTGTAGTTTAGTTAATAGTGTTGTACCAATGTTAATAGTAATATACCAATGTTAATTTCCTAGTTTTGATCATTGCAGAGTGGTTATATAAGATATTAACATTAACAAAAGGGAAAAATGGTGAAAGGTATAGAGGAATCTTTGTAATATTTTGCAAAACATTATTTATATAAATTAAACATACGCAAAACAATACTGTATATGCATATACATACATATGTGTATAGTTAAAGATATACAACATAAATAGAAGATACAGAAAGTGGATTTGAAGGACTCATTTTAAATACACAAGGGTGGCTGTACATGACACAAAAGGAAATGGGATGGGAGATGGAGATGAAGGGGAAAATTGTAAAATAATTTGTAAAGTGCACCAATATTCTACTTCTGTATATTGGTCCTATGGCTATCCTTGCACATGTATGAAATTACATACACACATCCATATGTACAAAATTATACACACACTGCCCCATACTCACCAACCCAGAGCGTTGCTTATAATCACAAAGTACTAGAAACAGCCTAAATACTTAGGTAGAGGTTAAGGGTTCTGACCACCTTCATCATGGTCCATCCATATGGTGAAATACTATGCAGCCATTAAAAAGAAGCTTGTAAATCTATAGGTGGGGCTATGGAATAAACTCCAAAATGCACTGTTAAACAAACAAAAAAAACCAAGTAAGACAGTGTGTAAACAGAAAGGCATGTGTGTGAACATATGCATGTTTGTTGCCTGTGCATGAATTCTCACTCTCAAAAAAGACACAGAGAAACTAATCCCAGAGGGACCTGGGGCAGGGAGAATGGAGTGGCTGGGAGAGAGGGTAAGGGAGAGGGGGACGTTCTATCCCCATTACCGCCTTTTGAGCCTTTTAAATTTGCTAACGCATTCATGCATTGATTACATAAATAAATAATTTTAGGGACTCCCTCGTGGTGCAGTGGTTAAGAATCCACCTGCCAATGCAGGGGACACGGGTCCGATCCCTGGGCCGGGAAGATCCCACATGCTGTGGAGCAACTAAGCCCTTGCACCACAACTACTGAAACCCACGCACCTAGAGCCCATGCTCCACAACAAGAGAAGCCACTGCAATGAGAAGCCCACGCACCTCAACAAACAGTAGCCCCTGCTCACTGCAACTAAAGGAAGCCCACGTGCAGCAACGAAGACCCGATGCAGCCATAAATAAATAAATACACTTATTATTTTTTTTAATAAATAATTTTAGAAGCATCTTCTTGCGCAGACCAACAGTGCCGAACGGAGGCATGTGATGCATTCCACTGTGTTCCCTGGATTCCTCAGAATAAATCCAAAGGCTCAGTGATAAAATGCAGATGATGATACCGGTGTGCATTTTCTTTCCTTCACTAGAGCATCCTTGGAAGAGCTCAGGCTCTGGAGCCCCCACTCCTGCTCAGTTAGCTTTGTGACCTTCAGCAAATCATCACACTTCTGTGCCCCAGTTTCCTCATCTGTGAAATGGAGACAATAGCGTGACCTTCCAGGTAGTGGTGTCAGGACGCTGAAATGAGATTGTGCACACACAGCTTTTAGAACTGGCCTGGCATAGAGCACCCTCCTAACGGCGCCACCTCTTCGTGTTTCAACACAGATGACTTCAGGAATCCAAAGCACTGAGCATTAGGAGAAAGAAAAAAATATGCCTAATTCCAGAGATTGTTCCAGAATCTGCTGGTGGTGGGGGGTGCCCTGGGCTCCCCCTCCTCGTCTCCGCCTGCTTTAAATAAAGAACCGAAGTCTCTGGGTTTCTGCCTGAGGCCATCGGGCCAGGGCAAATCTGGGCCATTTATTCTCCCTCCTTCAGCCTGTTCCTGTGTTTACACTACCCTGTTTAGTTTAATGCACATCCCAAGATTACCCCTAATACACATCCTCAGAAATGTTTATGGAAATTCTTTATAAGCAAACGGCTTTATTTCCCTTGAGTAGCTGCAGATACAAAGCAGCGGTCACTTTTTTTTTATTGACGGGCTTTAAACACCTCGCAGTGCTCCCGGCCTCCACCCCGAGTGGATCTGTCACCCCAGCCCACCCACGCTTTACATCGTGCGATACCGCAGTTCTCAGGAGCCAATGCGTGCCCGTTCTAGACGGGTCCCGGCTTCCCAGCCCCTAGCCATCTTTCCAAAGCAAGAATCCTGACAGCTCTTTCAGACAGCTGGTTCTTTCCTCCGCTGCTGGTTTTGTTCGGCGTTGGGGTGGGGGGGGGGGGG
>NW_006770868.1:572831-586595 GCF_000442215.2 Lipotes vexillifer
CAAGAGCTGGAGGGAGAGGAAGCCCTGAGCTGCAAAATATCTGTAGTTGGGAAGGCTGTAGCTAGGGGAGTCCCCTGACTGCAGGCCACTCTGCCCCCTTGTCTCACCGAGCTGTAGAGCAGCCCCTCAGCGCTCATGGCCATGTAGTGACCCAGCCTGGCACTCTGGATGGTGACTGCACGGAGCCCCACAGGGATCAGGTTGGAGTGGGCTGGGGGTGGAGAGAAGGGGTATCAGTACCCCAAGCCTCCGATCCCCATCTGAGCCCCCCCTCAATTCTGGTCCCAGTTCTACTTCCTTTGCGGGGTCAAAGAGCCAGACTGAAAACAACAGAACCTGAAGCCACAATAGGACTGTCATCTCCTATGCCTGCGCTCTCCCTTCCCACCCAGCAGCTGGACTCCCCTCTCACCGAAAGAGCTGGTGTCCTCTGGGGTGCCCTGGATGCTCCCGTCGGGATTCACCTGGAGGTAGAAACCCTGGCGGCAGAACAGTTTGGTGACGGACGATGCCTTTGAGCTGAGGCTCTGGAGAGAGAGACATTCATGTTGGAACATGACATCTCTGTTCCCAGAAACATTGCTACACTTGGCGGGATCAGAGGAGAGAAAGAAAGGAGGATGGAGGGAAGGAAGAGGGTCCCAGGGCCCCAGCTCCCTGACCCTCTAAGCAAGCTCTCTCCCCCCTCTCTTTGACCCCAGAGGAAGCTGGGGTGTGGGTCCCTTCTGCTTCCTCTAACCAGCTTTCAGTTTAATTGACTGAAATTTATTTAAAGGCTTAATCCCTACTCTACAGCGCAACCAGAATGGGGGGGGGGAGGAGGAAGAGGGAGCAGAGGAAGGCCTATCATTTTGTACTGGTTTCCCCTCCCCCTCCCCACACAGGTTTACTCGGTGCCTATTAGGCGCCAGGCGCTGTTCTAGGCTCTGGCAATTCAGCCATGAGCAAGGGAGTTCTCAGCTATTAGATAGAGAAAATGCATTCTGATGACAGAGGCAGACCATAAATAAACAAGTATAGACATGTGGTGACTCCTGAGAGTAAGTGCTATGAGGAAAATACTATAAAATGATACAATTAAGTGGAGGGAGCAGAAGAGCCAACATCATCAGGAAAGGGTGGCCAAGGAAGACCTCTGTGAAGAGGCCATATTTGAGCAGAAGCCAGAATGGAGTGGGGAGAAAGCCAAAATTCTAGGAAGGGCATTCTAGGTGACAGGAATAGCAAGTGCAAAAGGCCTGAAGCTGGATCTCCTTGTTGTATTAGAGGAAGAACAAGAAGGCCCATGTGACTGGAACATAGTGATCAAGGGGGAGAGTTGTAGGGACTCGTGAGGGAGAGGCAGGCAGAGGCCAGCTCATTAGGGCCTGGGAAGCCAGAGCAAGGAGTGGTAGAGTTTGTTCTAATTTTAGTGGGAAATCATCAAGAGTTTTGAGAAGGAAAAGACATAATGGATCCACTTTTTTGTTTTTTTTAGTTAATTTTTTTGGAGTATAGTTGATTTATAGTGCTGTGTTAGTTTCTGCTGTACAGCAGAGTGAATCAGTTATACATGTACATATATCCACTCTTTAATTTTTATTTATTTATTTTTTTAAATAAATTTATTTTTAAAAATAAATTTATTTATTTATTTATCTATTTATTTTTGGCTGCGTTGGGTCTTCGTTGCTGCGTGTGGGCTTTCTCTAGTTGCGGCGAGCAGGGGCTACTCTTTGTTGCGGTGCGCGGGCTTCTCATTGTCGTGGCTTCTCTTGCTGCGGAGCACGGGCTCTAGGTGCGCAGGCTTCAGTAGTTGTGGCACGCGGGCTTCAGTAGTTGTGGCACACGGGCTTAGTTGCTCCATGGCATGTGGGATCTTCCCAGACCAGGGCCCGAACCCATGTCCCCTGCATTGGCAGGTAGATTCTTAGCCACTGCGCCACCAGGGAAGTCCTGTCCACTCTTTTTTGGATTCTTTTCCCATATAGGTCATTACAGAGTATTGAGTAGTGTTCCCTGTGCTATACAATAGGTTCTTATTAGTTATCTATTTTTTATATAGTAGTGTGTATATGTCAATCCCAGTCTCCCAATTTATCCCTCCCCCCCTTCCTGCCTTGGTAACCATAGTTTTGTTTTCTACATCTGTGACTGTATTTCTGTTTTGTAAATAAGTTCACTTGTACCATTTTTTTAGATTCCACCTATAAGCGGTATCATATGATGTGATCCATGTTTTTAAAAGACCCCTTTGGCTCCTATGCAGAGGATGAGTTATAGACGGCAAAGCCACTGCTTTGTTGAAGATGCTGTGTGAGAGAGGATGTTGGTGACTTGTTTTGTGATCTAACTGGGAGAGAGGGAAGGAAGGGAGTAAATTCAGAATATGACATGTCCTTGGAGGAGTGCCCATCAGGCTTACTGATGGAGTGATTGAAATGGGGATGGTGAGAAAAGGGGACTCACGAATGGCTTGAACAACTCGGCTGTTGGGTGCCATTTTCCCTGTGAGTGAGATTGGAAAAGGAGCCAATTGGGTAGAGGAAAATTTGAGACGCTTGAAGTCATCCAAATGGAGATGGCACCTAGGAGTAGAACACCTTAGCACCAGAGCAATAAAAGCCCACCCTTAGTCAACACTGTTCACGTGCCAGGCACTTTTGAAGCATTCTCCCACCCATTATTTCATAACATGCTTGCTGTCATCCTGCAAAGTGATTGCAGCATTATCCCCATTTTTCCGATGATGAGATGGAAACGCTGAATAGTTTAAATAACTTGTCCCAGGTGCCCCAGCCTGGATTTGAACTCATGTATGTTGGACTTTGTTATGGGTTGGATTGTGTCCCCTCAAAAAAAGATATGTTGTCATCCTCCCCCCACCCCAGAATGTGGCCCTATTTGGACATAGGGTCTTTATAGAGGTGATCAAGTTAAAATGAGGGCATTAGAGTGGCCCTGATCCAGAATGACTCATGTCATTTGGGGGAAATTTAGGCACAGAGACAGAAATGATAGAGGGAAGGTGATGTGAAGAGACACAGGGAAAAGACGCCCATCTACAAAGCCAAGGAGAGATGCCCAGGACAGACCCTTACCTTGCAGCCCTCAGAAGGAACCAACCCTGCCGACCCTTGATCTTGAACTTCCAGCTTCCATGACTGTGAGACGATACATTTCTGCTGTTTAAAGCACCTGGTTTCTTACAGCAGCCCTAGCAAACTCTAGTGGCAGTACTCTTCAACTACTAAGCCGTGCTCCTCCTATATTATGATTTCTTATTGAGTTGTCTGTCTTCTCTGCTAAAGTAGATGTTTCCTGGACAGTTGAAATCATGTAGAGCTTGCACCTCTGGTGCCTCCTATGTACAAGGCACCTGATAGATATGAAATATTTGGGGGGTTTGGCTACAATATTGAGCTTGACCTCTCTACAGGAAGCGTTTTCTTCCCATTGGGACAGGAAGCCACAACAACATAAAAGTTCAAGCTCCTCTAAGAGTTTGATTTCTAACCTTAATCCGATTTTAATAAGTAAGCCCATTTCAGGGTCCCAGCAAGAATTAGATGGCTCACCCCAACAAGCTAACAGGAGAGTTTAATGAAGGGCCTATTTACAAAGGTGCTGGCAGGGGTAGAGAAACCAGTAGGGGTAGGGGAGCACCCTGGGGCTGTCAATAGCAGGGGGCTCTTGCCTCCTCTAGGCCGGAAAAGGCAACAGGAAGGTGGCCAGGTTAGAAGCACCTGGCAAAAGCTGCAGGAGAGGGGCCACCCCACAGGAGCTGTGCCTTCAGTAGAGGGACACAGCCACTGCCGAACCATGGCCGGCCAAAGGGTCAGCACCCCAAACTCACTACCTCCTGACCTCCCATCTCCAGCCCCTGCTCACTATTGTCTGAAGCCAACAGAAACCCAGATGTCACAGGAGTCAGGGACTACAGTCCCCGAAGGTCATCCTCCTTGGCACAGAGCAGGAAAGAGAAAATGGAATATTCTGTACACTTGGGATGTCTGCAGAGCTGACGCTGGCAAGCCAACAGACCCCATCTCTTGAAAATCGTCCTATCCCAGCTGGTTATTTATATTGCTACCCTTTTGCAAGAACCACATAAAATATTTTACATGCTTTTAAAACTCATAAATGTAATGAAGCCAAGATGTTTCAACAAATGTGTTTGACAGACAAATCCTGCAGAAGATGCACTCTTAGCTGACGTCAGGACCAAAGGCACATCTCACGACGTGGAAGCCAGAGAGCATCTGACGTGGAAGCCAATAAATTCATCCCCTGACCCACTCAGCCCCCAAGATGTCCAAGCTGTGGTTGGACCTTGAGACTGTATCTATTCCTTCATTCACTTCCTGCCGTCCATCTCTTGCAAATAATTACTGCTCTCTGAAAAGCGGAATTTAGCCAGTTGGAGATGCATCGGTAAAGAGAGGTTCCTGCACTTTGTTCAGGCATTGTGCCTACAACCTCCAATTCAAGCTTTCTGAGACATTAATAAAGACGCATGCTCCTGAAACTTGGGCTGATAATCTCTAGGGGCTCAGAGTAAAAATCAGTAAGAGCTTAACGTGAAACCTGGTACCTGGAAAGAGTAGCTAACTTGAGTATACACCATGTGTACTCGATTGCAGTCATCCTCGTAATGGGTGTATAATGTATGTATTATTATCCCCATTTTACAGATGAGTAAGTGAGGCCCAGAGGGAGCTGAACCAACTTGACTGGGGCCACATAGTTGGCAGACAGAGCCAGGAGTCAAATCCAGGCAGTCTGATTCCAGAGGACACTCTTAACCTCTATGTAATGTCATCTCGATAAATGAAAGGTATTCTTGGAAAAGTAGGGCGGTAACGAACGTGTACGGCGGCATGGGTTTGGGTACACGATAAATGGGTACGGATGGTATATTTTGAACCTCAGTCTTCAGATCTGGAACTCAGTCTGAGCCATGTTTCTGACACATGAGTATGCCCAATGACTACAGCTTAGCGTACCTGCAAGGTGTCTGGCACACTATACCAGGCACTGGAGATACATGATTGGGTAAAATAGATGTGGCACCTACTCAGGTGGCACCTTTAATCTAGAGGAGATAGATCTTGGTCATATAAACTCACAAATAAGCAAAATTGTAGCTGTGATTAACGCTAGTAGAGAGGTATCCAGTTCTCCAAGGGTCATGTGTGAGGGAGCCTGAGTTAGTCAGGGAGGAAGGGGAGACAGGACTGAAGACAAGGTGCCTGAGCTAGGGCTCAAGTTTGAGTCATTAACAAGATCAGGGAAGGCAGAGGGTTCCAGGCAGGGAGGTGCAAAGGCCCTGTGGTAGGGAGAAGACCTGAAAAGAAGCTGGTGGAGACTTGGAGGCTGAAAGTGGGAAGCTCATGAAAATTTGATGAGAGTTATGATTTCTTTCCCCGGGAGAAGGGTATGCCGGTATGCACAAAATTTGTTATATACCATATGGCAAAGGCTCCATGGTCCCATCAACAGACCTTGGACTTCAGGTTAAAAATTGCTGCCTTAAAGAAGAGCTTCATTTACATATGTAAAGGGCTCAAAAGCTTTGACAGAGAAACTATTATCATAATAACTGGTGATATTAAGTCACCTGATAAATTGAGCAAGAAGCTTCCATGGCCTCCAGTTCAGATTTTTTTCAGCCACACCCAACAGACCTCAAGCAAAACACTAAAGGAATTTTAAAAATAGAGAGTGAGGAGGAGACAGAGATAATCCAGAGGATATTGAAATGTAAGCATAACAAAAGAGATCTCAGAGACCTGAAATCCCTGAAAAGAGATTTTTTTGTCCCACCTTAGAACACACCTAAAACCCCACCTGGGGATGCTTCCGTTTGATTTTCCGGCTCAGAAACCAGAATCATTTTAGGTGACTGGCCTGAAATCATGCCTTAAAGCCAAGGCTGAGGAGTCTGACTATGGAATGTGGCAGATCTGGGTTCCAATGCAGACTGGGTCCCAGCTGTGGGAACCTCGGAAGGTCACTTTACATTTCAGTGCCTTTGTTTTCTCATCTGTAAAATGGGGAGAATAGTATGTAGCACCCACCCTCTCCTCCTTCCTTTCTTGCTTACTCTGGAATTTTCTGGTATCCCTGCCAGACTAGTTTTCATCCTTCTGTTGCAGGAGGGGGAACCCCTTCCAGGGGCCAAGAGTGGGCTCTTGTCTAACCCTCAGAAATAAATTGTCCGAGGAGACACACGTGCTGACAAGGCAAGAGCCTTTATTGGGAAGGGGCAACTGGGTGGAGAGCGGGAGGGTCAGGGACACCAGGAGGACTGCTCTGCCAGGTGGCTCGCAGTCTCAGGTTTTACGGTGATGTGATTAGTTTCCGGGTTGTCTCTGGCTAATCTTCTGACTCAGGGTCCTTTCAGGTGGTGCACGCCTCACTCAGCCAAGATGGATTCCAGGGAGAAGGATTCTGGGAGGTTGCTAGGACACGTGGACTGGCGTCTCCTCTCTCCTTTTGACCTTTCCCGAATTCTTCCAGTTGGTGGTGGCTTGTTAGTTCCCTGTTCCTTACCAGGATCTCCTCTGTAAAATAACTCATGCAAATGGTTACTGTCTTTGCCTGGTGAGGGTGGGCAGTTTCAGGCAGTGTTTCCCCTAACACTTCCTCACCTGGCTTGCAGAGACTTTCATTCCAACAACACTCTCATCAAGACCCTTATGAATTTCCTCCCCCAAACCCTTGATGCACAACCCCAGATTAAACCAACTCTCCACTTTCTCCCTACCTGGTCTCACAAGTCCTCAGATCTCTGACTAGCTGCTCCCCAGTCCACACCCCATCACCACAAGTCATGATCTCATGCCCTTCATCACACGGGAAGGGGACTCCATCAGAGGGGGACACCCCCAGCTTGCCCCAGCCCAGTACGTAAACCACTTATCCCTAGATGCATTCTCAGGCATATCTGCCTGGCACTGTACCAGGCGGTGGGGCTACACCCCAACTTAGTAAACAGGACAAAGGAATTAAGAGGGGACAGATAAGGAATAAATACTAGTGAAATGCATGATACACTGCTGGACTGTGCTGAGAAACGCGAGCAGGACAAGGGCATGATGTTTATGATAACAGGGACCTTGATAGCAGGAGGATGCCAATACCCAAGGGAGGCAGGGGGGTGTCAGGAAAGATCTCTGAAAAAGGGATGGAACTGCAGAGACCGAAGAAGTGAAGGACTGAGCCCCATGGATCTCTGCACATGTCCCAGGTAGAGGAAAAAGCGAGACAGAGGAGCCTGGTTGGAGGACTTGAAAAAAGGCAAGGGAGCAGGTGGCAGAGCAGAGTGGATGAGAGGCCGAGGAGGGAGATGGGAGATGAGCTGGAGAAGAGGCAGGGACCCACCGTGGAGGGACTTCACACCCTTGGAAGGTCTTCAGCCTCTCTCCTCCTGTTAAAGGACCTTCCACCTGAGACCAACCCTGTCTCCCAGCCCATCCTGACATCTCAGAACCTTCCTTACTCCTTCTCCCTCTTGAAGACTCAAGCTTTCCTTTTCCTTTTTTTTTTTTTTTCTTAGTTCCTTGACCAGGGATCGAACCCGTGCCCCCTGCAGTGGAAGCACAGACCCCTAACCACTGGACAGCCAGGGAAGTCCCTCGAGCTTTCCTTTTGAATTGTATCCTTCCCTCCAACATTTAAATCTCTTCCATCTTTAAAAAAAATAATAGGGCTTCCCTGGTGGCGCAGTGGTTGAGAGTCCGCCTGTCGATGCAGGGGACATGGGTTCGTGCCCCGGTCCGGGAAGATCCCACATGCCGTGGAGCGGCTGAGCCCGTGAGCCATGGCCGCTGAGCCTGCGCGTCCAGAGCCTGTGCTCCGCAACGGGAGAGGCCACAACAGTGCAAGGCCTGCATACCGCAAAAAAATATATAAAATAATAATAATAATAATACTCCCTTGCCCCCCATTCCCTTCCAGCTACTGTCCCATCTCTTTCCTCTCCTTAATATCCTCCTTATCAAAAGGCTTTTGCTACCATAGCCTCATTTCCCCTCACTTCGGCCTCCATTATCCGTGGAAACTGTCCTTACACATGTCACCAAGGGCGCTCCCTGGCCTCCTGGCCTTTATCTCTAAATACAATAAGCATTTTCTCCAGCCCTTATCGTCATCTCTCAGCAGCATCAAGATACTCAGGAGTGTAGACAAGTCCTGCTTCCCTTCTGGAGAGAGCCCCTCCGTTAAGCATCACTCACCCCTCTGGGCTCCGCCTCCTTTCTGGGACCACATCGAAAGCCCCAGGGACCTTGTCACCTCTTACTGAACACTCTCTCCCCAGGGCTCATCTGCTCCTGCAGGTTCTAAGCCACCTATTAACCGGTGTCTCCCCAAGTTCTATCTCCACCCCAGATTTCTCTTTTAAGGTCCCACAGACTTCTCCAAAAAAATCCCTGCTGTGAGCCAAGCCCTGTTCTAAAGGCTGGGATTTAGAAGTGAAAGAAACAGTCCAAAATCCCAGCTTCTTTCTAGTGGACGAGACAAATAAATATGCAAAGAATACAGTGTCTGGTATGAAATTTTTCTGCTATGAAAGCAACAGAGCAGGGTAAATAAAGACAGCAAATGTTGGGGATGCCATTCACTGCTGGGTTGCCCTGCGGATCTCAGGGCTTGGCACATAGCAGGTATTCAGGAAATAGCTGCTGATCAGGTATAAAGTTGTAGTGGTACAAGGAGAATGATGAGATACAGAGTGTGTCATCTGCCCCACACTTAAGAAGAGTTCGGTCTAAAATATTGATTGATGGGATCAATATTTTACAAATGTTTACTGAAATCGTTTCTCTTTGTGGTGATGATGACATTTATCATGATTCCTCTAGTGGTCTTAATGCTCATAGTACACGTTTGGTGGCATGTACAGGGTCTCCTTGGATCCTTTGAGGAGTTCTTTCGGTTGGGTCAAGGTAAGCATCGTTTGTCTCAGAGTCAGGGGCCCTCTGGGAAGGACCGTGGCTTAGGAAGGACTGGTTGAAAGTGGGGAGGGGAACAGTGCTATAGGGCAACAGGGCCGGCATGCATCAGGGCTGGCAGCTGTTGTCATATTTCATGCCTCAGTATCCCCATGAGCCATCTAGAGCAGGGGGTCTCAACCAGGGGCCATTTTTGCTCCCCCTCTCCAGCAGACATGTGGCAATGTCTGTAGGCATTTTTGGTTGTCATACTGAAGGGACAGGTGCTACTGGCATCTAGTGAGTAGAGTCCAGGGATGCTGCTAAACATCCCATAATGCAAAAGACAGCCCCCGGACAAAGCATTATCCACCCCCAAGTTGTCAATAGTGTGAAGCTTAAGAAACCCTGATGGAGAGTTTAGATGTAGGACAGTGGGAGGGGCACAAAGGCCCTTTGAGAATCTCAGGAGAGCTTCTGGCCAGGAAAGTGCACCAGATTTGGTATACGTGGTCAGGAGGCTCAGTCATCCAGGGACCCAACTCCTGAATACAAGGCTGAGGTTATGAGCCCTTCATTTCACCAAGGTCCTCATTTCCATAAATAATGGTGTTCAAAGTCTTGGCAACTATGTGATAATTTTTTTTAAAAAAGCAGATATTATGTTTTCCTGACAACTGAGCAATTCATTTCAAGACGTTTATTTATTTATTTATTTATTTTTTTTTTTTGCGGTACGCGGGCCTCTCACTGTTGTGGCCTCTCCTGTTGCGGAGCACAGCCTCCGGACGCGCAGGCTCAGCAGCCATGGCTCACGGGCGCAGTCGCTCCGCGGCATGTGGGATCCTCCCGGACCGGGACACGAACCCGTGCCCCCCTGCATCGGCAGGCGGACTGTCAACCACTGCGCCACCAGGGAAGCCCCAAGACATTTATTTATTTATTTATTTATTTATTTTTATTTTTTTTTATTTTTATTTTTTTTTTTTGCCGTGCCCCACGGCTTGTCGGATCTTAGTTCCCCGACCAGGGATCAAACCCGGGCCCTCGGCAGTGAGAGCGCGGAGTCCTAACCACTGGACCGCCAGGGAATTCCCAGAGCAAATTCACTTCAACATGGATTATTCTTCTATAACCAGTGAGACCTCAGGGCCAAAAAACACAAAAGAAAAACTAGAGGAGGGAAAAAAATGGCATAGAAGAAATGATTATGAATAATAAAAGAAAGATCCATCCCAAAGGAGACCAGTCCCAGCCAGCTTTCAACCTTTCTTTAAACCTTGACACGAAGCTCACTCCACCTGGGGGCACTTCCTTTGACGAGACGGGAGTACCTTTCCTCCTGTTGGGCACTGTCCAAGGACAGCGGCCTCATTTCTGATCTTCGACTTGTCCAAGCTCATTCCCGCCTCAGGGTCCTTTGCTGTTTTTAGAACATTCTTCCTTCAGCTCATCGGCTCTGGACTCAGAGTGGTCACCCATGAACTTCCCAACTCTTGGGACTTCCTGGTGGTCCAGTGGTTAAGACTTTGCCTTCCAATGCAGGGCGTACGGGTTCGATCCCTGGTCAGGGAGCTAAGATCCCACATGCCTCGCGGCCAAAAATCCAAAACATGAAAGAGAAGCAATATTGTAACCAATTCAATAAAGAATTTTAAAATGGTTTTCCACATCAGAACTTCCCAACTCTTGTGGTCTCCATCTCTGGTCACTCTCTAAGTACCCTTCACGGTTACGTGCCTATTGTCTGTCTTCCCCACTGGGCTCTGAGCTCCAAGAAGCTGGCCCTTCATTGTTGAATCTTGGGGCCTAGAACCTTGCCTGCCCCGTGGGTTGCATGAAGGAGCAAATGGGTTACTGGCAGTCAGAGGAGCTGATAGAAAGCCTGGATTCGCTGCTTCCGAGATGTGTGCCCTGAGACAGGTTACAGTTATTCCCATCCTCGGTTTCTGCCTCTGCAAAATGGGAATAACAATACCTCTTTCTCAGAATTGTGAGGATAATTACATAAGGGCCCCAGCACATTGTGTTTAATTTAGTTGGAACCCGATAAATACTGGTCTTTCCTGATAAACTCTTCTCAAAGGTCCAGCCTTCCAGAATCTTCTCCCCATCTGCCCATCCACACCCACTTCTTTTATACTCCCTGTAAAAATATCCCAGAGGTATACAGGGCTTTCTGCATAGCTATGGAATTTTCTCTCAGGGGTCATATCCCGAGGACAATGGTGGATTTGCTTAGATTCAATTAGCACTCCCTGGGTTTATGCTGACCTAATCGACTCTCACCTCCAATAAAGTTTCTGAAACTGAACTCACCGCTTCTGACCCTCGCCGTCTTGATATGCTCTGTCTTGGTGAAAGATGCTATCAATTCCCACCCCCACTTCTTGCCTCCTTCCCTCCTCCCACCCACTCGTTCATTCATTGGCCCATTCGTTCAATAGCTAACATTTATTTTTTAATACCTTTTGGGTGACACCACCCACAAGATAACTTACAACCAGGTTGTTTTCAGTCCTATGAATTAGGTGCCAAAGATGATGAAAATAATAGCATCAGCAATAACGACTTGACATTTATCGAGCATTTCCTCTCCTGGGAGAGATTGGAATAGGATACAGTTTGGCAAACATTTTCTGTAAAGGACCAGATAGAAACATTTTAGGTTTTGCGGACCAAGAGGCAAAACTAAGGATATTATGTAGATACTTACACAAGAGACAAAACAAAATTTTAATCGATGAACTTCCAAATATAACAATACTTGATTATAATTTTTTTTTCAGTATAGGTTTGTGAGTGAGAAGAATGGAATTCTTTTGGAGAATAACATTGCTTGATTGGAGTTCAAAGTAAATGTTTCTTATCCACAACGAGATGGTGAAGGTTCCCTCTGTAAAGCCCATTGTTAGCTTGCAGGTCATACAAAACCATTGTCAGGCTGGATTTGGCCTTTGGGCTGTGGTTTGCTGACATGGTCCTGAGGAAGTTGCTTAGTTCTGAAAGTTGGCCCTAACCCTGTGAGACCTTGGTTGAGTCACTTACCTTTCTGTACCTCAATCTGCTCCCCTGGAAAATTAGTCTGATAGTAATAGTAATTACCCCATAGGGTACATGATTAAATATATGCAAAGTGGTTAAAACAGTGCCTGGTCTTGAATAACCAATTCCATAAACCCAGGTACTTATTCGACCCGATCTCCAGCCCCCATCCTCAATACCCCCAATATTCCTCCAGGGCTTTCTGGTCCCTCGTGGCAAAGTCTCCTTTGTCCTCACCCCTTTCTCTGAATGTCCCTGCATAATTTTGCTCCAAATGACCCTGGGTTTTCCCCCGGGGACGCAGCTTCCCCTCCGGCTCTCTCAAGGGGTGGCTTTTTCCCTATGACACCCAAGCCTACCAGCCTGGACTTGGGCTACCTGAGCTCTTTGCTTCTCTTCTCCTCAAACCATTGAGCCCTTGGAGACCCAGAATTCAGGTTTTCCTGTCCTCAGCCCTGTTCTCACTGCGTCCTCTGCAGACCTGGAGATCCTGCTGCTCAGCTTTTTTTTTTTTTTTTTTTGCGGTATGTGGGCCTCTCACTGTTGTGGCCTCTCCCGTTGCGGAGCACAGGACGCGCAGGCTCAGCGGCCACGGCCGGTGAGCCCTCTCTTAGTGGCTCGGCTGGGCTGGGGCTTCGCCTCCCCCTCAGTCACTCTAATTCCCTAATACCTCGGCATGTGGGATCTTCCCGGACCGGGGCCTGAACCCGCGTCCCCTGCATCGGCAGGCGGACTCTCAACCACTGTGCCACCAGGGAAGCCCGAAGATAACCCTTTTGATTCCCAGCTGCTCCTTTCCTCGACTCCCCCTCCATGAGGGATCTTGTCCACACCCCGCCGCAGTGCGCACTCCCGGGCTCAGACTCTCCTCGATTCTAATAGCAGCATCACGCCCACCAGCTCAATGTCAAGTGTCCCTTGGGGACCCCAAGTCCACCAATTCCTTGACCTTCCTGTAACCTCCACATTTACTGACTGTCATTGTTTCACTCTTTACACCCCTGTCCCATCCTATCAGGCTTGGGCTCTACGGTCCATCATGATACCCTCCTTCATGTTCACCCGGGATGCCACTGCACTTTTCCTTCTTGGTGGACTTTCTGGGCTAAAACCCCATTCTGGGTGAAATGCAACTCTTAGCCCATTCTGCACCTGCACGGAAACAGCTGAAGAAGACTGGGGGAAAACTCACAACCGTGAGAACTGGCTTCTCTTACATGCGTGACCCGCAGCGGGGGCCGGGCCGCCCCCCGCACCTCCCTCTCCCATTCATTCTGCATCTCTCCTGGAGGGCTGTTCTACCCCTCCTTTCTCTCCTCTGACACTCAGCGCTCTCTCCCCTTCTGTACTCTTGTTGGTGGAGGACTTCCACACACCCCCAAGCTAAGTCAGCCCACTTATCTTGGTGTGGGCCCAAATGTTCTCCCTCTCTGCTGTTATGGATGGACTGTACGGGACCATATCATAGGCCAACACCACATCCCTCCCCACCTCCTTTAGATCACTGCTCGGTAATTGTTCCTTTTCTCTCCTGCGTTATCAAGAGCTCCTCTTCACTTGAATCCTTGCTCCCGTCATCCAACACCTGCTATAATACCTCCCTTAAACTCATACTCCCCCTGAAGCCCCCCTTCCTGCCCCACTCCACCCGTCCCTCCGCCTATTTACCATGAAACATCTTCAAAAGGGTTGTTCCGGGCTTCCCTGGTGGTGCGGTGGTTGAGAGTCCGCCTGCTGATGCAGGGGACACGGGTTCGTGCCCCGGTCCGGGAAGATCCCACATGCCGCGGAGCGGCTGGGCCCG
>NW_006770868.1:586687-590748 GCF_000442215.2 Lipotes vexillifer
ACCGCAAAAAAAAAAAAAAAAAAAAAAAAAAAAAAGGATTGGTCCTACTCACTACCTCCTCCGATCCCTTTTCAACCCTTTCCCATCAGCTTTTGCCCCTACGGCCCCACTGGAGTCTCTCCTGATGACTAGCCATCTCTACGTTGCCCAAGCTAACCACCAGTCAGGTCCACCTGCCTTGAAAGAGCAGCAGTGTGTTCAGACCATGGGTCACACCCTCCACCATGAAGACTTTTCTCTCTCGGCTTCCTGGATGGCTCTGTCTTGCTTCTGATTCAGGAGATGACTGCCCTTCTCAGTCCCCTTTGTAGGTTCCTCCTCACCTCCCCCCCTTTAAAACCCCAATGTTCCCCAGGCCTCGTCTCTGCCCTTGTTTCTTCCTTATCTCCCCTCACTCCCTAGTTGATCCCAACCAGTCCCAAGGCTTCAAATCCCATCTTACCCATGCAGATGTCTCCAGGCTCCTGGGTCTCACCCCTGAACTCCAGACTGGTCTATCCAACTGCTGCTTTAACATTTCCGCTTGAATCTACAATTGGTGTCTCCAACATAACAAGTCCCAAGTGAGTAATGAAGCCTCCACAGCCATATTGACTTCCCCCAGCCTTCCCTATTTCTGGACACGGCACTTGTTTTCTTCCAGGTGCTCAGGTTAAAAACCTAAGAATCATCCTTGACCTCTCTTTCTCCCACCCACATCCAGTCTGTCAGCAAGTCCTATCAGCCACACAATCACAGTATATTCCCGTCCAAACATTTCTCCCACCTTGAGCCAACCCTTCATCTTTGCCCTCCTGGACTATTGCTATAGAGTCTCCACTGCCCTTTCCCCTCGAGCTGCAGTCCATCACAGCATTCAGAGTTCTCCTTCTAAAACCTAAGGAAAGTCACATCATTCCCCTGCTCGAAACCTTCCAATGACTCTTCATCTCACTAGACAAAAAGCAATGTTCTTTTTAAAAAGGGAGGGCTATTTTACTGTGATTGTCTTAGCGGTCATATTAAGATGAAGCCTATCTGAAAATTTAGACTATTACGTGTTTTTGGTGCAGGACAATTAAGACTTTCTTAAGCATTCAACTAGTTACCCTTTTTGAGTTATTCTTTACAACTTTGAAATGTCCTGGCAGTTATTTGGGTATCTATTTGGTAAGGTGCCACTGTGATATGACATTTAAAATAAATGGAAGGGGGGAAAAAAAGAAAGTAAAAAAATAAATGGTGGGCAGAAAAAAAAGGTAATAGCAGCTTTTATTTGGGATAGATATATAATATCCACAAACCTAGAAAAATATACTCAACACGCTAATCATTAGGGAAACGCAAGTCAAAACCACCATGAGAAACTGCCTCACCCCCATTAAATGGTTAGTATCAAAACCCAGAAAATAACAAGTGTTAGTGAGGATGCAGAGAAATTGGAACCATTGTATACTGTCAGTGGGAATATAAAATGGTGCATCTGTTGTTGAAAATAGTATGGCAGGACTTCCCTGGTGGCACAGTGGTTAAGAATCCGCCTACAAATGCAGGGGACACGGGTTCGAGCCCTGGTCCAGGAAGATCCCACATGCCAGAGAGCAACTAAGCCCGTGCGCCACAATTACTGAGCCTGTACTCTAGAGCCCATGAGCCACAACTACTGAGCCCACGTGCCACAACTACTGAAGCCCGCGCACCTAGAGCCTGTGCTCCGCAACTAGAGAAGCCTGTGCACTGCAACAAGGAGTAGCCCCTGCTCGCGGCAACTAGAGAAAGCCCACATGCAACAAACAAGACCCAACATAGCCAAAAAGAAACATTAATTTTTAAAAAAAGGAAAATAGTATGGCAGTTTCTTAAACAATTAAAAATACACACTACTATATATAAAATAGATAATCAACAAGGACTTACTGTACAGCACAGGGAATTCTACTCGATACTCAGGAATAACCTATATGGGAAAAGGATCTGAAAAAGAATAAACATGTATAACTAAATCACTTTGCTGTACACCTGAAGCAAAAACAACATTGTAAATCAACTATACTTCAATATAAAATAAAAATTTTAAAAAATTAAAAAATAAAAATAAAAACGGAATTATCATATGATCCAGCAATTCCACTTCTGGGTATATATATACCCCAAAGAATTAAAAGCCAGGTCTTGAAGAGATATTTCTATACTCATATTCATAGCAACATTATTCACAATGGCTAAAAGGTGGAAGCAACCCAAGTGTCTACTGATGGATGAAGCTATAAGCCAAATGTGGTATATACATACAAGGAATATTATTCCCTTAAAAATGAAAGAAATTCTGATACTTGCCACACTGTGGATGAACCTGAGGATATTATGCTAATTGAAATAAGGTAGTCACAAAAAGACAAATACTGTATGATTCCTCTTTTTATTTATTTACTTATTTATTTTTGGCTGCGTTGGGTCTTCGTTGCTGCGCGCAGGCTAACTCTACTTGCAGCGATCAGGGGCTACTCTTCCTTGTGGTGCACGGGCTTCTCATTGCGGTGGCTTCTCTTGTGGAACACGGGCTCTAGGCACTTGGGCTTCAGTAGTTGTGGGACACAGACTCGGTAGTTGTGGTGCACGGGCTTAGTTGTTCCACAGCATGTGGGATCTTCCCAGACCAGGGATCGAGCCTGTGTTCCCTTCATTGGCAAGCGGATTCTTAACCACTGTGCCACCAGGGAAGTCCTTGTATGATTCCTTTTGTATGAAGTACTCAGAGTAGTCAGATTCACAGACAGAAAGTAGAGTGGTGGTTGCCAGGGCCTGGGGTGAGAGAGAAGTGGGGAGCTACTGTTTAATGGGTACGGAGTTTCGGTTTTGCAAGATGAAAAGAGTGATGGAGATAGATGGTAGTGGCGTTTGCACAATAATGTGAATGCATTTAATACTGCTGACCTGTGTAATTTTAAGTTATTAAGATGCTAAATTTTATGTTATATGTATTTTACCACTTTTTTTTTTTTTTTTTTTTTGCGGTACGCAGGCCCTTCACTGCTGTGGCCTCTCGCATTGCGGAGCACAGGCTTCGGATGCGCAGGCTCAGCGGCCATGGCTCACGGGCCCAGCCGCTCCGTGGCACGTGGGATCCTCCCAGACCGGGGCACGAACCCGTGTCCCCTGCATCAGCAGGCGGACTCCCAACCACTGCGCCACCAGAGAAGCCCCACAATTTTTTTTAATTGAAAAAAGAAATAAAAATTAGAGTCACGATCTCTAAGGCCGTACATGTGCTTGCCCCCCATTACCTCTCACTCACTCCACTCCAGCACCAGTGGCCTTTTTAAAGTTCTCCAAACATGTCAAACACATTCCTGCCTCAGGGCCTTTGTACTGTCTGTTACCTCTGCCTGGAATGCCCTTCCCACAGATATCAGCGTGGCTCTCATTTCCTTCATGTCTCCGCTCACATGTCTTCTTATCAGCGAGGTCTTTCCTCATTACTCCACAAAAAAAGCATCCGCTGACGTTCTCTGTTGCTTTCACTGTCTTCATAGCATTCACTTCTAGCTGACACATATTAAAGGTATTTGTTTACGAAATGGCGAGTGAGGTGACCAGGGCCCCTCCTGTCATGGAGTGACTAGTTTGCAAGGCGACTTATGCCTTTCACGATTTCATCCCATCCCAGCCCCACTCTAGACAGAGTGCATGTACCCTAGACCACCATTTTTGCATGACCCAATAGTGTTGACATTAGCTTTTTTTTGCCTTTTTTTTTTTTTTGGCCACACCTCTTGGCTTATGGGATGTTAGTTCCCCCACCAGTGACTGAACCGGGGCCCTCGGCAGTGGAAGCACAGAGTCATAACCACTAGACAGCCAGGGAATTCCCTTTTGCCCATTTTAGACTGTGACCACTTGAGTTTTTTCATCCTAAAATCCTCAGCACCCAGCCCAAGGCCTGGTACCTAGTGGACAAAATAATTCTTTGGTGAATGAATGAATGGCCAAGTAAATAAAATAACTCTGGCCCCAAAACTATCATGTATGTTGCAGGTCTACTTAATATTATGAGATAAAAACCTTAGATAAATATTCCTGCT
>NW_006770868.1:590758-601534 GCF_000442215.2 Lipotes vexillifer
AAAAAATGTGTATGATGATGATACATGTTTCCTGAACACCAGTTTAAGCCAGAGGCTTTACGACAATCATTTCTAATTTTCGGGGCAATGCCACAAATAGAGATTAGTCTCCCCATTTACTGGGGAAGGAAACAAGGTCTGAAGAGACTGAGACAGGCTGGAGGGAAATTACAAAGGCAGGACCCACACCCTGGCTTGTCCACGCTGCCCAGTTTAAGAAATGAACTTTCAGGGAATTCCCCGGTGGTCCAGTGGTTAGGACTCTTTCACTGCTGGGCGCCTGAGTTCGATCCCTGGTCGGGGAACTAAGATCCTGCAAACTGCACGGCAGAGCCGGAAAAAAACAAAAACAAAAACACACAAACAAAAAAAAAAACCCAAAGCCCCCAAAACACAACAAGAACAAACAAAACAACAACTTTCAGATCACCCAAAGGGTGGAAAATAGATGAAAACGTTCTTGTTCTTCCCTGGGCTTAACTCTCGTTCTGTTTCTCAGGAGTTTTATTCCTTCCCTTCTGGTGTCTGTATTTCTTCCCCTGCACTTATCACCCCTTCCCCTCTCTCTCCCTCCTATTTTTCTTCTTCAGCCTTTGCTTATTTCTGCTCTTGTCTGCTCTCTTTGCTTTTCCCCCTTTCCCTCCATTTAGGTGCCTCATCTCAGTCTCTGTAACCAGACCAGAGCCAAGTCATTTGTTTATTTGGGAGTCGGAGCTGAGAAAAGAAGTCAAAATCTCTCCACACATTAAAACCAAGAAAGGGACATTTTATATTCCCTTTCATGGTCAAAAGATGGTCCTTTCCTTTTTCCCCTTCGCAAAATCCATTTAGGTGTTTATAGACCAGTTATCTTAACAATGACTGTCCTTTGCTTTTCTCTCTGTGACAATTAACATTCTTAATTGCCTCGCTCTCACTGGCTCACTTTTTTCGTGTTGGGCAGAGTTCTCTGAAAAGTTTATTTTCAATTATAATTTATATTGCAATGACAGATATTTATGACAGTAAACTTTCCTGTGTGCTGGGCTTTTAGCTCTTAAAGGTTTGTTATAATAAAGAACGCTTGTGGCAAATGGACAGAAGTGCCTCCTCGGTGATATTTTTTTAAAGACAAGTTCAGAATAGGTATTTTTTGGAAGGGGGAGGCAGGATGTGTGTCTGGTAGGTAATCAAAAAAAGAAAGAAGAAAAAGCAAGAGAATACTTTTTAGTAAAGGTTGCAGGGGCCAGTACAGAAATGTTTAAAGAATGAATCACAACTGCTACAAAAGGGAATGCAGTGGAAAGCGTTTTTAGCAGAAAAATTGTTCAATCAATTGAACCTTCAACTTGTTTTTGAAAATCTATACATTTCTCCAGTCCAGTTACGAAATATGTGAATGTCCCGATAAGCATGTTTATGGTTTTACCCTTTTCGCTTGATCACTCACGTTACCCAGGCTCATGTCTTGCACAAGAGCCCACAAAGGAATAAGAGAGTATTTTCCAAAGCTCTTGAAGGGTTGTGAATTTGTGAAACACCAACATTCATTGCAGACTCAGAACAGGAGGTCTTAAGAAAAGAAATCCAAAATTTGGACAGAGCTGTGTGAACAGAAAGTTCATGGATTTTATTCTCTACAATAAAGACAACTCAAATATATAACAGGGATTAGTTAACTAGATTAAAGGTTCACCCATGAGCGAAAAAAATTACATGATAAAACACATTAACAAAGATTTGTTTTTAGTGAGGTAGAAAAGGCTGATGATATCCTGTTGAAGTGAAAGAAATAAAATGCCAAGATGTATTTTCAAATGGATATCAACTCTGTAAAAGTTATGATATTCATGGAAGAAAGATCAGAAGAAAATTCACTCAAATGTTATCTTTCTCTCATCTGCAGAAGAAGCAGAAAAATTACTCAAATCATCCCAACGAGTGAATATAAGATTGTATAATCTTTGAGAGAAAAGGCCAGAGTGCAGGGCTTTGATTTAGTCGGGGGAGGTTAGGAAGGTTCCCCTGGAGAAGCCAAGGGGATTTTTTTTCAATTGAAGTGTAGCTGATGTACAATATTATACAAGTTACAGGTGTACAATGTAGTGATTCACAATTTTTAAATGTTATATTCCATTTATAGTTATTATAAAATATTGACTATATTCCCTGTGTTGTACAGTATGTCCTTGTAGCTTTGTATAAAATTTTTTTATTGGAGTATAGCTGATTTACAATCCTCGTAGCTTATTTTATACATAATAGTTTGTACCTCTTAATGCCTACCCCTTTATTGCCCGTCCCCGCTTCCCTTTCCCCACTGGTAACCGCTAGTTGGTTCTCCATAGAAGATAAGAGGACTTTTTAAATTTATTTATTTATTTATTTATTTTTGGCTGCGTTGGGTCTTTGTTGCTGTGCGTGGGCTTTCTCTAGTTGCTGCGAGCGGAGGCTACTCTTCCTTGCGGTGTGTGGGCTTCTCATTGCAGTGGCTTCTCTTGTTGTGGAGCACAGGCTCTAGGCACACGGGCTCAGTAGTTGTGGCTTGCAGGCTCAGTAGTTGTGGCACACGGGCTTAGTTGCTCCATGGCATGTGGGATCTTCCCAGACCAGGGATCGAACCCGTGTCCCCTGCACTGGCAGGCGGATTCTTTTTTTTAATTTATTTGTTTTATTTATTTATTTTTGGCTGCATTGGATCTTCATTGTGGTGAGCGTGTTTCTCATTGTGGTGGCTTCTCTTGTTGTGGAGCACGGGCTCTAGGCCCGCGGGCTTCAGCAGTTGTGGCACACAGGCTCAGTAGTTGTGGCTCACAGGCTCTAGAGCTCAGGCTCAGTAGTTGTGGGACATGGGCTTAGTTGCTCCGGACATGTGGGATCTTCCCGGACCAGGGCTCGAACCCGTGTCCCCTGTACTGGCAGGCGGATTCTTAACCCCTGCACCACCAGGGCAGCCCTGGCAGGCGGATTCTTAACAGCTGTGCCACCAGGGGTGTCCAGATAAGAGGATTTGATTATGATTTAGTACCTAGTTTTATTAGAAAGTATTTTACTATTGGGGAAAAAAAAGGATTAGGTAGTTGCTAATATGGCCTTGAAATCACGTTACCTATAGACCTGGTTTCTCAACTTCGGCACTACTGACATTTTGGGTCAGATAGTTCTTTGTTGTGCGGGGCTGTCCTGGGCTATTGTAGGGTATTAGCATGATCCTGGCCTCTACCTCGTATATAACTAGCACTCTTGTGTTGCCAAATGTCCCCAGTTGGAGGAGGAGGTAAAATTGCCCCCCACTGAGAACCACTGCCATGGACTTAGAGAGTCAACCTTCTCTGCAGCATGTGAGTGCTCCAGACTGACCTAAAGACCTGTATGCATGGACCACAGTGAGCCCGGCAAGGGACTGAGGGACAAAAAAACCCAGTCGTGTCAACTCTTTTATTCCTGGTCCATCTCCTCTTCAACTGAAGAAACTGCAGGAGAAATCCTCATTTTTGGAAGTTCATTCCTGTTTTAATGAACTTGCTGGAATAGTTTTTTTTTCTCTTTTTGAGTACATAGTTGTGGGCTTCAACGTATCAGGGGATGTATTAACCAGCAAGACTAATTGGAGCTAGAAATTGTTCAGTACCAATTTGGGAGTGATAAAATGGCAACAAACAGAGAGATATCAAAACAAGGAGGTGGGGGCTTCCCTGGTGGCGCAGTGGTTGAGAGTCCGCCTGCCGATGTAGGGGACACGGGTTCGTGCCCCGGTCCGGGAAGATCCCACATGCCGCGGAGCGGCTGGGTCCGCGGGCCATGGCCGCTGAGCCTGCGCGTCTGGAGCCTGTGCTTCGCAATGGGAGAGGCCACAGCAGTGAGAGGCCCACGTACCGCAAAAAAACAAAAACAAAAACGAGGAGGCGGTATCATCAGTTAAGTGGTGATGATTGCAATTAGCCAGACTTTGCAATTATAAATCATCCCAGTAGAAGGGCTCTGGGCCAGGACACTTAGAAAAGTGGACGTTTGGCCCCATAAGAAAGCACTCCCAGTGTATTACAAGCATGATTTCTGAAGCAATTTTAGCTCAACTTCTAAATCTCTAGATTTGAGCAGCTGTTACCAGACATATAAAGCCTTCTCTTTGAGGCAGGGAGGTATCAAATCGATGAGTCCATAGCCTCCAAGAGGTTGGTCCATGGTGAGAAAAAAGCCACTCTTTATACTTCCCGAATCCAAACTGTGTATTTCCCAAATTAAAGCAGCAGCGGTTACCACATCGGTCCACTTGACCATTTCCTGGCATGAATAATTAGAGACCCAAAGGGGCAATACTTTTGCAGTGGCAGAACATGATTTACGGACACCAGCCCTGCTATTTCAGTTTTTTCAGGCTTAAGATGCTGGGAATCCCACATAGGAAAAAAACCACACATGTAATTATGGCCCTTTCAATTATAGGGACAACCAAATATCTAATTGCCTTTTTTTTTTTTTTTTTTTTTTTTTTGGCCGCGTGGCTTGTGGGATCTTAGGCTCCCGACCAGGGATTGAACCTGGGCCCTGGTAGTGAAAGCTGCGAGTCCTAACCACTGGACCACCAGGGAACTCCCCCTAATTGCCGCCTTTTTTTTTTTTTCTTAACATTTTTATTGGAGTATAATTGCTTTACAATGGTGTGTTAGTTTCTGCTTTATAACAAAGTGAATCAGTTATACATATACATATATCCCCATATCTCTTCCCTCTTGTGTCTCCCTCCCTCCCACTCTCCCTATCCCACCCTTCTAGCTGGTCACAAAACACTGAGCTGATCTCCCTGTGCTATGTGACTGCTTCCCACTAGCTATCTATTTTACATTTGGTAGTGTTTATATGTCCATACATACACTACCACTCTCTCACTATGTCCCAGCTTACCCTTCCCCATCCCCGTGTCCTCAAGTCCATTCTCTAGTAGATCTACGTCTTTATTCCCGTCTTGCCTCTAGGTTCTTCATGACCACACTCTGTATGACAGACCTTAGGTCCATCCACCTCATTACAAATAGCTCAATTTCGTTTCTTTTTATGGCTGAGTAATATTCCATTATATATATGTGCCACATCTTCTTTATCCATTCATCTGTCGATGGACACTTAGGTTGCTTCCACGTCCTGGCTATTGTAAATAGAGCTGCAGTGAACATTGTGGTACATGACTCTTTTTGAATTATGGTTTTCTCAGGGTATATGCCCAGTAGTGGGATTGCTGGGTCATATGGTAGTTCTATTTGTAGTTTTTTAAGGAACCTCCATACTGTTCTGCATAGTGGCTGTACCAATTTACATTCTCACCAACAGTGTATGAGGGTTCCCTTTTCTCCACACCCTCTCCAGAATTTATTATTTGTAGACTTTTTGATGAAGGCTCTTCTGACCAAAAACAACTTCATTAGATATGCTGTACATATCATAAAATTCACCCATTATAAGTGTACATTTCAGTGATTTTTAATAAATGTATATAGTTAGGCAACCATCAGTTTGTAATTGCCTTTTTTCCGCACTTGTGGTAAAATACACATAACATAAAATTTTGCCATTTAACCATCTTTAAGTGAACTCTTCAGTGGTATGAAGAACATCCGCATTATTGTGCAGTCTCCAGAGCTCCTTCCATTTTGCAAAACTGAAACTCCATATATACCCATTAAACAGTAACTCCCCAGTTCCCCCTCCATCCAGTCCCTGGCAATCACCCCTCTAATTTCTATCTCCATGAATTTGACTTCTCTAGGTACCTCATAGAAGTGGAATCACACAGTATTTGTCTTTTTTGTGACTGGCTTATTTCCCTTAGCATGATGTCTTCAAGGTTCATCGAGTCTGTAGCAAGTCAGAGTTTCTTTCATTAAAAAAAAAAAATTGGGGCTTCCCTGGTGGCGCAGTGGTTGAGAGTCCGCCTGCCGATGCAGGGGATACGGGTTCGTGCCCCGGTCTGGGAGGATCCCACGTGCTGTGGAGCGGCTGGGCCCGTGAGCCATGGCCGTTGAGCCTGCTCGTCCGGAGCCTGTGCTCCACAATGGGAGAGGCCACAACAGTGAGAGGCCCACATACGGCAAAAAAAAAAAAAAAAAAAAAAATTATTTATTTATTTGGTAGCACCAGGTCTTAGCTGTGGCGTGCTGACTACTTTCCTGAGGCATGTGAATTCTTAGTTGCAGCATGTCTGTGGGATCTAGTTCCCTGACCAGGGATCGAACCCGGGCCCCCTGCATTGGGTGCTTGGAGTCTTAACTACTGCATCACCAGGGAAGTCCCAGAATTTCTTTCATTTTTAAGGCTGAATAATATTCCATTGTATGTATACACCACATTTTGTTTATCCATTCATTTGTTGAGGGACTCTTGGGTTATGTCCACCTTTTAGCTCTTGTGAATAATGCTGCTATGAATTTGGGTGAACAAGTATCTCTTCATGTCCCTGCTTTCAGTTCTTCCAGATGTATATCCAGAAGTGGAAATGCTGGATCCTACCGTAATTCTACGTTTAATTTTTTTTTTAAGAAACTGCCATACTATTTTCCACAACGGTTGCACCATTTTACATTTCCACCAACGGCAGTTGCCTTTTAATACTCCATTTTATTTTATTTTAAATATTTATTTATTTATTTGGTTGTGCTGGATCTTAGTTGCGGCTCGTGGGCTCCTTAGTTGCGGCATGCAGGCATGTGAACTCTTAGTTGCGGCATGCATGTGGGATCTAGTTCCCTGACCAGGGGTCGAACCCAGGCCCCCTGTATTGGGGGTGTGGAGTCTTATCCACTGAGCCACCAGGGAAGTCCCTTAATACTCTAGTTTATATTCAGGTCCCTAAAGTCATTCTCCAAATTCATTTATTGTGATTCATTTCTGTGTTCTGTTACCGTGGCTAAGTGCTAAGGACATAGTGGTGAAGGTGTCTGCCCTTGTGGAGCCTGCAGTGTGAAAAACAAGTAATAAATACATAGACAATTCGATCTATAATTATAAACTTTGAACTATGCTATAAAAGGAAAGAACCAGCTTCTAGAAGATCGACACTAATAGGTGAGACCGTTCTAATTTGGATGAGAAAAGGCCAGTTTTAGGAAGAAAAATGTAAACTGAGACTGGAGGCTTAGTGGAAGTGGGCAGGTGAAGAGGCGTAAAGAGTATAAGGGAAGAAAGTCCCTTGCAGAACAGAGCAGAGGTGGGATTTTGTGGACAGAGTTGGAAGGTCTGAGTTCCACAGAGACCTATACCCTTAACTGGAAAGTTCCTGAATTCATACATTCAGCATACGACTGTTAGTACCCACGAGGCGCTGATGGGAGCTTTGAGTTTGTTTTGCCATGGATGAAATGGGAATAAAAAAGGATTTTAATGAAGCTGAAATGGGATTATGTATCCCAGCCTCCCTTAGACACAGTAAAGCCTCAATGTTCATAGACTGCTTGAGGAAAGATATAACAAGAAGTCAATTTCTGACAATTTCTGCCCCAGGCAAACAGTGAGAAGGACTGGATTACACATAAACCCAGTCACCTAACCAAAGGCATTACAAAGTTTAATACCATCCTTTACAATGATCTTCCCCCCCCCACTCTGATCACACCTAGGTCTTTTAGTTTTAGGGAATATTAAATCATCCAAAAAATTACCCTGGATTAGGGACTGGCCTTCTGCCCTGCCGTGCACCATTTACTCCCCCCCACCCGCTTTGTTCTAGAGTCTTACTTCACCTCCAGCTTACTATCTCCTGGCTCATCAGTTGGATTCAAAAAGAGTACTGTGCCTTTCTTTTCTTAATATAATATTCATGGGAGGTTTTCCTTTGGGGAAAACTTTTTGACTTTCTCTGTACAAGTTATTTCCACAGACTGTGGATTTTTCAGGACAGGTTTAATTTAACATATGTTTTCTTTTACCACAATTTTTACTTATTTAGCTATCTTGTCCATATTCAGCTGCCACTGAACGACAATCACTGAGATGTGATAAAAGAATTTTGAAATCGGGCTTAGGGATTGAGCTCATCCACTTCTTAATTAAGTTATTTCATGTCCTTAAACCTCAGTTTCCTCATTTTCAAAATGGACAAAAACAATGCCAGTCTCTCTTGGAAGATAAAAGGAGAAAGTGTGCATTTAGTGCAGCCTGTGGCACATACCAGGAGCTCAATTAATTATTATTATTATCACTTGGAGACTCAAGTGGCATAATTTTAATACCTTGTTCTAAGCAGAAACGGCATCGTGTTTTCACTATCACCAACTAAAATAAGTATAAACAACTATATCTTAAATTAAGTTTTCCTTAAACCACTAACATTTCTTGAGCTGTAAACCTAGTGCACATGCATTTAGATTGGTAAATTACATCTACCACAGTACCTTACACAGAAAAGGTGTTGGGAATATAAGCAGATTAGTCAGTGAGGCAGGTGTTAATTGGCTTTTTTACTCAGTATGAGAATTCTAAACAGCTTCCATGTATTATTAAACCAAATTCTTACTTTTCCAACTTGGGCCGTTGACTGTAATTCTATCTTTTTTGGTTTAGGGGACTTAAAACAATGCCAAGCATTTTCAAACAAAGACTCAAAAATTGGAGGTTAACCTTCTTTCCTTCAGTAAGTTTTACTGATGGCCATGAATATCAAAAAGATGATCAAGCTGATTTATTTTCTGCCTTGGGTTGTCCAAACACCCAGGTGAACATATTTATCAGTTTAGCATTCTATTTTGCTTGCGTTCCCGATGAGCTTACAAGAAACTCTAACAAGCTGGGAAGCTGATGAATAACTAATCAAGAAAATGCAATGCACAAATGTGGAGGAAGGGTCTATAATTGCACAGTTCCTTACAATGAAGTAAATGCTAAATACAGACGCATGCCCAGAGGCACCAGGGAAACACTAATCAAAGTCTTAGAAGGCTGAAGATTTCATCATTTATTCAACATTTATTGAGCATTTACATCATGCAAGGCAGTTAATGGAATAAAATACATAGAGATTTACTGTAGAGGTGTGTATACATATAATATTATACACACACACACAATTTTAGAAAATTCCAGGCATCTCCATGTCAGGATGATGCAATCACTTTAAACTACACATCTTTTCCATAGTAAAGTCCATATTGCAAAAAATTCCGATAATGATTAGTTTGGCAACACCCAGTTACTATGACAATGCCCATTGCTGATCCATGGGAGATGTAAGAGAATTGTCTCAGTAATAAAATGATGTTATCAGACATTTATGGCTTGTGGGGAAAAAGTGCAGTCGCTCCTTGTTTTGATATTATCTCTGACTATACTTGCTTTTAATCTACCTTTTCTATATTTAGTATCCAGTCATTTTAAATAAAAAAAAAAAAAAACCCAAAACCCAAACCAAAAATCAAGGTCTGCACTGTGACAGTAAACCAAACCTTTTGAGTATGAATCCTGGAGGTTATTATTTGGCATTTAAAGGAAATAAATCATGGTGAGGGGATAATCTGAAATTTGAAGGCTACCTTAAGAGTTGAAATGGGGTGGGAAGGTTGAATATACCACCGTTTACCATTCTTCAGATACCTCCAGACTCAATTTAAACATTTCAGTGAAAAAGGAGATGGGAGGGGACACGGGTCAAATCTCAGTTTTTTGTTTTGTTTTGTTTTTGTTTTTTTGTTGTTTGGTAGATGTAAACACTGAGCCAAAATATTTCACTGAAAAGACCTTCCTCCCCGGCTTGCGAGGATATCAACCTTACAAAAGTAATTTTTGGAGCACACTACCAAATACGCTCGTTCCAAAACTGTTACGGAAGCTCCAAGTTTTTAGTAAATACACAATCATTTTTCTTTTTCTCTCCGAGGATTCAGATAGCTGAAGCGAGGATGGGTCCCCCTCGGATTTCGTCCACGATCCAGCCAATCTGAGCCCGGATGCTAATTAGTTGCTCTCCCCCGATGAACACGCCTTTGTCGCTTGTAGGGCCGGACTACAAAGCCCAGAATGCCTCGCCCCTCCCTGATCAATGAGGTCTTATTTAAATGATCTCTGAGGTCTTGGACCCAGGCCAATCAGCTGTCAGGGCTCATGATAAATCGCAATGCATTATTGATAATAATAATTACTGGGACATGCGCGTTCCGGCCGAAGGGGGGTAAATTTCCCAACTCCAGGAATTTGTGGCGGAGTGGGCAAATAACCGCGGCTCTCCAGGCGCCCCGATGCTCGCACCATGTCGAGGCGCAAGCAGGCGAAACCCCAACACATCAACTCGGAGGAGGACCAGGGCGAGCAGCAGCCGCAGCAGCCGGCCCCGGAGTTTGCAGATGCGGCCGCAGCGGCGCCGGCGGCGGGGGAGCCGGGTGAGTGGGGCTGGGGGCGCACGCCCCGGGCGGGCAGTTTCCGGGACGTTCGCGGGACCCTCGAAGGCGCGGACTTTGGGGGAGCCAACGGCTTCCACCGCAGACTGTGGAACCGAGATCTGGGGGCTCAGTTCCAGAGGAGAGCGGCAGCCTCATTCCCCACCCCCACCCTCGTTAATTTTACACTTCTCCCCTTTTATCGCTTCTCCCTTCTTGTGTAAGTTTCACCCCCAGGTCTCGCTCTTATTGTAAAATTGACCCCCAGCCTCTCCTGTGTCCCTCATTCCTGAAAGGTTCCCTTCTCCTTGTCCTCTGCCCCTCTAGTAATTGGTTCCACTCCCCTCACTAGTAGCCTCCCCCCCACTTGTAACTTAGGCTCCCCTCCTCCCTCCCTGGCGCTGCTTTTTAAAAGAAAGACCCCGGGGGTCCCCACTCT
>NW_006770868.1:601767-602791 GCF_000442215.2 Lipotes vexillifer
TTTCCCTTACCCGTTAGGGTCTTTGTAGGAGGCTGGGGAAGGGGCGCACCCTAGGAAGACCTCCCGGGGGAGCACGATCTGTTGCACGCGCCCCTCCCGGGCCAAGAGGGGGGAGGGGGCGCGACCTCTCCCCACCCCCAGGAGCTGGGGTGCGGGCCACCAGCGCTGCGGAGGGGATTGCAGGGCCCGAAGAGGTGGAGGAAAAGAGCACAGTATTTTCCTTTTTTAAAAAAATTTCTTTTTTGGTTTTTCCTCTTTTCTCCCGGGGCTACGCCGCCTGCCGCTCTTCGCCCTAACCTTTCGGGGCCTGACCTCCAGCCATCTTTGATTTCCGACTTCCTAAAAATAAACCGCGGCCGGCGGGAGGGGTGCGGGCCCCCAGGGGCGGGGGTCGCGGGCGCACAGCAGCCCCGCTGGGGTGCACCAGCCTGGCCTTTTGCGTGCCTTTTCTAGGGCGCCCGGCTTTCCAAACGCGCGACCCGGGGGCCAGAGGGGAGAGGTCGGGCCAGGGCTGGGCGGTCGTGGCCAGGGCGAGCTCCGGGGGCTGACCCGGCCCACGCTTCCGCGCTGCGCGTCTTTAGGGTCTGGAGGAGTTCTGGACCCCCAGCCCGGTCGGAAGCGGCCAAGCAGACTCCTCTCTTCCTAATCATGTAACCCAGGGGGCTTGAGGAGCCAGTCGATTTCCCACTATCTCCCCTCCGTCCTGGCCCGCCAAATTGTCGCCTGATAAGTTTTTCGCGTACGCGTGGGGGGAGGGGGCGTTTTTAACGTCCTCTTGGGCCTTGTTGGTGGCTTCTCTCCTCTCGCCGCCTGCTTTCTAATTTCCCAGCTCGTGATGGGGGTGTGCGCGGCAACCCGACTCCGAGCTACAACTCCGATGGGAAAACGGTTGCTACGTTTTGGTTACCGTACCTTTTATTTCGGGGAGGGAATGTGGTAAATTTCCTAAATTTATAATATAATGTAAATCCCTATTCCCCCCCCCCCCCCAACACACTTTTGCACGGGAAAATTAATAAATTTG
>NW_006770868.1:602801-616309 GCF_000442215.2 Lipotes vexillifer
CCATTCCCCCCCCCCCCCCAATAACATTTTTCCAGGGCAAATTAAAGAGATCTGCTTGACCGAGGGGGCGGCTGTGCGTTTTCGGGCGTCCGATGGTCAGGGTAGCGTGCACCCAAGGTCGGAGGAGGGCGGACTCTCTTTGTGCCTTGGGAGGGGGAGTGCGGGGGAGAATGGAGAGGCTTCGTTGCCTGGCCCACCTGGAACAAAAGGGTTAACCCTCTGCCCGCCCGCTTCCTCCCGAGAGGAGGGGCGAGCTCCTGGCTCTGACCCCTCCCCTGGTCCTGCTCTGACCTCCCCTTCCCCCTACCCGCTTCATTTTGGGTGGGCGCGCTGAAGTGGGGCTTTTGGTGGTGTTTGGCACCTTAGGGGGAGCTTCTTAAATTAACGCTAGCTGGAGTTTGCAATCAGTTAACCCGAGCTGGTTAGGATCGCGGGCCTGGCTGTGCGCTCCCTCCACGATTTGGGAGGGGGAGTTGCTATTGATCGCTTGGGTTGGAGTGGACGGCCGAGCTGCGCGCGGGCGCCCCCTGGAGGCCCAGCCTGGAACCTCGCCCTTTGCTGAGAGGCGGGTCCCTTCGCAGGTACCGGCTCACACCTGATGGGTGGGACAGGCTGGGGCAGGGGGATGGAGAGCGCTGGGCTGGGCTAGGCTAGGGACTCCAGTCGGTTGCTTGAGCTATCCCTGGCTGTGCCGGGTTTTCTTTGCCAAGTCTTTGGAATTCTTGGAAAGAATTCTTCGATCCTCGAATGTGTTTGCAGAGTCCCCCAGTTGCCACGATGGGACAGAAGGTAGTTTTCCCAAGCCGTACATTTTAACTGATGCATTTTGTATTTGAGCAGACTGTATGTATCATTTTAAACATCCAGTTTAGACTGGTCTTATTTTGCAAAGCCAATTTGAGACCCACTTATAAAGAATGTACTTTTTGAGGGAGGAAAATGAAGTCCGGCAAAAAATTAGATCAGAAAATCTGCAGGTGGTCAGGGGACTCAGGCTACATACAGGAAAATTAGCATTTTCTCAAAAGAGTTTCAGATGCCCTTTGTGCTAAACTGGATTACAGCCATCAACGATTAAGATTCCCAAATTTCAAATAACTGCCTAGCCCCAGTTTCTAAACTGAAATGACCTACATTGGCGGTAAGGATTCTGAGAATAGGGCACTTGGGAGCTTATATTTTAATAGAGGGAGAGGGAAATCTTGTTGATCGAAGCGTTAGTTAATGTTGCAGGCCGACTTTCTGTGTTTCCATCTGAGTTTCTGAAAGGGTCTACAACTTGCCCACACCGCTTTTGTTCCGTTAGAAAGAAATTGCACAAGTCAATGCTAGTTGGTCCTTCAAGCCTCTGCATCCTTCCTCACGGTGGGGAGTTGGGGAGCCATCTTGGGAGGGAGGGATAGAGTTAATGCTTCCTCTTTTTAAATGAGGTTAGGTTTTGGTAAGATTTTAGAGTGAGGTGTGCATTCCAATCTGGTTGTATGACTTTCAGCTGTGTAACCTTGATTTCTGAGCTTTTGGGTTCTTCCTCTGTACCATGGAGATGAAGCATGTTGCCTATTTAGATAGTTTCAACTATACAAGACCCACTGTGTGCTGGAAACGTGATCAGTAATTAATTTTGTTCAAAATAACAATGTTTTATTCTTTTTTGTGCCAAGACGGCACTGAACTGCCAAGTTGAGATAATTCTGCAGTTTTATCTGTAGCCTACTGTGTGCCAGACACCAGGCTGGGGACCTCAACGACATTATCTGTAATCCTCATTTTTACTCATTTTAGAGTAAACTTTAACTCCTGGTTGCAATGGTTTGCCCAGGGTTGCCTTGTCCTGTTTGATTTGAGCCTTGCTGTAAATCCAAGAAGCTGTGTTTATCGTGGTTTTAGAAGAGTTGGTTATGGGATGGGATTTTCTATCAGATGAGGGAGCTATGGTGAGTGTTCGGCTGGTTGAGTGTTATCTCTCCTCCTCCCTTTTAATTTTTGAGATGTGCCTTTGCAGGCTTTAGAATAAGAGGTCCTGGGAAGCAAGTCGAAAATAAAGCAGAGTTTGCATTTGGTGCTCTGGGCTTTACTGCCCTGGAAAAAATGATGGGAAGAGTTCAAGATATTCCCTTTTTCATCATCCTTAACCTGTTGTGCTTTTGATTGTTTAAAAAAGCATCTAAAAATTTTAAAAGCTCTAAATCCATGTAAGAACTGCATCTCTGATCGTTGCCATCTATTTTTTTTTTTCTAGATTTCAAGTCTATGTCGGGCTTTGTTCTAGGGGGATCTGGGGAAGGAGGCAGCAAAAGCTCCTGCCTTCATGGAGTTTACAAATTGCTTAAGAGATGAGCTCCAGTTGAGGCAATATGGGACCTATCTCTACAGCGTAAATAGCAGAGCTCGCACACCTTATAGCACAAAGAAACTGATTCTTTTACTTCTTCCTTTTCAGCAGACTTGAATTTTGATCCAAGACCACTTGGAACAAATTTTTTTTTGTACCTTAATTAAATAGAAAGTTAATTACTGCTCTAATTTGCCACCTAAAAATTGAGTTAAGGGCTTGTTCCTTAAGTGTTTCCCGGATTGCTGAATTCAGATGTAAAATTAAACTGGTAAACCAGTTTCTTTGAACTGGTTCAGTACTTAAGGACATCTCAATTTCCTTTTGTTTTTTGGTAAGCAGTTATCCTGCCAGTGGGGGTGGGATAGAAGACGTTTATGTACTCTAGATAATCTGCTCATTGTCGTTCTTTTAATATAGGAATGGGGGGGGGAGATAAGCTTGAGGCATAATGCTTTTCTCGAGATACACAGGTTTGTTTCTTAAGCATTTTCACTGGTTCCAGAATTTGATTGGCCTCTGGCAGATGAGCTTTCTTCCTATACAATAGTAAGAGTATTTTCTATCCATTTGGCAGTGATTGAATCTAAGCCCCCTGCTGGGTTTACTGCATTCTTCCAACTTATTGGATAACTAGATGCTGAGAGATAACATTCCTAAAATTCGGAGTGGGGGTGGGGTGGAAGGATGGACGATCTAGTTGCTGTGTAATCCCTCTGAACTTTGCTTTTGCCTTTTGGGAAGGGTTAACTTAAGCATACCCAGCAATTGTTCATAACAGAGTCGTCTTACTCTTTGGCAAATACGCTTTCAGTATTTGCCCACGGTGGTCTGGATGTCCAAGTACTTTTTACTGCACCAGCAAACAGAGCTCCTGCTGTTTGAAGACTCAAGTGGGACGTTGCCGGTATTGCTTGGAGGATACAGAAGAGGCAAGCCTGTGTATACAGTGCAGGCAAGCTGGTATTCAGGTTGTAAATCACTCTTGGGAACTGTTGGATCCTTCTAGGGCAGGGAGCTTAAGCTTTTTTGTGCCACATTCACCCCTTCTCATCAGAATGTATTTAAATGCATACAATAAGATACATAGAAATACAAAGGAAATAAATTGCATTGAGATAAAACTTAGTAAAAATGAAAACATTTGTGATACAGTAACATGTGCTTCTTTATGAACACAGTGAAGGAGATCTAGCAGTCAGTCAGGTAACCAGAATTTCCAGTAATGCAACTGCATTGACATCATAGGAAAATACCTGCTTTCTGTTGATGACATAGGCATGGGTTCTGCAAATACCGCTGAGGTATGTTCCCCACGCTCATAATTGAAAGAAATGTTAAGTTTTCATTTAGCTGAGTGAAAATAAGGTTGCCATTTTTTTTTCCTGTCTAATTTCATCAGCCCCAGTTTAAAGAGTTATCACCTTTAAAACCTGCATTGTCAGTAAGGGAATATTGTCCCCAAGGGGGTGAAAATTGGTTTTTTTGGAGGAGGGGGCAAAAATGTTTATTGTTACAGTGGTTTGTGGCCTTCCAAAGGACCATAGTGCATAAACAGATAATATAGTATATTGGTGGTATTAAAATTTGGGGGGGTGATTAGGAAAAAAAAGCTTTAAAAGCCTTCCTAGAAGGGTAAAATGAAAAAAAGTTCAAGAAACTGCTCTAGAAGAAACAATTATAAATTAGGCCACTGACTTCAGTTCCCTTCTTCAATAGTATAATCCCTGCTCTTGTGTTTTACCAGTATGGCACCTTGAGGCAGTTATTTCTGAGCCTTAGTTTCCTTGTTTGCGAATTGGGAACAAAGATGCTTGTTTACGCGGCTACGATAAGTGAATTAAGGTATAAGAGTCTGAAGTGAGTGCTTTGTTGCAGTTTGCGGAGGATGGTAGTAGTTTTGCTTTGGCCCTTAACAAGCATTTGTACATGAGCTTTGTTAGAGATTTCCAGAAGTAGAATGGCTGAGAAAAGGGGTGTAACATGCTAATTAAAAAGAAGCCAAAGTACAAAAGTGTATACTTTTTTTTTTTTTTCCTGTGGTCACACTG
Organism: Lipotes vexillifer; assembly: GCF_000442215.2. NCBI lineage: Eukaryota > Metazoa > Chordata > Mammalia > Artiodactyla > Lipotidae > Lipotes > Lipotes vexillifer. Next base: position 607,185 of record NW_006770868.1, read on the forward strand.
CACAGTGTGTGCCTCCCTGACCAGGGATCGAACCTGCGTCCCCTGCATTGGAAGTGTGGAGTCTTAACCACTGCACCGCCAGGCAAGTCCCAAAAGTGTATACATTTTAAAGTTTCTCTTCCACCCCAGGCCTGTGCTCCAAGAGGCAGGGACCAGCCACAGCATCTATTATTTCAAAAGTTTCCCACGTACATACTTATATATCTTTATCCCCAGACACAAAGAGGGGGGAGCACATTATCTGTACATCCTGTTCTCTACACTTCTTTACCTCTTGAAATCAGTCTTGGGCGGTTGTCTTACAGATCAAGCATATATAATAAAGATCTACTTTATTTTATTTTTTTTTTGTGGTACGTGGGCCTCTCACTGTTGCGGCCTCTCCCGTTGCAGAGCTCAGGCTCCGGCGTGCAGGCCCAGCGGCCATGGCTCATGGGCTTAGTTGCTCCACGGCATGTGGGATCTTCCCGGACTGGGGCACGAACCCGTGTCCCCTGCATCGGCAGGCGGACTCTCAACCACCGCGCCACCAGGGAAGCCCTCTACTTTATTTTTGAAGGCTACAAAGTAGTCATCATTTTCGTGTACCCTGATTTATTCAATCAGAACCGTACTGACGGACCAGAGTGCATCCTTTTTTGTTTAGGCTGTTTGTTACTATGAAACCTGTATCCTGGTATCACAGAAGGTGTAAACTCCTAACAAGGGAATTGCTGGGTGGAAGGAGAATTGCACTAAAATGATGATGTTGGTGGACTGTGCTCTGAAGGTGTATGTATTTATAGGCACCAGCCTACTGGTGTATTTCCCTCGCAAGAGAAACTCCTTAAATTCTACTTCTAAAGTTCTTGACACACAGTTGCCAAAATTGCACTTCCAGAAAGATCGTGCCAGTTTAACAACACACCCCAGCAGACACAGCATTAGAAGTCTTGGGAAAGTGTACCAATAGATACTATCTTAAGGATTCTGGGAATTGATGAATATATTTAACTTGATTCTTGGAAGTTTTATTGCTTTGGAGCAGTTGTGGAGCCGGAAGGAAGGAGGTACCTACCTGCTACACTCCACATGGAAATAGCAGGGGTGTACTGTGTCCTAAGTTAACCTCCCCACACGCCCAAACCTGAGCCCTCGAGCTTTCCTGTTCCTCCTGGGGTTTCTGTGAGAGGAAAGATAGTTGCCAGTCTCAACAGAAGAAACATATGCTTGGGAGGAAGTGTATCAAGGAAGAGTTCAAAGGGGGGAGGGTCTGGGTCCTGCGTGCCTGGGTTTTATTGTTGGCTCCGCAGTTTACCACATGCCCTACCTTGGGGAAGTTAATGTCCTCTGTGCCTCAGTTTCCCCCTCTGTTAAATATAATAGTCTCTACCTCAAGACTTGTTAATAACATGTAAATTACACCTGGTACATAGTAAGTGCTCAGAAGTTATCTATGACTAGATTTTTCATTGTGTTGCCTTGGGTGTAAGTCACATTACCTCCAAGTCTGTTTTTCTTACCTGTAAATGGGGCTGATGTTTAACAGGGTTGGATGGGTATAGTATGGAGCCCGGGGCACCTGGAGGTTCTAGTCTGGACTACAGGAGGCTATTAGGCTGCTCATCTTTTCATCACCCGCTTAGCCCCTGCCTTGTACTCTGTAGGAGGTGAGAAGTATTGTTAAATGAGTGAGGCTTTAAATGACTGGTACAGGGCTTATTGTGTTCAGCAGCCTTAGTTGCCCAGGTAACCAGATAAGCCACCGAAACAGAAAAGGTGGAGAAACTGATGTTCACTGAATACATACAGTATCTGCACTTTCAGGTCATAGGATGGTGCCAGGCTCACAGCACTCAAAAACATTTGTTAAATTAATCACATCACTTAACACAGGCATCTAACTTACGTGATTGTCATGATTTTACACATTTAATAGAAATCCTGAGGGGTAAGCCCACCCCATCAAACCTGTTTTCCATGGGTTGATCCTGACCTGTTTGCTTTCCCTTGGCTCACCCCCGACCCGCATACACCTTGCAGAACTTCTGATGATTATTTAGTCTGAAATTAGGAAAAAATTAAGTCAGTTTGTTAAGGCCGTGCTATGGAAATGTGAAAGAACCAGTGTTTGAAAATCTGATGGAAAGTATAGGTCTTTCTCAAGAGAAATACACTTTGTTGCAAGATCAGCCCCTCCCCAAATTGTTGACTGACTCCTCAAATCAAAAACCCATGCTGTTGGGAAATGTAATCACCCAAGGAATTGAGGCAAAATGGGTTAGTTGGCTTTACAAAGTGATCATTTTATTTAAAAGATAAGTGGATACTGCCTGGCCTTACCCCCCATACATTTGTACATTTCAAATAGGTTTTGTTTTAAACAAAAATGGTCACACCTTACAAACTATTCTGTATCCTACTTCCACCTAACTTCTGTCTCCATGTCAGGACATACGGAAATTCTGCATCGTTTTTGTACCGTGGTTAAACCAAAATTTACCTTTTTTTCCCCCTCTTCTGAGGCTCTAAACATTTCTGTGAAAAATATCCTTCTTTCTCCATGGATTTTTTTTTTTTTAAATAAGTTTATTTATTTATTTATATTTGGCTGTGTTGGGTCTTTGTTGCTGCGTGCAGGCTTTCTCTAGTTGCGGCGAGCGGGGGCTACTCGTTGTGGTGGCTTCTTTTGTTGTGGAGTGCAGCCTTCAGTAGTTGTGGCGCACGGGCTTCGTTGCTCTGCGGCATGTGGGATCTTCCCGGCCCGTGTCCCCTGCGCTGGCAGGTGGATTCTTAACCACTGCGCCACCAGGGAAGTCCTCTCCATGGATCTTTGTATACGTGTGCGAATGTCTGTGGTTTGGATCTGCGCACCTGGAGTTGCTGGGTCTGAGGTGTGCCTATATGACTTCTCAGTGGTAAGGTGTACATGTAATAGGTTAGGTAGGAAATGAGAAAAATAAAGCAACTTAGAGATTCTCCACCCGCCAGGACTCAGGCATCTGGCTAAAGCACAGTCCCCCGACAGGCACTGTGACGTGCAGACTAGCAGTCACTGTGAAGGAAATAGGGCCCAACTGCAAAAGAAGTCCAGGGACCACTCATTTTCTGGAATAGAACTACCCAGAATTGGATGGTTGTTTGACTTTTGTGTAACAGAGTAGAAATTGCAAATGGAAGGTGAGGAATAAAATCCATCATTCCCATCCCTTCCTTCCTTTCTTGGGCTTCTTTCTTTGTTTAATGGCTTATTAATCCTTTAATATCCTGTTAAGGCATTTCTATAGGTTTTTCATAATTGGGAAGGTCAGTGAAGTGTTTTTCTTGGACATATGCAATCTTTCCTTTTTTTTCTGTGTGTTTTTTCTTATATGAAAATACTCCTCGGACTATCTGCTTGATCTTCCCGTACGGTTCTCCATATTTTAGGTGAATTTATTACTGCTCTCATAATTTTTAACACCTTTAAACTTTCATTGTCCCTGGTGGGAAGGTACACTTACCACATTGTCTGAATGAGTGACTTACTGCAATTTCACTTTCGATGGGCCCAGGATGGAGATGAGCGGCCATGAATTGAGCAGGTTTCCAACATCATTTTATGGTGGCATGAGATCCATTTGCCTTTCAAGCCAGCTCTCAGCTGAGGGTGAGGGCCAGAGCTCCAAGGGGATTATTTTAATGAATTGTATGCGTTTCCCAGGGCTGCCTTAATAAGTTGGCACAGGCTAGATGGTTTAAGACAGATTTATTCTCACAGTTCTGGAGGGTGGACAGCTGAAATTTAGGAGTTGCAGGGTTCCTTTTGGAGCCTCTGAGGGTGAGTCTGTACCAGGCCTCCTCCCTACCTTTTGTTGGCTTCCAGCCGTCCTTGGCTTATAAAAGCCAGGTAACTCCTGCCTTGGCTTCACATGGCCTTTTTCTGTCTCATGCCCCTTTCTTTTCTCCTTAAGGACACCAGATACTGGGCTTGGGACCCACCCTAATTACAATTGCAAAGATTTCCCCCCCTGCCCCAAAGAAGGTCACTTGCACAGGTGCAGGGGTTAGGGTTGGACATTTTGGGGGGTTATGATTTGACCCCCACTACCTAAGTGATTGGTTCACTTGAGACTCTTTGGATGCCTTGTTCCCTTACACAGTTTTGTGTGTGTTGGGACACAGATCACGAAGACCTCTGGATTGTGAGCTGTGGTTTTTCCCAAGAAATCGCCCCACATCCTTTCTTGGGTAGAGTTCTTAGCTTTTTCTCTCTTGTCACAGGTACTCCAGTGAACCCCCCAGGGAGCGGCGATGACGTGAACGTGGACGGAGCAGGGATAAAGAGGCCTCGGCGGGAGGAGACTCACGTCTGTGAGAAATGCTGTGCCGAGTTCTTCAGTTTCTCGGAGTTCTTAGACCATAAGAAAAATTGCACTAAAAATCCACCTGTCCTCATCATGAACGACAGCGAGGGGCCGGTGCCTTCGGAAGACTTCTCCGGGGCTGTGCTGAGCCACCAGCCACGCAGCCCAAGCAGGAAGGACGGTCACAGAGAGGACGGTGGCAGCTCAGGGGACACGAGGGAGAAGCCGGGGGCAGAGTCCATCGTGTACTTAAAGACGGAGGCCGCCCTGCCACCCACACCCCAGGACATAAGCTATTTACCCAAAGGCAAAGTGGCCAACACCAACGTCACGCTTCAAGCACTACGGGGCACCAAGGTGGCCGTGAACCAGCGGGGCGCAGACGTGCCCCCAGCCCCGCTGCCCGGCGCCAGCAGCATCCCCTGGGTCCTCGAGCAGATCCTGTGTCTGCAGCAGCAGCAGCTCCAGCAAATCCAGCTCACGGAGCAGATCCGCGTGCAGGTGAACCTGTGGGCCTCCCACGCCCTCCACTCCAGCGGCGTGGCCGGAGCCGACTCCCTGAAGACGCTGGGCGGCCACGTGTCCCAGCAGGTTTCAGCGGCTGTGGCTCTGCTCAGCCAGAAGGCGGGGAGCCCGGCTTTGCCCCTGGACCCCTTGAAGCCAGCCAAGCTACCTCACACCAGCATCCCTTCCGCTGCCAGCTCCGTGTCCCCGGGGCTGACGCCCTTTGCCCTGAAGCCAGATGGGACCCGGGTGCTCCCCAACGTCCTGTCGCGTCTCCCGGGGGCGTTGCTACCTCAGGCCCCCGGCTCTGTGCTCTTCCAGAGCCCCTTCTCCGCGGTGGCGTTAGACCCGTCCAAGAAAGGGAAAGGGAAGCCACCGAGTGTCTCCCCGGTAGATGTCAAAGCCAAGGACGAGGCCCTCTACAAGCACAAGTGTAAGTACTGTAGCAAGGTTTTCGGGACTGATAGCTCCTTGCAGATCCACCTCCGCTCCCACACCGGAGAGAGACCCTTCGTGTGCTCCGTCTGCGGCCACCGCTTCACCACCAAGGGCAACCTCAAGGTGCACTTTCATCGGCATCCCCAGGTGAAGGCAAACCCGCAGCTGTTTGCCGAGTTCCACGACAAGATGGCGGCAGGCAGTGGCCTTCCCTTCGTGCTCTCTGGCCCTGTCCCCGTAGATGAATCCGGGCTCTCCTTAGACAACAAACCCGTCCTTGCGACGGGGACCCCCAATGTAGGGCTATCTCAGAATCTCTCTTCGGGGACTAACTCCAAGGACCTCATGGGTGGCCCATTGCCCAACGACCTGCAGCCCGGGCCTTCTCCGGAAAGTGAGGATGGATCCATCCTACCTGGGGTGGGGCCCAGCCATAACTCCCCGAGGGTTGGTGGCTTCCAAGGGAGTGGGACACCCGAGCCAGGGTCAGAGACCCTGAAATTGCAGCAGCTGGTGGAGAACATCGACAAGGCCACCACCGACCCCAACGAATGTCTCATATGCCACCGTGTCTTAAGCTGCCAAAGTTCCCTCAAGATGCATTACCGCACCCACACCGGGGAGAGGCCGTTCCAGTGTAAGATCTGTGGTCGAGCCTTCTCCACCAAAGGCAATCTGAAGACGCACCTCGGGGTGCACCGGACCAACACGTCCATAAAGACGCAGCATTCGTGCCCCATCTGCCAGAAGAAGTTTACCAACGCGGTCATGCTGCAGCAGCATATTCGGATGCACATGGGCGGTCAGATTCCCAACACGCCTCTGCCGGAGAATCCCTGTGACTTTACGGGTCCCGAGCCAATGATGGTCGGTGAAAATGGCAGCACAAGCGTTGTCTGTCATGAAGATGTCGAAAGCATCGATGTAGATGAAGTCTGCTCCCAGGAGGCCCCTGGCAGCTCCTCGAAGGTCCCCATGCCCCTTCCCAGCATCCACTCGGCATCACCTACTCTAGGGCTGGCCTCGGTGGCTTCCCTAGATGCCCCGGGGAAGATGGGTCTCACTGGTCTTGTCCTGCAGCGACAGAGCAGCCGAGAAAATGGTTCCGTGGAGAGTGATGGGTTGACCAACGACTCTTCCTCCTCTGTGATGGGGGACCAGGAGTATCCGAGCCGAAGTCCAGATGTCCTGGAGACCACGTCCTTCCAGGCAGTCTCCCCAGCCAACAGCCAAGCGGAGAGTGTCAAGTCCAAGTCTCCTGATACCGGTGGCAAAGTGGACAGCTCCGAGAACAGCCGCACTGAGACGGAAGGTGATAGAGCTTTGGATTTAACTTAGGTCCATTCTGGGCACAGAGTCATCCAAAAGGAACCTGGGTTGAACTTGACAAGTGGAGAGTGTGGTATATGTGAAATAGCTCCTCTGTAGGGCGATTAGCCTTTCTGTGGGTACTTCTGGATAGAGGGCAATAATAACTACCTCTGTCGTAGTAGAGACATGCTTTTATTTACGACGGTTCTTGCAAGCTGGGTGTGGACAGCGTACTTAACTTTTGGTGGGTTTTTATTTTTGTGTTTGAGCCCTGTGAGGGCAACATGGGTAATCCTAAGTAAATGCTCCACTAGAAGAGTATTTGAGAAAGTGGGCACTGCTTTTTGGCCAGTGAGATAAGCCATAGTTCCTTGATTCTGAAATCCCACTCCCTTACGTAAAGTTCACAGATTAATAACTCTTGAGGGAGAGAAAAGAATCTAACCTATTTTAAAAGCACCCCATATAAATGGGGTGCCTACTGACGGCATTAATGGCAAAAATGGGGGAATAGCAACATCGTAGAATCAGAAAGATAGTGTCAGGGCTTACTTTATAAAGGTAACTGAATGCAGGAATTTGAACTTGGAATTGCATTGCCTGTGACTGTTGCTGATACCTTTAAAGACAAAATAGTAACCTTCTCTGAAGTGTTGGAGTCATTCTCCGTGCAGATAAACAAGTAGAAGGAAAGCTCCTTCCAAGGTGTCAATTTCCTGAACGCTATTTGCAGGCTGTCAAACAGTGGGGCAGTTGTGGTCAGAGCTCCTTGTTTTTTGGATTGAAGAATGAATGACTGTAGGATGATAATTTGGGGTTCTTTTTTCTGTGCACACCAGGTCGGAGCACTGGCCCACCGACATTTATCCGAGCCCAGCCAGCCTATGTCAAAGTCGAAGTTCCTGGTGCGTTTGTTGGTCCCGCGACCATGTCCCCAGGCGTGACACCTTTGCTAGCCATCCAGCCCCGACGACAGGCCAAGCAGCACGGCTGCACAAGGTGCGGGAAGAACTTCTCATCTGCCAGCGCGCTCCAGATTCACGAGCGGACTCACACCGGGGAGAAGCCTTTCGTGTGTAACATTTGTGGGCGAGCTTTTACCACCAAAGGCAACTTGAAGGTGAGTTCAAGCCTCGCGGTGCAGTCAAAAAAGAAAAAAAAAGGAAAAAGAAGAAAGAGACTTTCTCACATTACAACATCTCTGAAGTTGGGATTCTCGTTGTAGTCAGTGCCTGCATGAAATCGTTCAAGTCTGGAAACACAGATGATGTTTGTCTTGTATTGTAATGTAGTGTCGATAAATCCTTTACGGATTTGCCTGTGCTTTCAGACTTGATGACCACCACCCTGTACGTTGGTTTTTGTTTTCCTGGCCTGCTAGGTTGAAATAAATACCACGAGTTAAACATATATGCAGTGCCACTGGAGTTAAGGGAAGAAAGCCTCCAGGTTTATTGGCCTTTCTTTGAAACTGAACAGCTGGGTTCTTGCAAAGAATGTCCTGTGTCTATTGTAGGATAAGTTGGTTCCACCTAAGATATTACCTGGGAGACTGTCCCATGTAAGGATCGAAAGTGGCCTGTGTAAGGACACAGGATGGGAAACCTGGGTTTCCCTCATGGTCCTGCCTCTACTTTGTTCCAGACGTGTTGCTCTGGACCTCTTTTCTCTGACTAGCTCCCCAGTGAGTAGACTAGTTGAATTCTTTGTAATGAGAATAAAGGTTGAAACGTCATCTTAAAGTTGACCTAGAAGACCTCATGTCATTTTAGAAATGAAAAGTACTTATTAAAAAAACTATATTCTTTTTAATTTTTTAGTCTAGGTGGCAAAAATGTCAGGGGAGGAACATGGAAGTAATTTAATCTGTAATCCCAACTTCCAGAAATATAAAGCTTAAATTTATTCAGGGGCCTTGGAATCAGTCTGGGGAAGGTTTGGAGCTACTGTTGCCGCATAAGTGGCTTTGGGCAGGTGGCTCCTGTGCCTCGGTTTCTCAGGCATGGGGATCATGGTAGTGACCTCAGGGTTGCTTGGAGATTAATTGAGTTGTATTAGTGTTTCACATGGTGCCAGGAACATCTTAGTAATTTCTTGGAGTGATGAAGAGCAAGTGACTTCTGAGCCCGCTGGGATAACTGCTGACTTCTAAGCACGTCAGTGAAGTGATGTGAGAATGCTTGAAATCCAGGACCCATCACGTTCTTCAACTCTTTATAAAGAAAGGGATTTGAAAACTCGAAAGCCAGACCAGGAACAGAATTTGCAGATAGGAGGCTGGCCAGGTTGAAGCAGCAGTAAGTGGTAGGATCTCTTTCCTCTTGCCTTGTCTGCTACCATAGATGAAATAACATTCATTCCCCGTGGCCTTGTGTAACCTTCCCAACTAGGCTTATTTTTCTCTACAGCAGTGATTACTCTTGTTGACACACTATGTATTTAGGATGTCAGCTCCATCGGGCCAGGGTCTGTTTTGTTCAAAGATTATTTTTTGAACTCAAATTTTCTTTTCTTTGTTTTTTTTTTTTTTTTTTTTTTGGGGTGCGC
>NW_006770868.1:616688-621771 GCF_000442215.2 Lipotes vexillifer
TTTTTTTTTTTTTTTTTTTTTGCGGTACGCGGGCCTCTCAGTGTTGTGGCCTCTCCCGTTGCCGGAGCACAGGCTCCGGACGCGCAGGCCCGGCGGCCATGGCTCACGGACCCAGCCGCACCGGGGCACGAACCCGTGTCCCCTGCATCGGCAGGCGGACTCCCAACCACTGCGCCACCAGGGAAGCCCTTTAACTCAAATTTTTATTCAAGTAATTGTCGATTCATGCAGAGGGAGAAGACATACAGAGGGATGCTTACCCACTTTGCTAGTTTCTCCCAGTGATAGAATTTTGCACAACTATAGAATAAATAATAACCAGGATAGTGACACTGATGTAACCTACTGGTCTTATAGATTTTCCCATTTTACTTGTACTCCGTGTCTGTATGTGTTAAGTTCCGTACCATTTGTTAACTGTGTAAGTTTGTGTGTTCACAAGTTGTAACCCTAGCACTTGAAACAACACTGCTATATAGTAGTTGTTGACAAAACTGTACATGTGAACAGTGGTATGGGGAAAATTGGAGTGTGTATTCCCCACCTCGGTTGCCCTTACTTGCCTCTAGGCAGGAATGTAGATCCATGGTTGCCAGATGATCTGATTTTTTTTTTTCCCCCAAGAGAATAGGTATCTGTATTTTTTTTTTAAATAAATTTATTTATTTATTTTTGGGGGCATTGGGTCTTCGTCGCTGCTCCAGGGCTTTTCTTTAGTTGCGGCGAGCGGGGGCTACTCTTTGTTGCGGTGCGCAGGCTTCTCATTGCGGTGACTTCTCTTGTGGCGGAGCACAGACTCTAGGTGCATGGGCTTCAGTAGTTGTGGCATGTGGGCTCCTGAGGGCAGGCTCAGTAGTTGTGGCGCATGGGCTTAGTTGCTCCGCGGCATGTGGGATCTTCCCGGACCAGGACTGGAACCCGTGTCTCCTGCATTGGCAGGCGGATTCTTAACCACTGCGTCACCAGGGAAGCCTGATACCTGGATTTTTTTAATAGGAAATCTAATTTTAAAATATGTTTAGATAGACCAAACCCATAGGCAGACTTGACTTTGGTTTGCCCACATGCAATCCCATCTCTGTTTTGGTGGAAACCTTTCTGTTCCTCTTCCCACAGGTCCATTATATGACGCATGGGGCCAACAATAGCTCGGCACGCCGTGGCAGGAAGCTGGCCATCGAGAACACCATGGCTCTATTAGGAACGGACGGAAAGAGGGTCCCCGAGATATTTCCCAAGGAAATCCTGGCCCCTTCGGTGAACGTGGACCCTGTTGTGTGGAACCAGTACACCACCATGCTCAATGGTGGTCTGGCCATGAAGACCAACGAAATCTCTGTGATCCAGAGTGGTGGCATTCCCACCCTCCCGGTGTCGCTGGGGGCCAGCTCCGTGGTGAATAACACCGCTACCTCCAAGATGGATGGCTCCCAGTCGGCCATCAGTGCCGAGGTGGAGAAGCCAGGAGCTGCCGACAGTGTCCCCAAACACCAGTTCCCTCACTTCCTGGAGGAAAACAAGATCGCCGTCAGCTAAAGCTACAGGAGAACGCATGTCGAAGGAGCAGTGCGGTGACCTCTCTAGAACTGTCCCTTTTTTGTTTGTTCTTCTTAAAGACCCCATCTCCTCCAGTTTTCTTCCTGATGTGCAAATAATGTTTACAGTTGCGACCACAACCTGAGGCACATCCTACAATCACAATGTTGCTATGCTGCTTTGCAAAAACAAACAAACAAAAAAGAAAAATCAAAAAAAAAATTCATACTAAAACAAATATAGACTAGTATTTTTTTTTTTAATTTTGGAAAGAAGCGGGTCTTGCAAAGTAGTTTTGTTACTTGCAACAAACTATATACATAAAACCTTTGTACAACCTAGAGTAACTGTTTCCAAAGACTGTCACCTATTTCAAGTTGGAAGGTGTTGAACCACCATGGAGAAGACAACCGTTTTGCCTGTTTGGGGGGTGGGGGGAGGGGTGGGTGGGTACTGTATACTTACTTCTGCGGTGACTGTATGCGGGTAAATGGACAAGGTCTGTCGTCTGTTTAGGGACCTGTTTGGTATTCCCCCAACCCTACACCCATTTTTCTTTTCTTTTTTGAATGTACTTTTTTTTTTTTTTAAAGCCGAGGTTGTAGAATTCCAATTTTTTTTTCAACCTTGGAACCCTAAGTAGAATGCCCTCAAGTGGACAGATTTTAGTCCTTAGAAAGTCGGTGTGTGTGTTGCTGCTTATTTAAATACAGTTCAGTTGGATCCCCAAGAGTGCCAAGGTGTCCTCCCTATGCTTTCCAGATGCCCTTCCTAAAACCAGGAGAGGTGAGCACCTGAGCAGGGAGTCTCAGGTGACTTAATTTAGTTCACCAGTGCCTACTCTGAAGAGCTGGGTGTCCGTTCTTGAAGAAACAAACTCACAGGAAGGGCGTGTCTTATTATATACTAATAATTTCTTATACTAATTTGTACCAGAAGTTCCTTGATTGTGACTTATGCCAGGTAATTATGAAGATTTTTTTTTTTTTTTTCTGAGTATCGCATGAAGGCTACCAAGTTGGAACAGGCAAGTCCTGGATGTGAAAGCTTTAATTTATCTACCTCATTCATGTGTTATTTTTGTAGCTATAGTCTCTATTTTCTTATTTGATGACCGCTGAAGTGTTCCTAGGCCCTGTCGTAAACCTAAGAGTTGATGTATTGGTGGGAGCAGCTGGAAGTTCAACATGTTGTGATTCTTTTTTTCTTAATCCCCCTTTTGTATATGTGATATTAAGCAGACGATGAAGCGTTACTCTTGAGGATTTAACAAGGAAGGAGAAAGAAAGACCCACATTTCTGGGTGAAGTCTTTGCCCCTCTATGTGGAAAAGTGGATTGTGACTGTTCTCAAGTCTGTCTCTCGGTAATTGCACCTGACTTTAGGATCCAAAAAACATTTTTTTTGTTTTGCCAAGTTGTGCCTTTCCTTCTGGAATTGTAAGTGAACACATAATAGTACCTGTTTACACTGTGAAGTGGATATTGCTACAGAAAATACACCAGAGGCTTTCTCACTTGTTAAGCTAATAATGCCTTGTGAATGTATGATCTACGGAGAAACCCCTGTAGTTTTTACCTGCTGATGCTGTCTGTCTGTTGGAGAATAAATTTTGGATGGTTCTTTTTTTCACCACCAGGCGTGTATGTAAGTTTTTCTGGTAGTTTCTGCTCTAAACTTGAGAATCCTGGACTTCCCTGGCAGTCCAGTGGTTGAGACTCCACGCTTCAAATGCAGGGGATGCGGGTTCGATCCCTGGTGGGGGAACTAAGATTCCACGTGCTGCGCAGCGCAGCCAAAAAATTAAAAGAAAAAAACCTAAGAATCCTTAATTGACAATCATTTCCAGCTCCCTTGGGACCCTCTAGGTCCTGGAATTGAAGCTGCACATCTGGTTACATCTATGCTTGACCCACTACTCAAGCACACACAACTAACTACTTGCTGGTTGGTATCTTTCTTTTTTAAGGCATTTTATTAGAGTCCTCTCCTTCTGGAGAATTTTTGTGTTCGCTTGTAACTGTGGAAAATTTATCAGGCCCTAGATGATCCCACATCTCAACCCATCCATACCTCGTTACACATCACTGGGCAGAGAGACAGGTTCTGGTTTTGGTTTTTGGGTTTTTTTGGCCATGCCACACTGCATGCGGGATCTTAGTTCCCTGACCAGAGAGCGAACCTGTGCCCCCTGCAGTGGAGTGCAGAGCCCTAACCACTGGACCGCCATGGAATTCCCACAGAGACAGTATTTTAATCATCTCATACTTACAGGCTGGCTGCTTAGAAGGGGATGAGCTGAGAATCACACAGGAGGTGGGATTTGATTCCAAGGGAAGAATCTTAGAGAGGGTGGTGGGAAAAGTGCCCTTTGAGGAGAGACACAAGGGCAGGACCATGGTCATGTCCTCCTGGCATAGTATACTCTTGTGCTGTGTTGTGTCTTTGCAAGACACAGCATCAGGCTCATTATGTAATGGATGTGGGTACTGCAGCATCCTGGAGTCTTTTGACATCCAGGAAAGGTCTAGGAGTTGTGTCCGTATCGCCTTTGACCTGACGTGAGCTCTGCGTGTCAACTTCCTTTGCAGGTGGATGCCCTCCTCCCCGGGGTTTGATGTTCTTTGACCTCAACTCATCTAAATTTAGGGTAAAGCAGCCACTCTGTTGACTGAGAGCAAGATAAACCCAATCATTTAGATAATTGAAATGGAAGGGTCTAAACCAGGGGTCCCCATCCCTGGGCAGTGGACTGGTACCAATCCATGGCCTGTTAGGAACTGGGCCACACGGCGGCAGGAGGTGAGTGACAGGCGAGCAAGCAAAGCTTCATTGGCCGCTGCCCATCGCTCGCATTAACTCCTGAACCTTCTCCCACCCCTCGCCTTACCGCCTGAACCTTCCCCCACCCCTCGCCTTACCACCTGAACCTTCCCCCACCCCTCGCATTACCGCCTGAAACTTCCCCCACCCCTGTATGTGGAAAAATTGTCTTCCACCAAACCAGTCCCTGGTGCCAAAAAGGTTGGGGACTGCTGATCTAAACTAATATGCCCTAGTCCCAAGTATTTAGAATTTTCATCCTTTCTCACACTTGATACTACCCTACAGTCTTTTCTAGATTCGAATGTATGAGAATTGTTTTACTTAAGTGAAAAATATGTTTTCTCCTCTCACATATTAGAGACATCTTTTCAAGGTAAAGCACATTTCTGGCTAATCCTTTTAAAATATCTGCAATAATACAAAAATGTTTAATCAGCTATTGCTAGACAGTATGTTTCCTTCAGACTTTGATCATCTTTGTGGTCTAACTTTTCTTGCACTTGACTCCAGGGTGAATTCCTCCTTGAGGGATTGCTAGGACAAAGATTATGAATGTTTCCACGTGTGTTAGCAGTTTTTTGTAAGCGTGTGTGTGGGGGGGCTGTTTTCTCGGCCTTAATCTTTTTTTTTTTTTTCCCCCCCGTACGCGGGCCTCTCACTGTTGCAGCCTCTCCCGCTGCGGGGCACAGGCTCCGGGCGCGCAAGCCCACGGGCCATGGCG
>NW_006770868.1:622083-624260 GCF_000442215.2 Lipotes vexillifer
CCGGACCGGGGCCCGAACCCGCGTCCCCTGCATCGGCAGGCGGACTCTCAACCACTGCGCCACCAGGGAAGCCCTCGGCCTTAATCTTTGAAGCCAGAATAGGTTGTGAGCAGTATAGCTGCCATAGAACGTATTCTTTTAACTTGAGACCTGCCTGCGTTGTGTCTTGCTCTATGGGTTCTGTGTATTCACAACAGTTTTTGATACTTGATGGATGATTTGAGGGAGTCCCAAAAGGCTTTTGACTTTAAGAATAAACTTCCCGTTGTCAGTTATATCTCAGTAAAGCTGAAAAAAAAAGAACTACCTTTCCTGCTGGCCCTCTGCTTTCAGTTGGCACGCCCAGAACCTGCTTAAAGACAAGTGTTCTGGGAAAGGATTTGTTGTTTTGCATGAGGAACGTGCATTTGCAGAGGGCCTGGAGAAAGCTTGGGAGAGGCCCACCTCCAGGTGGAAAAGTTGCACCGTTATGGCGGCAGAACTTGCCAAGAGCCACTGAGTCAGGTGACAGTTTAGCTAAACCCTAACATCAGGGAAGGTGTTGAAAATCTGCACATTTACAGGAAGCCCTTCAGTAGTTTCAAAGGTAACTCCCGTTGTTTACAACTCAGCAGATCCCTGAGCCCAAACAGGAAACTTACATGTCAGGATACATAGAAAGTCCAGAAGCAAAATTAGCCAGGAGTTAGATGAAACAGGTACATTTCAAATCTGGGGAAAAGAAGGGTTCATCGTGAGAACACTGGCTCTTCATTTGGGCAAGAAGCCCCAGCTCAACACTTTGGCGGGGTGCCTGCCCTAAGATAAGATAACTTGAAACCTTGGATATCTTGTCTGCAAAATGGGGATGATATTGGATTCATAAGACAATGGTGAGGTGATGCATTTTTATGCTCATCTAATCTGAGACATAATAAGTGTAAAATAGTTAGCCATCACTGTTTCTCGTTTAGTTCAGAAAATCAACACTATCCTACTTAGTTGGGTATGATTTGTCCCAACTCTGGATCAGGCGGAGTCTCCCGGTTCAATCTGTTGGGACTGAGGAAGGAAGTCACGTGGGTCAGAAGCCCCCAGGTGGTGGGCGGCTCCTTTACCTTCAAGGTGATGTGGTTCTTTGCAGCTCATAACACATGGGACATGCATGAAATGACATACATCATCATTCTCTGATTAATAAAATGTGAAAAAAAAGTAGGCTGGTGGGGTAATTTCTAAGGTGGGTTTTCTGCATGTCTTCTTCAAATATAGATACACGAGCAATGGTATTTCAGCAGTAGTTACAATTTCATTGGTTCCTACCTGTACATTTTACCCCCTCTCCACCACCACCTTGGACAAATTACCCCAGGACATTTGGATGCTTGTGTGGTTGGAAGTTACAAAATGGCAGAACCTTGCTGGTTCCAGGCCCTTTCTTGGTATTTGGAGCCTATGTTGAATCCATCAAAGAGCTATATTTGGCCAACCTTGTGACTCTGACCTTGTCTTGATTGAGACCTAAACACCACAGCAGCGAATTCATACCTTTACTTTCTTCTCTCCTTGGCACCACTGGTTTTATGGATGCTGTAACTATGTAAATCATTTAAAGGGGCACTTTTTCCAGTGGAGAAAGCACATACTTCTTGTGGAGTAATTATTCTCCGTCCCAGCTATTCCCCAGTTTTGTTTTCTTGTTTCCAAACAAAATCATTAACTGCTTAAATAAGGGATGCTCATTTCTCTTCAAAGAAAATGAGTTAACTTTCAAAGTTATGAAAGTCTCTCGTAATGTGCTCAAAGGAGCAGCTGCTTTTGGTCCAGGGGTTTATTGCTCTTGGCATCCATATGGAAATTCAAGACTTTTGCCTAAAAAAACAAAACACCAAAAACCCCAGGTCCTTCCTTATCACTTTTCTGTGACTCATTCCAGCTATTTCTTTTTTTTTTTAATCCAAATATTTCTAAATAAAAGAAAAATGGAGAATTAGCTAGGCCAAAATGAGGATAAGTAAATTTACCTCTCAAAAGTGGACTTTGCAATCGTGGTATTAAGGTAAGACCTGGCAAATGTGTTTAAAAGAAGCATCAGGCTCTGCACTTCAAAGTCTAAATATTTGACCTTTCTGGGAGAAGAATGAATATCCCAAATGACTTGTATTTCTTCCCCTCTCTTTCCCTCCCCTGTCATTTTC
>NW_006770868.1:624658-629331 GCF_000442215.2 Lipotes vexillifer
TCTTTCCCTCCCCTGTCATTTTCCACCCTCCAACCCTTTGTAAACAATCTATTGTTTTTAAGGAAAAAGTAAATTGAAAGAAATACCAGTGTTCTAAAGACAAGGTGTGGAACAAAGGATTCGAAGGTTTATTTTATCCTGAAGGGATAATTGTGGGTCCTTAAATTAGAAACAGTGAAACAAAGGACCTTCTCTGGTGGTAAGTGCTGTAGATATACTTGGAATAGAAGGGAATTGCTTAGGGTTGCCAGCTTTTTATCAAGTAAGAATGATAAAAGCACAATATCTCTTTCACATTGCCCTGTTATCCACATGGCATTTTGCACACTCTGAAATGTTTGCTTGCTTGTTTTCTGTCTATCCTGTTGAAATATAACATTTTAGAAGGGGAAAATCAGGACTCCTACAAATGTAAAATGAACAGTGTCTAAGATTGTATCAACAGTTTTACAACTGACTGAAAGGAGAATTGAAAGAACTCTCCAATTTCAGGCAATCAGGAAAGTTGAAGTGAATTTACATAAAGATGCAAAAAATGGTCAGTATCCACAGGGCTAGGATCAACTGCATTCCATTGGACAAAATTCATTTGCATTTCTATGGAGAAGAATCATTTGTGTTACTGTTGGGTTTTCTGCAAGTTAGAGAGTTGTAAAGGAGCTCAAAGACAAGGAAAGACACAGGTAGCCCGGAAGAGTGTGCTAGACAGGTCATTTGGTCATCTTGCTGAAGACGATCAGTCTTTTCTTACCTCTAGGAACCAGCAGAGCCCCCAGCCCTAGGCAGCAGGGATTGTGTGTCTCGTTAACTGTATCCCCAGGGCCTGGAATATTGTAGGTCCTTGGTGAAGATGACTTGAATGAACTGTTCAGTGGTGTTTTCCCTAAACTTCCTGTGTCTTTTTGGAGGTAAAAACAGTACCATACAAACAAAGTAATGTTATTAAATCCTAGCTAGATATAGGTGCTTGTGGAAAGCACTTACAAAGTTCTTTCCCCAAAAAGGGGGAGTGGGAAGATAAGATTAGTGTTAGAGACACAGTTTTACTAGAGATTTAGAAATGATTTAAAATCACATTCTAGCCCAGTGGGTCTCAACTAGGGACAGTTTCGCCCTCCAGGGACATTTTGCAGTGTCTGAAAACATCAGTGGAGGTCACAACCAGGGAGAAGGGGGTGAGCTGCTACTGGCATGTAGTGGATAGAGATGAGGGATGCTGCTAAACATCTTGCAATGCACAGGACAGCCTCTCACAGTAAAGAAATATTCAGCCCTGATGTCAGCAGTGCTGAGACTGAGAAACTGTTTTAGGGACTACCTAATGAATGCATTCATTCAGAGAGAATTCATTCAGAGAGAAGATTCTAGGCACCAAAAGAACTTCTCTCCCCAGCCTGAGTTTACCCAAAACATTTTCATTAAGTCATTGTTCCTGTTTTCCTTGACTCCGTTTCACCCTTTAGTGCCCCTGACTTCGTGTCCTCTTACCACCAACACTCTGTAAACAGCTGCAGCCAGCTTGGTGATCTGTGAAAATGAGGGTTCAGCATGGGCTGGACTGAGTCTCAAGATTATGGTCTGGGCCCAACATCTGTTGGTGAGGTTGGGTGACCTCTGTGAGCCTCAGTCTCTGATTTCTGGAAACAAGAGGCTAGACTATGTTGGTTTACCTGTCAAAGATCTTTCTGCTCCAGCTTTCTAGGGGTCAGTGGCTTCTTGTACCCGGGGCCTCTTGGATGGAGGCGGCTGTCAAAGGCCACAAAAGGGGCTGCTTCTCAGAAAGCAGGACCTGAGGTGACCATTCCTAGGACCACAGGGAGAATAAGGCAGGGCTGGGTCCGGAAGAGGGATGCTGTGCCCCTCCTCCCATCCTCATGCCATCACTGCCCCAGCTCTGCCGCTCTCCCCACAGGCTCTTTGCTATCTCACGCAAGCATCTGGATCTCTCTCGAGAAGAGATAAAAGCCTTTAAGTGCCTCCTTTCCTGAGGGATTGCCTTGCTGGAAGGGAGTCTTTTAAAGTGTCTTCTGTATTGATTATAAAAGTGCACTGAAAGAAATTTGGAAAATGCAAAGGCAATAAAAATCGCCTCTCTTTTCCTATGAAAATGTTATTACCTTTGGAGATTGAGGGGGCTCTTTGGTCTTTTAAAAGTGTATTTACTTAAAGAAAGACATTGTAAAAGTGATACCTGTTCACTAGAGAAAAAGCAGAAAGTATAGACAAAACATAAAGAAAAATTTAAGATCCACTTGGATGTACCACAGTAATGCAAAATGTTAATAAGGGAGACTGCTGGGTTTGGGGTGGGGGTGGATATGAGGTAAGGTGGGTATGGGATGGGATATGGAGCTCTCTGTACTAACTACTACAAAAAATAATCTAGTGACTGAATTATATTTCAAAAATCTACCTAGAATCTTTTTGTCCAGAGACCACCATTTGATAACACTGTGGTGTTCTTCCTTTAATTAGGAAAAAATATATATATTCATTGTAGGAGGAGGACGGGAAATTGTAATAGCCAACCTTGATGAGAATTGACCTTGTGGCATGCGCTGCACTAAGTGCTTTACATGTTCCTATTATTGCCCTGAATTCTTCCAACAATCCTGAACTGCCCACATTCTCCCTCTGTGTATGCACTCTGAGAATTGCTTTATGTGCATGATTGGCTCATTTAACCCTTCCAACAATCCTCTGAGGCTGGTACTATCCCCATTTTACAGATGAGGAAACTGAGCCTTGGCAGTTTGTAAGTTGCCTCTGGTTCTACAGTTGGGAGATGGTGGAAGTGATACAGGATCTCAGATGAGGGAGCCACTGTTATTACTGCATATTCTAGACAATGAGGGCACAGCCTGACAAGGGTGGCCACAGGTGGGCTCCACAAGGATCAGAGGGAGCTGGAAGATATTTGGAATCAGGATTAATAGGTACCTGGAAATGTCATGATAACTGAATCCATTGGTCACTGGAGGGCATTTTTCCTGCCTTCCGGATCAGGAAAGACTGGGCCTGGGAGCCCAGCTGAGTTCCTTCCTAATCACGTTGCTTTGTGCAGGCCACTCTGAGTTTCTGTTTCCTCACCTGTGAAATGGGTGTGACCATTTAGACTCAGCTGGCAGGGCTGGGAGGATTAAATGTGGGACTCTACGTGTGTTTTAGGTGCTTGATTAAAACAAGAGCTCAGGGCTTCCCTGGTGGCGCAGTGTTTGGGAGTCCGCCTGCTGATGCAGGAGACACTGGTTTGTGCCCCGGTCCGGGAAGATCCCACACATCGCGGAGCGGCTGGGCCCCTCAGCCATGGCCGCTGAGCCCGTGCGTCCGGAGCCTGTGCTCCGCAACGGGAGAGGCCACAACAGTGAGAGGCCCGCGTACCGCAAAAAAAAACAAAAAAACAAGAGCTCACATTTACTGAACACCAGCTGTGTGGGTGGACCTTGGATTAAAGGGCCACAATATCTTCCGTGTTGTCTGTTACCTTGTATGGTAGTGGAGTGGAGAAAGGGTTCTGAGGTGGGTGGGTGGGGGTTGAGAGGGGACCTTAGGGGAGCAGGTGGGAGGGGGTGGGGCCTCCTCTGATGCCATAATTGGTGGGTCAGGATGTTTACATTTCCTCCACTCAATGAGCCTTTACTGGGCATTGACTGTGTGTGTATCATGCTGTGCACCTAGCACTGTCCTAGGTACAGGACGCAAAGCAGACCGGGTCTGTTAGCCAAAGAATGCTGTTTTCCCTTCAAAGGTGCCATGCAGCAACGTCTAATGACATGCTTTTCTTGAGGAACTTCATCGGAACATGAGATAAGTCACACTTCTTGGTTTGGGATCCACTGCACCCAAGGCCCCAGACACAGACACTTGGTGGCTTTGCCCTTGTTCATCGCAAACAAAAGGCACCCGCATCCCGCATGAAATGTACTAGATGTACCTACTTCAAAATTTCCTTTAGTTGCAGTAGGTTAGTTTATACGGTGTTACATTTTGAGGCTCTTTCATTACATATGGATTTTTAACTTCCCTCCCTCCTTCCTTCACCACTATTCATCTTTCTGTTCTTAAAATTCTATCGAGTCCTTGGAAAGTTAGTGGATCCCGGACACTGTGTAGGAGAGGATGTAGGTGCAGATGTTGGTCTGGGTGACTGAGAGGGTACGTGTGTCAGCCCCAGAGGTAGGTGAAGGAGTGTGTGTGAGAACGAGGGTGTGCAGGTGCGTAAGTGCATGCTGTGATTGTGAATCTCAGGGGTCCAGGTGGGAGAGTGAGGGTAGGGGATGGTTAAGGATGGTGGGTAAGGGAGTCCGGAGAGCAGAGTGAGGTAGAGTGTGGATCCCGGTGTGACTGTGATTCCTGGGGGCACACGTGTGTGAGGCCTGAGATCCAGGGCGGACGAAGGTGACTCATGGGCGTGAGTGTAGCAGGGTGTGTGCGTGCAGGTGTACGTGTGTGATTGTGAAGATCGGATGCTGGTGCGGAGTAGGCAGGTGAGAATGAGTGTGCGTGTGTGTGTGTGCGCAGGTCGCGTGTGAACGCGCAAGGGTGAGCCCCTGAGAGGACGGAGGCCGAGGGAGGGTGGCAGTGTGTGCGCGTGAAAGTGGTGTCGGCTGGGGGCGGGGATCGGGCGCGCGCGCGTACGGCGGGGCGGGGGCGGGGGGCGCGTGGCCGGGGGG
>NW_006770868.1:629617-649044 GCF_000442215.2 Lipotes vexillifer
CGGCGCGGCGCCGGCGGGCGGTGGCGCGGAGGCCGGACCGGGCGGCGGCCCAGGCGGCGCGGGGGGCACAGCGGCCAAGGCGGGCGGCGCGGGCGACATGACGGACAACATCCCGCTGCAGCCGGTGCGCCAGAAGAAGCGGATGGACAGCAGGCCCCGCGGCGGGTGAGCGGGACCCGGGGCTGGCCGCCTTCCTTTGTCCGCGCGCGGCCGGAGCCTGGCGCTCGGGCAGGGCGGGCCGGGCCTGACAGGTTGGCCGGCGCCATGAGCCTGTGGCCGGGCCTGGGAGGCCGGCGGGCGGGCGGGCTGGGAGGGAATTCGGCTCAGCTCCAGCCCCCGCCGCGATCGTGTCCCTTTTGGGCCCAAGCGCCCGGCTGCCTCGCACCGATGCCCACCTTCCTTTCGAAACCCCGAGAAGCCGGGCCTGCCCAGCGCTGTTTACACGCGCGTGGAATTGGGATCAGCCTTGCCTCTTAACCATTTTGTTTCCTCATTACTCCTTGTCGTTGTAATTCCGATTCGGTCAGTATCAAACCTTGCTCTGCGCGTGGAGTCCTCGGAAGCCCGGATATGGTCAGTTTATTTGTCGGGGGAGGCATGGCTTCCTCCGCAGACCCGCCGGGGGGGTCCTCATCAGTGCCTCCAGGTCTCAGCCCCCAGATGGCCGCCTTCCCCTCCCGGCCCCGGCTGGACCCGAACTAGTAGCCGCAGGAGGGCGAGAAGGGTTCCTACTGGTCGACAGGAGACCCCCCCCCCCACCTCCACGGTTCCCCACAGTTTGAGAGAAGGAGCCCCCTGGCAGGCGTAGGGGTTGCCACCTGCTGTGCCTTCCCGTATTGGCAGGCCCCTGGGCATACTGGTGAGGGTTTCCCTCACTTGGAGAGAGAGGACGGGGGGATGTTCTGCGCCCTGCCGTCTTCCTATTCGGAGGATGGCAATGACCTGTTGAGGTTTTAAGGGTCTGTGGTATCGCCTGCGAGAGTTAGCTGGCGGGGGGGGGAGGTTGAGGGGAGCTGGCTAAAATGCAGATTCCCTGGCCCCGCCCAGACCTGCCGATCAGTTCTTGGGGGTGGGACCTGGAAATGTGCATTTTCCGAGCCCGCCCTGGTGAGGCTGTTGTCGGGTGAAGGCTGAGAACCGCAGCTGGGCGGGGCCGGGCCTCCCGGACCCGCCCTTCCCTTTGGCGTCCTGTTCTCTCTGGGCTTTTTCCCTGTGGCGGCCGCTCTTTGCGGCGTCAGTTACTTGATGGAGGGGGTGAGGAGGGTGAACAAGTAGGCTGGCTTCACCAGGTGTCCGTCGAATTAAGAAAAATGAAGAATGATGCCAGCTGCCATTTTGTGAGGTCTTTGTCCCTGTCTTCTTAAAGTCTTCCTTAAATCTCCCGGTGAGGAGTCCCCTTTGATAGAATACAGAGGAGGAAGCGAGCCCAGCGAGGTCGAGGACTGCTGGGAAGATGCTGCAAAATGCAGATTGCGCTCGGGCTCTCTGACCCCAGAGACCGACAGACCTCCACCCCTTCCTTCACAGTTCGCGCACCTTGTAATCCTGACCGCTCACGGCTAAAGAACGATAACAATTAACTTGAGCCCTATACCTGGCATAGTGCCTGATGTAATATATACACCCTCAGTAAATGTTTTTTTTCTCAGTGTTTTAATGGATTAATATGATCAGTGGACTCGAAGATCCTCTAGTTATTAATTTGTGCCAAAAACAATTATAAAATGCCTACTGTGTGTGTGTGTGGGGGGGGGCTGTGTCAGGTGTCTGGGGTGCATATACGAATTAAACAAGCCCTGACCACAGGTGCGCGCCTCCTGACCCTGCATTGGAATCACCTGGGCAGTTTAAACAATTACCATCCCTGCCCCATTTTAGACCTTTGAAATAAGAGTCTGGGGTGGGACATGGCTATAAGCTGCCCTGATGATTTTAATGCCCTGGCATAGTTGAGAACCTCTGATTCAGTGCATGAGAGAAAAATGCAAATAATTATTTAAAAGTGTTGATTACCATGATAGAAATATGCACCGTTGATACAGGGGCCCAGAGGGAGTGGTGCTGACAGTTGGAAAAAACAAAAAAGATTTCTGTTTGTTATTGGCATGGAAGATCACTCCTTTAGAATTTGCCACTTTGGAACTAATTGATTTCCTAAACAGTGACATGGATTCAAATTCAACTCATGTATCTGGAATTCCAGGTATTTGCGTATATGTTCTAGTATTTAATCTGCATTTTTAGGAGTAGCCTTGTCAAGTTGCGGATCTTGGTGTTGGGAAACACTTTTGGAAGCACAGAGAGATGGAAAGGCTTCCTGTAGTTTAAGGCGGGGGGCGGGGGGAGGTAAAGGAATAAGAAATATATTTGTGATGCGTCAGACTCTTTGCTGGGCACTTGAGATAAATGGCTGTGTTTAAATCCTCATGACAACTGAATTTTTGGAGTTAGTTTCTTCATTTTATAGACAGGGAAACTAGGAATCAGTGATGCTAAATAATTTGTTGGAGATCATAGGGATACTCAGTGTGAGGAGGTGGATCAACTCTTTTTACCTAATGCCTCAAAGCTGTAGGGTGGTTGGGGGATTTTGTGGTTAAAAAACCAAAGACATAGGTGCCACAGGTCCCAGGAGACAGAGTATAATTAATGCTGGGGTCACTCAGCATATGTCGCCAAGACATGCAGTTTATTTGCTGGAGGAATCCCGTAGACCCAGAGCTCTTTTCTCTCGAGAAAGTTACCACATCCTGATGTTGAGAAAACTTACAGTGGTTTTGTTTGGACACAAGGCATTTGCCTCACATTGCTGGAAACCATTTTTCTGACATCATGTGCTTTCCTTCTGGCTAAATGAAGTTCTCCTGGTGAAACACAAGAGATTGGTTAGGAGCGTGGGCGTAGGATTGGAGAGCTGGGTGCAAGCTTGGGTTTTGCCACTCACTAGCTGTGTGACTTGGGGAAATTACTTTACCTTTCTGGGTCTCATTTTTTCATCTGTAAAGTGGGAGTAACAGTAATTATGTATACCTCCTAGGATTGTTTTGAGACTTAATCCATGTTAAGTTTGGAACACTAAGTGCTTAGTACATCCTGGGTCTTTACTAGGACAGATAGTGATAATTAGGTCTTTGTGTAAGGTTTGCTTTGGGGGATCTCCGGAACGCTCCTTTGAGAGGAAGGACCTTTGATGGTAGCAAGTAAAGAAATATTACTGACTTCATTGCTCCTTCCTGATCAAATCCAGGAAATGATTAACTACATAAACTATTCCATCCAGGTATGTAGACGCCCTGGTGTGATAGATATTGTCGAAAGCAGGTCTGGCAGAACTGCGACTTTGCCTTCTCTTAGTAATAATTCGGGGTTTTGTGGCCAAATTGGACAAGGATGCTTTGATTTTTGATGTATTTGGACTTGGGGCATTAGGAAGTTTTGGATGAACTGGGTTAAGAAAGAGCTGACTATTTAGGTACAGAGTCTATTTCAGCTTTTTTTTTTTTATAAATAACTTTATTCAAGTATAATTTACATCACATAAAATACATCCACTGTTAATGTACAACTCACTGATTTTTTTAAAGTAGATTTATAGAGTTTGTGCAGCCATCCCCACAATCCAGTTTTTGAACATTTCCATCAGTCCCAAAAGTTCCCTCGTGCCTGTTCGCAGTTCATCCCAGGCTGTCACTGATCTGCTTTCTGTTTTCAGAGGTTTGCCCTTTCTGGAAATTTCATATAAATGGAATCATAAAATATGTTGTCTTTGTATCTGCCTTTTTTCACAGCATATTTTTTTTAATTTTATTTTTTTATACAATTTTTAAAGGTTACTTTCCATTTACAGTTATTACAAAATATTGGTTATAGTCCCTATGCTGTACAGTAGTACATCCTTGAGCTCATCTCACACCCGGTAGTTTGTACCTTTTGCTCCCCAGCCCCTATTTAGCACCCCCCCACCCCCCCCTGGTAACAACTAGTTTTGTTCTCCTTGTCTGTGAGTCTGCTTCTTTTTCGTTAGCACAATGGCTTTAAAGTTCCTTTTTATTGCTTAATAGAATTACATTGTGTAGATATACCATATTTTGTTTATCTGTTCACCAAGATGGACATTTGGATTATTTCCAGTATTTGACTATTGTAAATAACACTGCTAAGAACATTCAAGTCTTTGTATAGACATATGCTTTTATTTCTCTTGTCTACTGTGAGGTTTTTTTTTGGCTGCGTTGGGTCTTTGTTGCTGAGCACGGGCTTTCTCTAGTTGCGACGAGCGGGGGCTACTCTTCGTTGTGGTGCACGGGCTTCTCATTGCCGTGGCTTCTCTTGTCGCGGAGCACAGGCTCTAGAGCACAGGCTTAGTAGTTGTGGCACGTGGACTTAGTAGTTGTGGCTCGCGGGCTCTAGAGCGCAGGTTCAGTAGTTGTGGTGCACGGGCTTAGTTGCTCCGCGGCACGTGGGATCTTCCCGGACCAGGGTTGGAACCCGTGTCCCCTGCATTGGCAGGCGGATTCTTAACCACTGTGCCACCAGGGAAGTCTGGCAGGTGGATTCTTAACTACCGTGCCACCAGGGAAGTCCCAGACCACTGTCTTTTCCCTCCTGTGCCTCAGTTTCCTCTTCCGTAAAGTGGCGACATAGTAAGAGCCCATGTGGTCGGGCATAATATATGCAGAGTAGATATGAGCCCTCAGAGAACCTCAGAAATTGTTCTTTGCACAGCCTGGAAGAGGGACCAAGCCTCATGCGGACTCTTGCACTGGGTAACACTATCTCCTCTTCTTTCTAGAACTTTGTAGAGAGTCTGGTTGAGTAAGAACTCTGGCCAGAAAATGGCCACAGAGGACTTGACTCTGCCAGAAGCTCTCTCAGACCTCAAATGACTAAATCTGTAGTGGCAGGGCTGCTGCAGGCCACGTGCTCCTTTGCAGAGGTGCTCATGCCATGCCAGGACGAGGGTGCATCAGCGATGTGAATTCACTGTTGATGTGGATGAACAGTGCCCGCGTAGGGAGTTCTTTATACAGATGTGTTTATTCAGTGGGAAGTTCTGAACTTTTTATTGAAGCTGTCACTTCTGATTTGTGATGTTAAAATGCCTGTCTCTGTTGACATCATGGAGAGTAGTATTGGGTATACAGTACAGTTGATTCTCATAACTTGCCTTAGTTCTGTTCTGTGAAGTCACTGCCAGCACTGAATTAGCGAACAGTGAACCACAGCTCCTAGGGGGAAATATAGGGTTAGGTTCCTGCGAGCCTTGGGTTACAACATTTCAGTCGACTGATCAATAGAGAACCTTGTGTTAGGTATATTTCTGTTGAAAGATATGGTGTTTAAACATATCGTTGATTCATTAACATTGAGCTCATGACAAACAGCACTGCAGCTCATGCCTTGAAGGAAGCTTATATGTAACACATGTATTTTTCTCCACGAGGCACATCACAGGCTTCTTGCTCTTAGGAACGCTGACAGTGCTGGGACCATTTTAAACAGTGAAATAGATAACAAAAAGCACAGAAAGGCAGGACACATGGCACTAAACAGGCCATGAAGAGGACACTTTTGTACAGTATGAGAGCGGAGACGAGAAGGCAGATCCTCGCCCCGTTCAGCCTCAGCTGGGAATGTGTGTGGGTGACTCAGATTGTTTTTTTCCACTCTGAGCATGTCTGTGAATGACCACAAGAGTGCTGTGAGCGTTGATTTTTGAGGTAACGAATTTTAGGCAGTAGGTGAATTGACAAAAACAAATACCACAAATCAGAAGGATGGGCTGTATGTAGGGGTGCCTCTGTTTTCAGTGTCTTTCTGTTGGCACAGTGGACGTGGTATTAGGTATGCAGTCCTAATACCTAATATTAGATATTAATATTGGGGGGTGGGGTGTGTTGGGGGAGCACATAGGGGGATTGTGCTGGTGAATGAAATGCATAGACCCCAGCCCTTCCCCTCTCTGTGATGGAGTGGAGAGTTGCATTAACAGCTCTCTGCTCCCTTGGATGAGAACAGTCAGAGCAGGCGTTGGTAGCAGCCCATCAGGAAGTGCTCTATGCGTCCTCTGCCAGCCCAGCTGCACTTGTGCCATCCACTTCCTGTTACAGAATCTCTGCCGTGGGCCCTCCCCTGTACTGACCAAACCCGGACCAGGTGCTCCCTGCCCATGCCAGGCACAGGCAGTGACACCAGATGTGAAATTACAAACCCAGGTGGAGATGCTGAAGGGTAGAGCGTGGATACAGGCGCCATTCTTGCTGGGGCTTCCCTGAGGAAGGCCAGTGAGCCACCTGGGTGCCAGTCCGTAAGGAAGCAGGGTGGCCATTTGACCTTGACCTCGGCCACCCATGCAACAAGTAGAAAGGAGGAGGTGGGTGGGGTGTCGAATGATCCGTCTTTGGACTTTGGGCTGTTACTTCTCAGAACAGAAGTTTCTTTTAATATCTCTACCCAGATGCACGTGATGAAAGTCATTAACTAGAGATGGCCAGACTTGATGGCCACCTTTGAGAATGGACATGAAGTGCCTGGAGCTTCCCTCCTAAAAGTGAGTGGACTTTGGTTTAATTTAGAAAGAAAAAGACTCATTGTAACATATTTTTCGATGACTTTTACCTAAAGAGATAGAATGGCGCTGATTGTTTTTAAAGCTAGCATCTTTTATTTATGTGACTTTGAAAGATTGATTGAGGTATTCAGAGCTTGGCCTGTGGGAAGCTTCGCCAGAGATCACTTTAGGTGGCTCGTGGCCAAACGTTGAAAGGTTAGCAAATATGTTTATAGTTCCTTCTGTTTGTGCCAAGTGATAACTTGTTTTCTCTTTGTAGTAGTGACAGGAAGTTTTCTTTTAGAATACATTTCAGTAAAAAACACAGAGTTGATTTAAAAGTAGGAAGTCAGTAATAGTTCCGTAGGTTTGTAGACGTGCCCATGTCATGCCTGACATTTAGGAAGTGGTGGCCTGTGCTAATAACATGGTGCTGTTGGTCTAAAAATATGTTATTGTTACAAAGGGGAAAGAAAAGGGATAAGCTGGTTGTGCTAATAGATTAAAAATTCTCTTTTAAAAAAATTATTTTATTGGAGTATAGTTGATTTGCAGTGTTGTGTTAGTTTCTGCTGTCCAGCACAGTGACTCAGTTATGCATATATATATTCTTTTCCATTATGATTTATTACAGAATATCGAATATAGTTCCCTGTGCTCTACAGTATGACCTTGTTGTTTATCCATTCTGTACATAATAGTTTGCAGCTGCTGATCCCAAACTCCCACTCCATCCCTTGCCCATCCCACCAACCCCTGAGCAACCACAAGTCTGTCTTCTATGTCTGTGAGTCTGTTTCTGTTTCATGGATAAGTTCATTTAGGTCATGTTTTAGATTCCACATATAAGCAATGTCATATGATATTTGTCTTTCTCTGTCTTAAGTTATTCACGTAGTATGATAATCTCTAGGTCCATTCATGTTGCTGCAAATGGCATTATTTCATTCTTTTTTATGGCTGAAAATTAACATTGTGTACATGTACCACATCTTCTTTATCCACTGATCTGTTGATGGGCATTTAGATTGCTTCCGTGTCTTGGCTGTTGTAAATAGTGCTGCTATGAACATTGGGGTGCATGCATCTTTTCGAATTATGGTTTTGTCCGGATATATGGCCCGGAAGTGGGATTGCTGGATCATATGGTAGTTCTATTTTTAGTGTTTTGAGGAACCTCCATACCTTTTTCCGTAGTGGCTGCACCAAATTACATTCCCACCAACAGTGTAGGACGGTTCCTTTTTCTCCACACCTTCTCGGCATTTGTTATTTGTAGACCTAAAAATTCTTTTTATTTTGCCAAGTTGTCCATGAAAAACATGATTTATTTATTTTTTTATTTTTTTGCGGTACGCGGGCCTCTCACCACTGTGGCCTCTCCCGCTGCGGAGCACAGGCTCCGGGCGCGCAGGCTCAGCGGCCATGGCTCACGGGCCCAGCCGCTCCGCGGCACGTGGGATCCTCCCGGACCGGGGCACGAACCCGCGTCCCCTACATCGGCAGGCGGACTCTCAACCACTGCGCCACCAGGGAAGCCCGAAAAACATGATTTTTAAACGATGGTTAGTTTACCTAGATCATCTGGGACCTTAACGTTGCTTTAATCATTGTCTAAAGTTTGAGAGGTTTGTGGGAGAGGACAGTTGGAAGGGGCCCCATGGAAAGAAAGGCTTCCTGTGTGAATAGGAAAGCTGGGTGGGCTGGAGACTATTGCCTTCTTCCAGTTAGATCTCTGTGGCATTTGCCCAGTGCCAGGGAAGAGCCTGCTGGCTGCCCTCCCTGAGGAAAAAGGCACCTGTGGAGGGAGCGGGGCCTGGTAGGCTCTCCCTCTCTTTGCTGGGCCATCTGCTGTGACACAAGATGAGGTAGGGCTTGGCCAGTTTAGACCTCAGGGATCCTCAACCTCAGCACTACTGATATTTTCGGTTTGACAGTTCTCTGCCTTGGGAGCCTGTCCTGTGCACTGTAGGATGTTGGGCAGCATCCCTGGCCTCTGCCCCCTAGATGCCAGTGGCACCCTCCCCCCAGTGTGACAACCAAAACTGTCTCCAGACATTGCCATGTCCTCCCGGGGGGTGGGGTGGGGTGGGGTGGGAGGAGTAGGAGTGGGCAGAATCACAGCTGTTAGGACCCCCTGGCTGAGTGGAATGCATACACTCTATGAAAGGCTATGCCCCTTACTGTCCTTAAGGTGACTCATCCTGTCTTTAAAAAAAAAAAAAAAGAAAGAATGAAAAAAGAAAAACCTGCTGGGCAAGAAATTCATGTTTGGATTATGTTCTTAACTCTGAGTTCAGCTTCTCATTTAGCAGCTAAGGAAGCCTTGAGCTGTTGGGAGAAAGCGTTTGGGAAGGTGTCATGGGCTGACGTGTGTCCCTCTCTAAATGTCCATGTTGAGGTCTTAACCCAGCACCTTAGAAAGTGACTGTGTTTGGAGACAGGGCCTTTAAAGAGATGATTAAATTAAAACGAGGCCATTATGGTGAGCCCTTAACTAATCTGAGTGGTGTTCTAAGAAGAGGAGATTAGAACACGAAGAGAGATACCAGGCGTGAGAGGAAAGCCCATGAGGACACAGGGAGGAGGTGGGCGTCTGCAAGCCAAGGGGAGAGGCCTCAGAAGGTAACAAATCTGCTGACACCTTGATCTTGGAGTTTCCAGACTCCAGAGCTATAAGAAAATAAATTTCCATTGTTTAAGCCCCCCGGCCTGTGATATTTTCTTATGGCAGCCTGAGCAGACTAATATAGGAAGCATCGTGTGGTTATTTTGGTAGGTGAGGAATCTCTCGGTGTTTTTGGTAAACCTTTAGTTTAGACCGACGATGAGTTCTTCAGTGCTTTTCTTTAGACAGTCCGGTCTCAAGAATTCTCCATAAGCAAAGAGTTCTCCATGTTGCAAAGTTACGTCCACTAGAGCTGAATGCCACCCCCCACCCCCCTGCAACCTAAAACACATGCCACATGCTCCGTAAGGTGGAGGTGCTGTCCCCAGATGTTTCCTTTTGCTTAAAGAGTTTACAGGGGTCACATTTCAGGTTGTGCTTTGGATGGTTGGTTTGTTAGTTCTTGTCACTTGGATGGTGCTAGATTAATTTGATGAGAATTATAAGAGTTTCTGCCCCCTATTGTGTGCTGATTAGGTGTCCAGTGCTCTTCTCAGAGTTTTACGTGGATCGTCCCATTTCATCCTCCTGACAGCCCTGCTTTACAGGTGACAAACTGAAGAACAGTTTTGGTTTAGAAAACTTAAAAGCTCATTTTAGTTTTTTTAAAAGCCTCATTTTAATTTCAATTTCTGCAGCAAATTGTATTTTGCAACCTGTCTCTATGCCCTTTCCTATTTGAGTTTTTTTGTAATGGCCATTTAGAGGAAGTGATTTTTGTTGAGGGAAGAGGAATTGGGGGTTTGTGAGCCTTCAGTGATTTGGAGGTAAATGTGTGTGTTCTCCATTGTTCCTGGTAGAAGCAGAGAGCAGAAATGATGTGACAGAGGAAAATTCTGGAAACTTCAGATTATCCCAATCACTGTAAATCCATCAGAAGCATAGTATCTGTTTTCAGAGTTAGTTTCCATATTGATCCTTATTTTTTTAAATTCACTCTCTCTGCAGGAGAGACATTCATGCTAATGGAGGGGGGACTGCAGAACATCTATTTCTAAAATGTGTGTACTCACCCTGTAAAAGGAAGTGATTTGAATCTGAATACTTTTTAGCTTTTATACAGTCAGTCCCCATGAAAGTGCAAAGAAAATTTAAAACTGGAGAACCTCCCCCGCCCCCATCCGCTCCTCTCTTTTTTCTGTTCTCCAGATTAAAGGCAATTAGAGGCTCTCATACAAGGAGTGACGCAGTTGTGTCCTGGTAAATCAAAGGACTAGGTAGTAAACAGATAACACCACTTGTCCCACCTTGTAAGGTTTTTTCCCTAAATAAGCTGCATAAAAAACTATGCATATATACACATCCATGCATATATATACACACACAGGAAAGTGCACAAATCATAAACGCACAGCTTGATGAATTTTCATGAAGTGAACACACTCCTGTAACTGGCAGCAGATAAACAGGCTCTGACCTCAGAAGCCTCCTCTTGCCTCCTTCCTCCCCCGCCTTGATCTATATCCTGACTTCTAACAGAGATTGGCTGGGCCTGTTTTTGACCTTTAAGTAAATGCAGTTATGTAGCAGGTACTCACTCATGCCTGTTAATTCTTGCTCCATGTTTGGTTCATAAGGGTTGACCGTGTTGCATGTTTATCGTAGTTTGTTCACTTCTGTCCGCCATATGAAGTCAGAGTATGAATAAGCCATTGATCCTTGAACAGTGAGGGGGGAGGGGGTTAGGGGTGTCGACCCCCAACCAGTCAAAAATCCAAGTACTGGTACTGCTTGCTATCCTTGCCTCAGAAACAGAGGAATTGATAAATGACTAACCCAAGAGCAGAAGCTCAAACAGTTTGAATAGAATAAGGACTCAAACCCTAGTTGTTTTGATTTTACATATTGTGATCTCTAATCAAACACAAACGTTTCCCCAAACTTAGTTAATTTAGAGATGTGTAAAATGAAAATACAGGTACTTTATTTATTGAGAAAAATCCACATATAAGTAAGTGGACTGGTGCAGTTCAGACCCATGTTGTTCCAGGGCCAGCTGTATTCCGTGACCCCTCTATCCCATCTCTTCCTGATGGACAAGTGGGACGTTTCCAGCTTGAGGTCTCATGAATGGTGCTGCTGTGGACCTCCCTGAGCTTATCTTGAGGACATGTATTATGTGGCTTTGTTGGGCCCTTGGGGATATTTGTGTTTAGCTTTAGTAGAAATTGATAGTTTTCCAAATTGTACGAATTTGTGCTTCTCCACCCGGCAAAGTGCCAGATGCTCCACATCCTCGTCCACACTTGGTATTTGTTACTTTTCATTTTAGCCATCCTCATGGGAGCATAGCAGTATCACAAGAAATGTGTATTTAAAAAATATTTATTTGGGGCTTCCCTGGTGGCGCAGTGGTTGGGAGTCCGCCTGCCGATGCAGGGGACACGGATTCGTGCCCCGGTCTGGGAGGATCCCACGTGCCGCGGAGCGGCTGGGCCCGTGAGCCATGGCCGCTGAGCCTGCGCGTCCGGAGCCTGTGCTCCGCAACGGGAGAGGCCACAGTGGTGAGAGGCCCGCGTACCACAAAAAACAAGAACAACAAAAAACAACAACAAAAAATTTATTTGAGAGAGGCTTCGTTTTCTTGCTCTGAAGTCAAGTTTTAGACGTATAGGATAGCCACATCATGGTAACCCTGAACCTAAAAGTGGCAAAATGGTCGCATCACAGCGGCCTTGCCTTTCTGGCCAAGTACTCTCTTTTTATTTTTACTTTGATTTTATTTTGCCTCATGATAACTTTGCACCATAGCCCACACTAGCTCAAAGATTGCAGTCTCTGTCCTAACACAAATCCTTGTTTCTACCTTGATTCCTCCCAGTATATTCTGCAGCTTGATCTTTCTTTCCTTTCCTTTTTTTTTTTTTTGCATTTCTTATTTTTGATATTTTTTGATTGAGGTAACATTGGGTTGTAGCATTATGTAAGTTTCATGTGAACGACATTATATTTCTATTTCTGCATACATTACAACCAAACACCCTCTTTTTGAGTAGTTTTCATCATAAGGGAAACAGTAAAAAAGTATAAAATTTACTTTCTGTTAATTGTAAAGTGAGTGCACATGTATTAAAAATTGGAGAACAGAGAAAACTGATGAATGAGTTACTGGTGTAACTTTCCCTTCAAAGGCAACCACAGTTAACACAAACCTTTTAGCATATGCTGTTTTCTTCCTGTCTTGTTTCCGTGTGTACATTGTTTGATGAATTATAACCATGTAGCACATGTGTTTTTATTTCCTGCTTTTTCTTTTCATTCAGCATTTTAATGTAAGGCTTTTTTTGTATCATGATGTGCTATGTAAATGACACTTTAAGTGGCAACATATTATTTCTTTGAGGAGACACCTTTAATTTACATAACCAGGGCCCTGTATTTTTACAAGTTGATTCTTATTGTCACTTTACAGATAATGTATTCATTCTGCACGCTGGTCCTGCAAAGCAGAGGCACGCCAAAGACACACAAAGGGATAGTTGAGGGAGGCCCAGGCCTGGGTTATGGTGATCTCATATTTGCTATTTGGCTGGAGATGCTCTCGTTTCAGTCCTCACTGCCTCCCAGCTGCTTCCTGCTGCATCACTGAGATTTCTTGTGTTTCCAGGCTGTTGCATTAACTGGGGCTGAGCCTTTGTCAGTCACTAATATCCCCTGAGCAGTACTGGGCTGTTTTGTGCCCAGTGATGGAACCAGGGGCCTGGGGGACCAGAGCTTGTTAAAGAACAGCCCCTGTACAGTCAAGCCGGAGACAGCTGCTGTGGCCCTGGAGGTACCTGACCCACTCAGAGCCCTCCCCAGCTCTGGGACCCCACA
Source organism: Lipotes vexillifer (assembly GCF_000442215.2). Classification (NCBI taxonomy): domain Eukaryota; kingdom Metazoa; phylum Chordata; class Mammalia; order Artiodactyla; family Lipotidae; genus Lipotes; species Lipotes vexillifer. The sequence goes on from NW_006770868.1 coordinate 642,652, forward strand.
CGGGACTTTTTTTTTTTTTTTTTTTTTGGCTGCTTTGGGTCTTCATTGCTGCACGGGGGCTTTCTCTAGTTGCAGCGCTTCATTGTGGTGCATGGGCTTCTCATTGCGGAGCACAGGCTCTAGGCTCGTGGCCTTCAGTAGTTGTGGCTTGCGGGTTCTAGAGCACAGGCTCAGTAGTTGTGGCGCATGGGCTTAGTTGCTCCACGGTGTGTGGGATCTTCCCAGACCAGGGATCGAACCCGTGTGCCCTGCATTGGCGGGTGGATTCTTAACCACTGCACCACCAGAGAAGCACCCCACACGGGACTTTTAAACACTAGCATTTTATTTTTTCTGGTATAAAAGTAATAATTTCTGTTAAAGAAAGCTAGTGATTTCTCTTAGAGAAAGGTTAAAGATGCAGTAGCCAGAATTTAAAGCCCCACTTCCTATTAACATTTAGGTATGTTTCCTTCCGATCTATAATTTTATCGGATGGCTATTGGGTGACATTATTTTCGTTGGTTTTTGCTGTTAGAAGTTAGAACTTAGTCTACAGAGGCTATCTTTCTTTATTTTTTAGCCATGCCATGCGGCACGTGGGATCTTAGCTCCCTGACCAGGATGGAACCCACGCCCCCTGCAGTGGAAGTGCGAAGTCTTAACCACTGGACCACCAGGGAAGTCCCTAGAGGCTATCTTGATGCATGAATTTTTGCTACATCTTGGACAATTAATTTCTGGAAGGGCTCTGCCATTTTACACCCCATGAAAGCCAGAATGGCCCTTGTTCCAGGGTCAGGATAATTTTGCCTTTTGCCTAGCGCAAACCCCCGAGATTGGGAAAGTTCAAAAAAAAGAGAGAGAAAGAAGTAAAAACACATGCTTTCCTTTCTTTGTCGACCACAAATCAGGCTTCCTGTTTATTAATGTGTGAGCCAGGTGGAGCTGGAGGGCAGAAGGGGCCTGTGGTCGATTGAGGACAGGCTTGCTCCGTGGTAACGCTAACGCTCTGTGGATGGACTGGGGGAACCGAACACCTCGCAGTGGTGTGTGTTTGGTGGCTATGAGAGATAACGGAGTCTGCAAGCATACAGTAAATGTTTGTTGAACGAGTAAAAGGCTTTCTAGATCCAGTTTCTCGTGACAACGCTGTGTGTAGACAACAGGGCCAAGGGCACGTCTGCTTCCCTGCAGAGGAGGGTGAGGGTTGTAGTGGGATCGTTGGAGCCCAGGGTCATGTTCCCCTGCAGCAGCATCGTTAGGAGAGGTGTGAAGTGCTCCCTGTGAGGGCCCTGCCACGCCTGAGCTGCACTCGGACCAGCCCCTCGGCCCCTCTACCACCCGTTTCCAGAGGTAAACTCCTCCCAAGCGACAGGTGTTGTAACTTCTGGCGTCTTACAGGCGCCCTTGGAAACATCCCCCATGGCCTTCCCGGGGCTGTCTCGGTGCCAGAGCCACGCCCGGTAGGGCAGCGCCTTGGCTGGACTGCAGCCCCGGTCTCCAGGGGAGCACGGATGGAGCTGAGTCCGGTTAGGAGGCGGGTTCCTGGTGGAGGGCTGGCTCCCCGCGGCCTGGCTTGGCTGCTGAGGACCTTAAGGGGCTGAGAGCCTGGATTCAAGCACGGCTGCCTGTGTCCACATTGGCCTCCTCCTCTCACTGGCTGTCTGACCTTGGGCGAGAGAGTCCAGCTCTCTGAAAACCGGTGTGATGACAGTGCTGGAGGTGTGTGTGTGAGGACTGAATGAGCTGATGCATGTCAGGTGCTTAGGTCCCAAGCGTGTGGCCCCCGGGAATTACAGTAGCAGTGACAGCCGTCGTCAAGGATGACGGTGGGGTGGAGGGAGGAGCCATGTGGGCCTGGGCGGTGGCACCGGGGACCCTCCGTGTGTCCTGCTGTGTCTCTGTCATTGGGTTCCTCCCTAGGTGGTCATCTGAACAATTCAGAGGTGGCTCTTGGAGTCTGCTGTAGTGTGAGGTCTTCAGGCGCCGGTTAAGAGCGATGGCTCTCGGGTCCACCTGCTGGACCCACAGCTGACTCTGCCCCCCACCAGCTGCAGGACTCTCAGGGTGGGAGGGGGACGGAGAGCGCCCACGGAATGGGGGTCAGGATCAAGGGAAGTAATTCACATTGACAGCCGGCACACGCTGAGCGGTTTATAGATGTTCTCGCTTATTGTTCTGGTATCTGGGGAATTGCCTTCCCTGTAATCATTCAGTTCTGTTCATTTCTCTGGCATTCTGTGGGCTGCTGCTGGGGGCTGCCACACCAGACCTCTTCTAGAACCCGTGAGCAGATGGCCTAGCGAGAGTGTCCACGTGTGAGTAGGGTCCGTGCACGCTGGGTGCCTGGGGCACGTGAAGGGATCCACGCAGAGCGACCGAGCACCTGCTGTATGCCAGGCCTGGGGTGGGAGGCGAGCAGTATCTGGTCTCTGACCCACAAGCCTGTGGCTGAGATTTAAGGCTGCAGACTGAGAGCTGTGTGCTGTTTGGGCAGCAGTGTGGGTTTTTTGTTTTTTGTTTTTTGGTTTTGGTTTTAAATTTTAAAAGTTTAATCACAGGGTCACATAGTTCAGTGTTGGTTTTTTTTTATATAAATTTATTTGTTTGTTTGTTTTTGCTGCATCGGGTCTTCATTGCTGCACGTGGGCTTTCTCTAGTTGCGGCGAACGGGGGCTACTCTTCGTTGCGGTGCACGGGCTTCTCATTGCAGTGGCTTCTCTTGTTGCGGAGCACAGGTCCTAGGCGCGCAGGCTCAGTAGTTGTGGCGCACGGGCTTGGTTGCTCCGTGGCATGTGGGATCTTCCTGGACTAGGGCTCGAGCCCGTGTCCCCTGCATTGACAGGCAGATTCTTAACCACTGTGCCACCAGCGAAGTCCCAGTTCAGTGTTAAAAGGTACAGAAGTGTGTACATTGCACACTCAGTCTCCCTCCCACCCGCTCCGTTCACCTACCCTGTGCCCCTCCCCAGGCAACCACTCAATTTCTTCAGTGTCGTTCTGGAGAAACTTTAACCATCTACTAAAAAAAGTACAAGTATTTTATATCTATCTAGACAAACATGCATGGATGTTTCCCTTTTTTATTCAATTGTTAGTACACCTTACACACTACAACCTATTCTTTTCACTTAACAGTACACCCTGGGCTTGTTCCATATCAGGACATAAAAAGCTTCTTTATTCCTTTGAATTTTTTCTTTAAAGTGGCTTAATAGGATTCCATCGAATAGATGTACTTTAAGCAGTTTACTACAGATGAGGTTTAGGTTATTTCTAGTTTGCCGTTACTAGCAATGTTATGGTGAATGGTCTTTATACCCATTTTGGAGCATATGGAATATCTCGAAGGGGAATGGTTGGGTCAAAATGAATGTCCATTTGTAATTTTGATAGCTGTCAACAGCTATCTTGCTAAGTAAAAAAATTATCTCTCAGTGTGGTTTTAGTTTTGCCTAGTACTTTAAAGTTGAATCAGTTGCCAACATTTAAAAACTGAGTGTTTGCATCTCACAATCTATGTTTTGTCTTTGTCTTGAAGAATTGGATGGTCTGCTCTGCTGGGCTTATGTAGAATTGTGTCCTGGTAGGACCTGGGGGCAGCTACTTCCTTCCCATGGGATCTGGTCTCCTCAGTGTGCCCCACCCCACTGGATCCTGTGTTTATTTTTGTTCATTTATTGTTTTCTGTTACTTGCTGGGCTGCTGTAGATTTGAGTTTGCCAGTCCTGGTCTAGAGAGAAACAGGTGAGTAAGTCTAAGGGAGAACAGAGCTGCTTCGTCTTCTCTTTGGGAATAACAGAGTTGGGTTTTGACGGATAAGTAGAAGTTGGGTGATGGGCTTGCCTGAGCAAGTCTGGTGTGGATGTGTCTTGCACAGGGGTTGGGAGTTGGAGAAAAGCGAAACAGCCAGGGAAGAACTAAAAGTGCAGAGTTCTGGAGCTCACCTGCCTTGGCTGCAGTCGGTGGCTTGACTGTGAGGACCTGGGATGAAAAGGTAACAGGGGTGAATTTGAGTTCATAATCTTTGAATCGTGGGGTTGGATGCAATGTGCGAGGTGTCATGTGCTCTGAGCAGAAAGAGACCAATAGGGGAAGACTTAAGGCACGAGAAATAGGGAGAGGCGACAGTTTCCATCATCTGTGACTGCCCCCTACCCCAGAGAACCAGAGTTAACAGTTTGTGTGTGTGTGTGTGTGTGTGTGTGTATTTGTTTCCTAGTATTTTTTCCCATGCATATATCAGCATATATTATTTTTATTAAAATATAGCACAATAAATTGCTTATCTTTTGCTTGCTTTTTTCCTTCCGTTTTATCCCTTGGATCTTGTCCTGCCAGTGTGTGTGTCTCTCTACCTTATTCTTTCCAGACTACAGTCCATTGTACAGGGGTCTTGCCGTAATGGGCATTTGATCCTTTCCAGGGTTTTGCTCTCTCTGTATTGCTGCTGCTGGCTTCCTAGTGCATTTCCCGTTGGTCACCAGTACCAATGTTTGTGTCCTTCTAGGTAGACTTGCTATAGGTCAGAGGCTCTGAGCTTTACGGTTGAAGAAGGTGCTACATTGACTTGGCTTTTTTCATTGGTAAACAGTAGTCCCACCTTCTCTGAGCTTTGGCTTTCTCTGGTTTCAGTTACCCGTAACGAACCCGAAAATATTAAATGGAAAATTCCAGAAATAAACAATTCATAAGTTTTACATTGTCTGCTGTTCCGAGTAGCATGATGCAATCTTGTGTCTTCCTTAGTCCTGCCCTGGACATGACTCATCATCCCTCTGTCCCGCATATCCTGCCGGTAGTCACTTAGATGGATCTCCGTTATCAGATCAACTGTCCCAGTATCACAGTGCTTGTGTTCAAACAACCCTTATTTTACTTAATAATGGCCCCGAATAGTGATGTTGGCAATTCAGACATGTCAAAGGGAAGCTGTGAAGTGCTTCTTTTAAGTGAAAAGGTGAAAGTCCTCGACTTAAAGGAAAGAAAAAAAATCGTTTGCTGAGGTTGGTAAGATCCACGGTAAGAATGAATCTTCTATCAGTGAAATTATGAAGCGGGAAAAAGAAGTTCGTGCTAGTTTTCGTGCCCCTCAAACTGCAAAACTTATGGCCACAGTGTGTGATAAGTACTTTAGTTAAGATGCAAAGGGCATTAAATTTGTACGGTAATGTATTTTGAGAGAGACCACGTTCACATAACTTTTTTTTTTTTACAGTATATTGTTATAATTGTTATGTTTTATTATTGGTTATTGTTGTTAATCTCTTACTGTGCCTAATTCATAAATGAAACTTTATCACAGGTATTTGTGTATAGGAAAGACACCGTACCGAAGGAGTTCGGTGCTATCCTCAGTTTCAGGCGTCCCCTGGGGAGTCTTGGACCGTATCCCCTGTGGATAAGGGGGACAACTATATAGTCTTGTTTCTTCTCCAGACAGAAGCATTCCTGTGGCCAGAAATACTTCAGACTTCAGTGGACTTCTTCCTTCTCTGCATTCTTTCAGATCCTAGATTTTATATATTCTCCCGGTTAAAAAAAAAAAAAAATCTAGCCACTTCCCTGTTGCTAGAACAAAGAGCAAAAGTCTCCCTTCATACCTTCCCTTCCATTCCTTCCAGTCCCCCCCACCTGCCCCCCAGGCATCTGTGCTTAACAGTTTGGGTTACGTCCTTCTGGACCTCTGTCCAGTGTGGTAGCCACTAGCCACGTGTGGCTGTTTTCATTCATTAAATTACTGAACTAAAATTTAAAATGTATGTTTCCAGCGCTCAACAGCCACGTGTGGCTAACGGCTGGTGTGTTCGATGGTGCAGCTAGAGAACATCTCCCTCCGCACAGATATGTCGGGGACAGTCCCGCTCTAGAGCAGCATTCTCAGACTTGGGGCGGTTGGCATTTGGGGCCAGATAATCCTCTGTGTGGGGCTGTCTTGTGCACTGTAGGATGTTTAGCAGCATCCTTGGCTTCTACCCACTAGATGCCAGTAGCCCTTCCCTTCCCTGGACCTGCAGTCATGACAGCCAAACATCTCTCTAGACGTTGCCAAGTGTCCCCAGGGGCAAATTCACCCTCTACCCCCGTTGAGAGCTACTGCTGTAGACTGTTTTCTCTATATTGCTTTTTAAAAAATTGGGGTGTACTTGATGTACACTGTGATACAAGTTTCAAATGTACAACCTAGTGATTCACAACTTTTAAAGGTTGTACTCCATCTGTAGTTATTATATAATATTGGCTATATTCCCTGTGCTGTACAATAGTATATCCTTGTAGCTTACTTATTTTATACATAGTAGTTGGCACCCCTTAATCCCCTTCCCCTGTCTCGCCCCTCCTCACTGGCACCCTCTAGTTCTCTGTATCTGTGAGTTCTGTTTGTTGCTTTTTTTTTTTTTTTTTTTTTTT
>NW_006770868.1:649281-655507 GCF_000442215.2 Lipotes vexillifer
GGATCCTCCCAGACCGGGGCAGGACCCCGCGTCATCGGCAGGCGGACTCTCAACCACTGTGCCACCAGGGAAGCCCCTCCGTGTTGCTTTTAATTTTCCTTTACATTCTTCCTGGATCTTTCCGGCGTCAACACTGAGACTCTAGCTTCCTGGACTCCGGCTTCAGGGAAGGTAGCTATGTCATGCAGGCAATTTAGCAAATATTTACTGAGTGCCTGCTGAGTGGCACCAGGGCAGAGATGATCATTTCTCTGGCCGCCAGCTCCTTGTTGCAGTAGGAACGTTTTCCAGAAACATTGTTCCCTTGGCGTGTCCCTCTCTAATATTTGCTTTTCCTTGCATTTGGCCAGGTTGTGTGAAAACACTGCACATCTGGTTGGCAGGCTATTGGCTATCAAAACCTTTGTTTTAGAGTCAAGTCGTGAGGAAGTCCATTTTGGTTTCCATTTGTTTAAATTGTCTAAGCTGGAAGCAGTGTAGACGAGATTATTTCTAGCCTTACATGTTAACCTAGTTGAATAGCTGTTGCTATTCAGGTGAGAAAATTTTCATGTTTTCTTTTTTCAATCTGGAAAAATAACCTCAGAGAAATAATATCTACTTTTAATTGAATGCCTGTTATGTGCTAGGCATTGTCTTACACCCTTTATAGATAAAATCCTTAGTCTTCGTAGTAATTCAGCAGGGCGGGTCTTACTGTCATTTCACAGATAGGGAAAGTGGCGATCACAGAAGATGAATTGTCCAAGGACACACAGCTGGTGTGGAACGGCGCTGGGATTTGCGCACAGGCCCGTCTGGTTTAAAAGCTGGTGTTTATTCCTCTAGCCCACGTGGTCCTGCTGTTCTGAAACTGTGACTCTTGCTTGTTACTTCTTTTTTAGCCTGTACATTAATTTCTCGCACCCAGGGGTTCTATCTTGTAGCCCGTCTCCCCGGCCTGTCTGGAATGTGGGATAGGAGTTAATTTGGGAAAGTGACAGCTCAGTTTGGTGTTGAGAAGCAACAGCAGGGTGACAGCTGCCACCCCACAGCTCCAGGCAGCTCCCCCTCTTGGACCTCCGGGGTGCTGACGTCCACCCCTGGACAGGCGGGGTGTGGCGGCAGCTGATGGAAGAAAAAAGAGTCGTGGGTATAAATCCAGATGTCGGGGGAGCCTGGCTGCCGCCTCTTCTGCTTTAAGTGACCTGGGGGCCGGGGGGGAGGACTTCGTCACTTGTAAATTTGCCACCAAGCCCAAGGCTTCTACTGCAGGACAGTAGTTCCCCAAATAGCAGATGATGGCTCCAGGTGCTACAGTGATCCTAAGTAATTCACGGACAGGAACTAAGTCACATGGAGATGTATAGCGAGGCACTTCCTTTCTCAGTTTTCCTTCAATATTTTTAACCCTGTCAGGGCCCCCTTTTGAATAGCAGAAGAAACTGGCAAGCAGGCAGCAGGCTGGGAGCCACTGTATCTGGAATTTAGTAACATTTGCTTCTCACTGTGTTGATTTTGATGTTTACCTTCTATTTATGGCGAGTGATACTGGTTTTCCATTTATGATAGTGGTTACCTTTTAAGTTACCTTTTAAGACACAGTTATGTACTGATAAATAAAATCCAGGTCAGGAGTTCTCAACCAGGGCACAGCTGGCATTTGAGGCTGCATCATTCTTTGTGGTGGGTGCTGTCCCGGGCTTTGTAGGATGTTTAGCAGAATCTTGGCCTCCTCTACCTACTAGATGCCAGTAACTAACCCCCTTCTCCCTGTTGAGAATCGCTGATTTAAGGTATGCAAATTGAGGCAAACTTATGAAGTTAGACAGCAGAATTAGTTGGATATGGTAGAAATCCCGTGTGTGTGAAAAGGGCTGAAGTTTGGGAAACTCTTTGGGCAAATTGTCTTCAGTTGTGGGGTCCACTTGCTGGTGTTCTTGTGGCATTGAGGTTTGTTCAAGAGCGAGGAGGGAGGAGATGCCTTGAAAGAGCTGCTCTAAAGCAGCACCATCTAGTAGAACCTCTGCCATGCTGGAATGTTCTGCATCCGCACGGTCCAGTCCATAGCCACGGACCACCTGTGGCCGCGGAGCGCTCAGAATGTGGCTGTTGAGAATGAGGAATTTAACTCTTTTATTTAAGTAACTTAAATGTAAAGCTACCGTGTTGGACATCATAGCTCTAAAGAAATCAGTGTGCAGACGTCAGGATGATAGACTGCAGGCTTTAAAAGCTTAGAAGTAAAGACACACAAGCCAACCGGAAAGCATCTTTTTTTTTTTTTTTTTTTTTGGCCCATGATGCAGCTTGTGGGGTCTTAGTTCCCCAACCAGGGATTGAACCCTGGCCCCCGGCAGGGAAAGCATGGAGTCCTAACCATTGGACCACCGGGGAATTCCCAGCCGCTCCGTGGCATGTGGGATCTTCCCGGACCAGGGCACGAACCCGCGTGCCCTGCATTGGCAGGTGGACTCTCAACCACTGCGCCACCAGGGAAGCCCAGGAAAGCATCTTATTAATTAAGGACGGTCCAGCCACGTGGCAGACAGGACTATCAGGAGATTTGGGGTGGTGGTTAACTGCACCCACTTAACATTGGCTTTAGCAAAGTAAAATAAAACAAAAACCAATGTACTGGTGCCTAAGACTTGAGAAGCCCAGGGAACCGGCAGACCTACACTCGCCCCCGAGGTGGGCAGGAGCCTCCTGTGGTCTCTGCATCCTCCTTGTGACTCCATTTTCAGGCAGACTCTCCCTAAACAGGAGCAGGATGGCTTCCTGCAACTCCAGGCTTGTGTTCTGCCACCTTAACAACCCCAGGGTGAAGAGCATGTCTTTTCTGGAATTTCTAGCAAAAATCCCAGCCAGGCCTCTCACTGGCCCTTTCTCTGAGCCCATCACCATGCTGAGGGCTCTGCTTGGCCAAGCCTGGATCCTGGGCTTGTCATGCCTGGAGCTCAGAGGTGGGGTTGGCCTCGGCTCAATCAGGTGGAAAGATGGAGGGAAATGGACTTATTAAATTATGATACAAGAGTAACTGTAGGCTATAGAAGAAAACTGTATGGTAGCCTAGGCTAAGGGACTGAATCTGAGGTAGGACACACTTGGACGGGGGCCCCTCCCTAAGGCTGGGGTGCAGACCTGGTTGGAGACAGTGTAGTTCAGGCCACTGGATGGCAGGACCAGAGCTGGTCTGCAGGTGGGGCAAGCAAGAAGGCAATCCCAGGGGTACCGACGGGGTGGCAGGCACAGCTGGTGGTTGACACATTGGGTGTACAATGGGAGTGAGGGCACCGGAGCTCACAGTGTCCCTGGTGGGACACTAAGGGCCACAGTGAAAGGAGGACCTTGGGAGACAAACCTGGGGGTGAGGGAATCCATATTGAGATTCCATATCTGGGATGTCCATATCGAGAGGGCCCTGGGAAGGTGACCCCTGGGCCACAGTGGGGCTTGAAAGCCTCGAGGGACAGCATGTGCTGGGCGCATGGCTGACCAGGGCACCATTTGATGGCCTCACTCAACGCACTGCTGACCCGCCCACTGTGCCCCAGCCTGGAAACCACAGGTGAGCTTTTTCCTCCAGTGGTGTCCCTCCAGCACCCTCTACTGAGAAGGCTTAGCATTTCACTGACTGTAAAGGAGAGGCAGAAAGGAGTCTGTCCACATCCCAGAGCAGGCATTGAAGGGTGACTGGGGAGCTGGGAGCCAACGCATTGATATGAAGATTAATGAATGAGTGTAGGGGGCAGGGCAGCTGATGTGCACACAGAAGAGCTCCGGTTTGAGCAGCCTGAGAGCCCTCACTCTCTATGGCCCCTAAGGATCTTTCCAATTTTATGTAATGAAGAGAAACTAGAAAAAAAAAATAGAGCTGTGAAATAATTGTGCTGATGGGGCTGTTAACGGCTGTGCAGGATACTCTCAGGCTCTTAGCTCAGGATCTGGATCAGACAGACCTGGGCTTAAAGTCGGCTTCCACCACTCACTTGGTAGTAGATGGAGCTGATGCAGCAGTAGATCTTGAGCAGGTAACTGAGTCCTCTCTGGGCCTCAGTTTATCCATCATGAAAATGGGGATGATGCTAGTACATACTATGTAGGATTGTTGTGAACATTAAGTGAAGTAAGACGTTATTTTTTTAAAGAGAATACACTTCTACATCCATAACATTTTGAGAATCTATCTTTCTCATCACCCCTCACTGCCACCACCCTAGTCTTTGCTTGCTTGGATGACAGCAACAGCTTTCTAAATGATCCTTCTGTTTCCAATTTTTTTGGTTAATGTACAGCTTGATTAAGATATAGTTCACATACCCTGCAGCTCACCTGTTTATATAATTCAGCAATTTTTAGTATATTCATTGAGTTGTGCAGCCATCACCACAATGTTAGAACACTTCACCATCCCCCAAAGAAGCCTCACACCTGTTACCTGTTTCTTCTTTTGCCCACGGCAGTGTCTTCTCTGCTCAGAAGCCAGAAAGACCTTTAAAAAAATGTAACTCGGGAATTCCCTGGCCGTCCAGTGGTTAGGACTCTATGCTTCCACTGCAGGGGCATGGGTTTGATCCCTGGTTGGGGACCTAAGATCCTGCAAACCATGAGGCATGGCCAAAAAAAGAAAAAAAAAAAAAATTAGATCATGCCACCCTGTGCTTGTAACCCTTCAGTGATCCCCACTGTGGATGGAGTAAAATCCAGACTCCTTGCCCTGGTGACAAGGCCCTGTGTCGTCTGCCCCCTCCTCCTCCTCCTCCGACCTCATCTTTTACCCTCTCCCCCGTGTTCGGTGCATTCCAGCCACACTACTCTTCTTTCCCTGCAGATGTGTGTCAGGCTGCTTCCTACCTCTGGATCTTTGCCCGTGCGGTTCTGATCTGCCTAGATGGCACTTCCTTGCCTGGTTGCATCGATGTTTCTTCTTGTCACTCAGCTCAACTGTCACCCCAGCCTTCCTAACCATCCAGTCTCCCGGAGCCACACCCCTTCCCCACTCCTTCTCTTATCCCATGCCTTATTTTATTTTAGAGAGCTGTTTACTGTCTCTCTTCCTCCCCATGGGAGGAGGACCTCGGCTGTCTTGCTCACTATTGAATGCCCTAGGTGAGGACCTGCATCCTGTGAGTGCACAGGACATTCTAGGTGAATGAATGTGTGACAAAAAGGGAGCAATGATCACTTGTCTTATTATTATTAGATATTCAGTAAATACTATTGACCTAAAAGTCATTGAAAGTGTGCAGCTTATATCCAGTGCAGGTAGAAAGTGAATAAACAAGGTGACAATCAAGGTGATCAAATGAGGTGGGCTTGGGGCTAGTTACACTGGGCTCAGGTGACACAAAGTCCTTATTTTACGCTGTGCCAAATGCTTATTACCCTTTGTTGCAATGAGATTGTGAGGAAGTAGAAGGGAAGGATCCTGTTCCAAAGTTACGCCCCCACAGGAACTGGAATCATAGTTGGACCAGATGAGCACTTAATAAATGCTTACTATTATGGATTTAGCTACAAAAAAGAGAGAAATGCACATTTAGTAACATAGGTAATATATGTACAATGTGACGGAAGAATAAGTAGGAAAAGGCGCCCCTACTCCCTCCTTCCCAAAGGAAACTGGTGGTGTCAGCTGTCATGGAGGTTTTCTGCATTGGCAAACATAGTCTGCACGTTATCCTCTTGCTTTCATGCAAAGAATGGCATCCTGGACACACCTTTCAGCTCCTTTCTGATTTAGCATATCTTGCAAATGGGGCTATTTAGCGCATACAGCTAGCTCTATCTCCTCCTTCAAAGACTGTTGAGCATTCCATTGTATGGATGTTCCCTGCTTATTTGACCAGCCGCCCCCTGATGACCGGTTGGTTAGGTACGGTTCCAGTCTTTGCTACCACGTGCGGGCTGCCCTGAATGACCTGCCCCTGTGCACATGCACGCCTGCCGGTTAAGTCACGGAGCGTTTAACTTGGTAGCTTGCTGTGTGGAACCTTCTGCTAGGACAAAACGGACAAAACTCATAAAACAGCCTGACAGTATGTCATTCTCTTAAATTCATTCTTCAGCTTTCATTAGAAACACTCAGCTCTGGGAGTCGTCATTACAGGATTATTATAGAATGGGGAGAGACTGGCTGGTTCACAGAAAAGTCAGTGACCATGGGTAGGTATCTGCAGATTGAAGGGTGTGCTTCCGTCAAATGTATCCTCCCTCCCTCCCTCCCTCCCTCCCTCCCTCCCTC
>NW_006770868.1:655804-665618 GCF_000442215.2 Lipotes vexillifer
CTCCCTCCCTCCCTCCCTCCCTCCTTCCCTCCTTCCCTCATTCAGTGCTTTGCGTCCACGGATGGCCAGCTTGGGTGATGCACACCCAAGAGCAGAAATGGGGCTGGACACCTCAAGGTTTCTGTATGTGTCTCTCGCCAACACGAATGAGTTGTTAGAAGTGAAACCCATCCTCGTGAGAGCTACCACCATCCTCCCCACCCCAGCCCTAGCACTAGTTTACGGGAACCAGCATCGTGTTTCATCATGGAAATTGTGAGCATCTGAGCAGGCAACTTGCTGGCTTGCTAATCTTTAGAGTCCCAGGTGCTCAGCTCTGCACCCCAGTACCTGGGCAGGGCCTGCCTGGCCCGTAGGAGGAGGGGGGGACGGTGGGTTCGCAGGTGACAAGTGACTACGTAAGTCATCATGGCCACGTCTGGATGGGTTGCCTTCAGCTGGCAGCATCTCAAAGGGCTGGTAGGGCTGGGGTTCCTTCCTCCCAGCCTGTGTGTGGGGGGCGGGGAGGTGAACAGTTCAGCCTGGGGTCTTTCCACGAAAGACCCTTAGCGAATGCTCGTAATTCTCAAAATGCCTGTTTACAGCCGCATCCTGCAGGATGGGCTGCTGTTTTTTGGCACGAGTGAGGGTGGGCGTGTGTGTCTCAGAGCAGCTGAGTTTTGCCAGAGCCGGGCAGGTGTCCCTGGCTTCACACAGGCGACCTGAGGGCAGGCGTGCCTGGTGAGCTGCCTTCTGGGGGCGGCCCTGGGAGTCAGTTTGCCTACAGCTGGCGTGCTGGCCTGTCTCCAGGTTACGCGGGGCACCGAGTCATCATCTTCCTGGCATATTCCTCCAGCATGTTGCTAAAACGTGGAGCCAAGTGTGGAAGGAGATTCTTTCCCTTCTCTTTTTGTATAGTAATCTTGGTGTGACCAGCACCCTTGATAGCATGTGGGGTGGGAAGACACTGGGTTTCAGAATAAGATGGACCTGGTTCAAGGCCAGACTCAGCTGTTTCTCACATCTTGGCAAACTCGGGTGCTTTATTCAGCTGTCCTGAGCTTTCCACTCTCACCTGCAGAATGTCAAAGTGATAACACTACTTGTTGCTCTGTATTTACTTTTTTAACTTAAATCTTATTTTAAAAACGAATCCTACCTTTTGAAATAATTTGGGCTTGGCGACAAAGCATCTTTGATTTGGACCACAGCTTCTTAGACGCCTCAGCTGTGTTTCCCCCTTTCATTGAAGGATGAAAGCCCCAGGTGGGGCTGTGGTTCTGACCCAGTGAAGATGCCTTAGAGAAAGACATTCTGGGAAGAGTGGATGGGTGTGGGCGTGGCCTTGACAGTGTGGGCGTGTCTTTCCCACAGGTGCTGCGAGTGGCTGAGATGCTGTGGTGCAGGGGAGCCCAGGCCCCGCACGGTCTGGTTGGGGCACCCCGAGAAGAGGGACCAGAGATACCCTCGAAATGTCATCAACAATCAAAAGTACAACTTTTTCACCTTTTTGCCTGGGGTATGTACGCGCAGGGGCAACATCGTTTTCTTCTTCCTAAACCAGATGTATGCAGTGGTACCAGTCTTAGAAGACTGAAGTCCCTGTGGCAGACTTTGTGAACACCCCGTCTTTTCCATGTCACCTCAGCCACTGGCCATCCATCTTCCCTGGTCCTGAGCACCTGGAAGGGGGCTGCCTTCTGTCTGCAAGGCTGTGAGACTCCACTTGATTGGTTAGAATAACTTCACATTTATTTGGTGTGTTGGGCCTAAGAGTGAAAAAGATATTTTGAGGACGTAACTTTGTTCCAAAAAAAAAAGAAAATCAGGAGAGGACTTCCCTGGTGGTACAGTGGTTAAGAATCTGCCTGCCGGTGCAGGGGACACGGGTTCGAGCCCTGGTCCAGGAAGATCCCACGTGCCGTGGAGCAACTAAGCCCGTGCGCCACAACTACTGAGGCTGCGTGCCGCAACTACTGAAGTCCATGCGCCTAGAGCCCGTGCTCTGCAACAAGAGAAGCCACCGCAATGAGAAGCCTGCACACCGCAACGAAGGGTAGCCCCTGCTCACCACAAGTAGAGAAATAAATTTATTTTTTTAGAAAATCAGTGCTTACATTCCCTCCCACCCCTCATTATCATGAAACACATATTTGGAACAGGAAAGTTGGGAGATAAAAGTGTAGAGAACCTTTTTTTTAAAGGTAAATTTTAACACTATCATCCAGAGAGACTTTCTGTTAACATGTTTGCTAATGTGTTTTTGTTTTTAATTGAAGTCACTTTTTTTCTTTTTTTAATTTATTTTTGGCTGCGTTGGGTCTTTGTTGCTGCGCGCGGGGGCTACTCTTCCTTGCGGCGCGCGGGCTTCTCACTGCAGTGGCTTCTCTTGTTGTGGAGCACGGGCTCTAGACGCGCGGGCTTCAGTAGTTGTGGCACGCGGGCTCAGTACTTGTGGCTTGCGGGCTATAGAGCGCGGGCTCAGAAGCTGTGGCGCACGGGCTTAGTTGCCCCGCGGCATGTGGGATCTTCCCGGACCAGGGCTCGAACCCGTGTCCCCTGCATCGGCAGGCGGACTCTCAACCACTGCGCCACCAGGGAAGCCACAAGCTCAGTATCTGAAGTCCAGTGAAAGTTTATTTCTCATTCATGGAAATTCTGAGGCAGATCAGGCCATTCTCCTCCATCTCACAGCTACATTATCTGGAATACGCGGGCACCCGTGTCTCCATGGCAGGGCAAGAGCAAGGGGCCGGACAGCGCTCTGAAGGGACACATCTTTTCTGTTCGTCGTCCAGAAGGAGTCAGGGGGATCAGTGTCACTTCCAGGGCACGTGGGGGCAGTTGAAACTCTTCCAGAACCCTCCTGCCACATGGGATGAAATTGTGCCGTAGTTATTGTACGGCGTTAGGATCATGCCATGGAGATATCCATTTATCTCACTCGTTTGATTCAGTCTTACAGCATAAGCATTTCCCACTAAAACCTCTTCAGCAACATTTTGAGTGGCCTTTCCTGTACTTACAAAATAGTTTAAGAAGGGACTTCCCTGGCGGTCCACTGGTTAAGACATTGCACTTCCACTGCAGGGGGGGCGTGGGTTCGATCCCTTGTTGGGGAGCTGAGATCCCACGTGCTGCTCCGCGTCACGTGGCCAAAAAATAGGAAAAAAACAGTTTCCGACTTTCCTGGTGGCGCAGTGGTTAAGAATCCGCCTGCCAGTGAAGGGGACACGGGTTCGATCCCTGGTCCAGGAAGATCCCACAGGCCGCGGAGCAGCTAAACCCGTGCGCCACAACTACTGAGCCTGCGCCCTAGAGCCCGTGCTCCGCAACAGGAGAACCCACGGCAATGAGAAGCCCGTGCACAGCAACGAAGACCCAACGCAGCCATAAATTAAGAAAAAAAAAAAAGTTTAAGAAATAAAATCTCACAACTATAGCCGAAGCCTCCAGCATACCCTCCCTGCCTGGAGGTCCCCACTGTCTTGAATCTGGTGTTTATAATTCCCACGTGTATCATTTGCTTCTTTACTTTGACAAATTATGTTTTCGTCACCCAGGTGTATTTTCCTATACAACACGTACAGGTGTGTAAACGGTGTATGCAGGTACCATGTGAGTTCTGTTCTTCTGGGGGAGTGTTTTGAAATGTCACTCATCCGCCTCTAAGCCCGCCCAGCTGCGTCAGACCAGCCTCAAGTGTCCTCTCTCCTCTCTCTCCTTTCCAGGTGCTGTTTAACCAGTTCAAATACTTCTTCAACCTCTACTTCCTGCTTCTCGCCTGCTCCCAGTTCGTCCCCGAGATGCGACTGGGAGCACTGTACACCTACTGGGTTCCCCTGGTGAGTCAGTCGGGTCGTCCGGCCAGTAACATCAGAGGTCGGGCAGCACAGGTTCTTTGTCCTCGAAGCCCCTGGAGTGGGACTCGGCCTTTCAAGGGAGAGGACACCCTCAGGCCAACACGTTGGGAACCCCTGAGGTTTTCATGGTGAGGCTCCGTTTCTCCCACTACCGGCATCAACCGTAGTGATGCCTGTGCTATACTCATTCCTTCCGTCTGCCAGCTGTTCAGCCTTTCCTTGTTTCAGCAAGTATTTTTTTGCATGCCTATAATGAATCACTCGGTTCTAGGCTCTGGCACACGGCGGTCATGAGAAAGGCAAAGCCTCCGACTGTGTGCATTGTGCTCTTTGAATCGTTTTCTGTTTATTATGTAGAGACTCTTTCAGCGTGCAGGGTTGACAGAGGAACAATTCTGTGCTTCAGTGTGCATGGAGGGTGACAGACCCGACGCCCCTCCATCCTTCTTGTGCCGCCTTTTCTTTCTTCCTGCCTTTTGGGAAATGGTTATTGAGCACCTGCTGTGTGCCAGCCACGGTGCTGGGCACTGGGGGTGCAGCAGTGACTGAAACGTAGAAAAATTCCTGCCCTCGCGGAGTTGACTTTCAGCGGGGACAGACAGTAAAACAGTTGAGCGTAATTGTTTCAAGTTGTGAAACTGCTGTGAAGGTCGTAGGGCAGATGGGGCATCCCAGGCACAGTTAGTATTTGTTGAGTGGATGAAGGTGGGAGATGTGGAGGGGCAGTCTTAGCCAGGGTGGCCGGGAAAGGCCTCTTGAGGAGGTGATGGGGAGAAAAGTAGGAGGGTGGGAGGATCCCAGGTTCAGGGAGCAGCAGAGCAAAGGCCCTGCATTCAGCACACGCTTAGAGTATTGGAAGAACAGAAAGAAGCCCAACGCGTCTGGGGCACAGAGAGGGTGAAACTGACATTTCCTTTCCTCCAGAGACATTATGAAATATTATTTTTCATTACGCAGGGCTCAGAAGGAACACTTGGATTCTCTGTTCACAAATCTTGTTAAATTTTTCATTGGGAGAAGATTGTTAAAGTAGAAAAGATGTTTCCTCCTTAAGGAAACAAAAATTACACATTCTTTTGGACGGTAAGGATTTGGTGCACAGGCACTTAGGGAGCAGAGGAAGTGGATGCCAAGGGCCCCGGGAGCGGGGTCCACACGCCATTGGTGCTACGTTAATCAGACAGGTCGTGTCAGCAGTTCCAGCCCTGGGAAGAGGAGGGGGGGGGTGTTATTTCTTCCACACAGGTGATGGAGGTGCCTTTGGGATGCGGGAATCGTTCTTTTCTGCTCTGAGTCATTTGTGGGTGAGGTAGGATGTTGGGATAACAGACATTCCTTTCTGCATCAGGGTGTGTGCTTTTACACAGTGAGTGTCACTAACTCAGAGGCCAGACTGATAGAAGCGGGGGGGCTCGTGTCCCATGTCAAAGCAGAAGATGCTGCTTTGTTCCATCAGCTGCAAACATGGACCCAGAGTTGCCCGGCCCAAGAGGTAGAAACTTCAGGGTTTTCCCAGAAATACCCTAATTTTATTTAGTTTTTAGTTCCACAGCGGTTTGCTACATACCTATATAAAGTCAAACTGTAAGTCAGTTATTTAAGAAAAGTTAGTCTGCAATGTGTATAAAATATCATCTATCACCCTGCGTTTTACTGATTACGTTTTTAAAGTACAGTTATTTGAGAGGTAATACAGTCACATGAGTCAGGAAACGTGTAAAAAGGTACCTCATGAAAAATCTCCCCTTTATCCAGTTCCACCCCCAAAACACTGTCATTCATTTCTTTTTCCTTCTTCCAAAGTTTACAAACAATGAATAAATGTTTTCTGGACTGGCTTCTGCCATTTACCATAATTTTTGAAAATTGAAGTATAATTGACATACAACATTAAATTTGAAAATCTTGTCTTTTCCCTGCTCCCCCAACGCTCCTTTTTAGAAAAAAGGTTACAAGATATACAGAGTGCCGAATCACTTTTTTCTAATTTCCAGCATCTCTTTCCCTTGATTTTCAAACGTTGCTAACTCATTTACAAAATGTTAAAGCGCTGTGTGGAGTGAGCACACCCCTTCCTTCTCTTGGTGGTCCGTCTGCAGGCTGCCGGTTTGCAGTCTCTGCTCTGCTTGAGGCTGTACGGCTTTCCTTGGTACCTCATATTGGTGCCTTCTGGGCTCAGGAACCCTCGACTGGGAGTGTGGGATGACCAGATCCCACCTCTCAAATCTTGTCTGTTGGGTTCTCCCCAAACCCCAGATCTTGCTGCTTTACTGCCTGCAAAACGCCCTCTGTTCATTTTTCATTTCCTTTATCAACTACGAAGGGACTCTACAAAGGGACTCATTCTTTTTTTTTTTTTTAAATATTTATTTATTTGGCTGCATCGGGTCTTAGTTGCAGCGTGCGGGATCTTCATTGCGGCATGCGGGCTTCTCTAGTTGCGGCACGTGGGCTTCCCTCTAGTTGTGGTGCAGGCTGCAGAGCGCACGGGCTCAGTAGTTGCAGCACGAGGGCTTAGTTGCCCCGCGGCGTGTGGGATCTTAGTTCCCCAACCAGGGGTCGAATCCATGTCCCCTGCATTGGAAGGGCGGATTCTTAACCACTGGGCCACCAGGGAAGTCGCCCGGGACTCATTATTTTTGGAGAAAAATTTGAAGGAGAAGCAGCCCAGCAAAAATCCCTACTTGTGCAGCCGCCTCCTGAGATGCCCCGTCTGTGTTTCTGGTCTGTTTCTTTTCAGTCTCTTCTTACACGTGCCTGTTTTACATACACTCTAACTTACATTATAGTAAAGTATGTATCATGTAAATGCAATTGGATCCCAAGGTGTTCGAGAAGGCAGCTGGGTGTCTCCCCCTCTCCCTGCCTTTACCATCTCAAGCATGATATCTGGTCTGTGCTCTCTCCCCTCGAGGTCTTCATCTGCCCAGCCTGTCATATAAACCCATCGTCCGAACGATTTTTTGGGGGTGCAGACCTACTAGCACCCCTACAACCTTGTTTGCGTTGGTGTTGGCATGTGTGTTGGGGAGGGAACTTCGGCCATCTTTGGCATAAATTTTTCATTCTGTTAACCAAGAGTCACGTGTATGACTCAGAGAAGACGGAATTATGCAGGAGAAATAGTGGGGTTGGAAATGAGACCAGCTCTATCGAATTCTTCCACAGTGGTTATTGGAGATTCCCATGGACTGGAGGCAAAACAGACTGGTAGAGAAAAAAGACTCTTCACTCGAGAAACAAGAACATGGGGCAAAGGAGAATAAGGAGCTTGCTTGAGATCATGCTCCGGTGTGGAGAGGATGTGAAGCCCCACAGAGACGGACACTCGTTTTCTTTTTCTAAGGACTGGGCTTTGGAATATCAGAAAAGGCTCTGGGGTGTGTGTGGGGTGTGTGTACGAGGATATTCTTTGCCAGCATGGCGTATGTTACTCAGACAGTGGAAGCAAACAAATGTCCATCGGTGGTTACCTGAACGCTGGTCCAGCAAAACTATGAGATGCTGCCCTGGAGTCAGGAATGACGAAGTCACTCCAGTGGTGTGGACACGACACGGTGTGACTCGTCATTTTCTTTGCATGAAAAAAGTAAGTTTCAGGATAACATGGATAGCATACTCCCATTTTTATGACCCTCTCCCCCACAAGAAGTATTTTTGCACACTTGTGCATGTAAATACATGGAGGTCTGGAAGGTTCTTCACCGAAGCTAGTGTTTATCTTTGGAGCTGGGGGTTGCCTTTTATTCTTTTTTTTTTTTTTTTTTTGGCGCCCCGCGGGCCTCTCACTGCTGTGGCCTCTCCCGCTGTGGAGCACAGGCTCCGCAGGCTCAGCAGCCATGGCTCACGGGCCCAGCCGCTCCGCGGCATGTGGGATCCTCCCGGACTGGGTCACGAACCCGTGTCCCCTGCATTGGCAGGCGGACTCCCAACCACTGCGCCACCAGGGAAGCCCACCTTTTATTCTTTTAAGTGTTTTTTATCTTCATGTGCAGAGACCTCTGTCTTAAGTCACCTCAGTGTGCCTCTACGGAAGTTAGAAAGGTATAGGAAACTACATAGATCAGACGTGCATGCAGGGTGTTTGAAACCATTCAGAATAGAGTTGCTCCCTCCACAGGGGGAGGCCACATTGGTTCTTGGGGCTGGTGACCGAGGATCAAAATGTTGAACGCAACTTGATGGTAGGTACTGTACCCTTTTCTCTTCCTAGTATGTATTCTGTACATTAGCACCAGTGATGCTGACTCCAGGGTCTCAGGAAATGCAGTGGGGTGAACCGTGGGGGCTGGGATGACCTGGAGGGCTGCCACCCTTCTAAAAGAGGGCCTGACCCCGGTCCTAGCCCATGTCTCCTCTCTGATATGACGCTCAGAATTTCCAGGAGAAGCCAGAAGGCCTGACTTCCAATGTAAGCAGCTGAATCACCTGGTTTCCCTGGGACTCTGACTGTAGAGAGGAGACAGGTGGGTTACCAGCAGCCTCTGGCAGTCCTGAGGTTGTTTATTTAGTTATTTAGTTAGTTAGTTAGTTAGTTGTGCTGGGTCTTAGTTGTGGCAGGCAGGCTCCTTAGTTGCAGCTTGCCGGCCTGTAAGTTGCAGCACATGGGATCCTTAGTTGTGGCATGTGAACTCTTAGTGTGGCACGCGTGTGGGATCTAGTTCCCTGACCGGGGGTTGAAACTGGGCCCCCTGCATTGGGAGCACGGAGTCTTAACCACTGCGCCACCAGGGACGTCCCAGCCCTGAGGTTTCTCACTAGCTTGTGACCCCTTTTATAGCCGAAGTTTCCTGTGATGGTTCAGAGACAGGAGGAGATGCTTGTCTTGTACAAGTTCTTCCTCTCTTTCCAGGGGCTGCCGAGAAGGGAGTTTGGGGTCAGACAAATTAGGTAGCATCTGTTTCTAGGAGACTGTAGCTGATTTCCCCTAAATCCCCTAGATTTTTATGTAGAGAATCAATTTCCCGTTCTTGGCTAAAGTACATTTTGAAATGTCTCCAACCACCCTGAGAGTCCTCTCATTTCAAACCCAGCCGTGAACTCAGTGGTTCAAAATGAGGGCGGGGTGGCCAGACGGTTGAGCTCTTGCTGCAACTTCTCTGAGAAGCTGTGTAATTGGAACAAGCTTTCCTGAGCCTCAGTTTCCTCACCTATAAAATAGGGACAATCATGTCTACTCCCTTGGCTTGTTGGGAGGTTCAGTGAAGTTCAGCAAGTAAAATGCTTCAAATAGCTCCTGACACATAGAACATTCTCGGGAAATGTTCTCATTTTAATTAAAAAATTCTGCTACTAGTGCCATTGTTCATTGTGTGGATTACGTTTTAGCTTTTGGTAACTTTTTTCTTGATAATAATATGTTAGGGAGAGAAATTCCTCAGGTGACTGCTGAAATAATCCATAAAATTGTATGAAGACCAAATAACCTAGATTTTTTTTGTTGTTGTTAAGATGCAATCTACATGCCATAAAATGCACAGATACTAAGTTTTCAGTTCACTGTGTGTTGACATTTGTCAGCACCCATGTCAGCACCACCTTGTTGGTCAAGACCATTCCATCATCCCGGAAGTCCCCTCTTGCCCCTCTCCAGTCAGCCCCCTCCCCAACCAGAGGGAACGGCTTTTCTGATTTCTCTCAGAATTTTGCTTTAGTAAATCTATTTTTGACCTACAGCTTTATAGAAGAGTCTTAGCACCTTCAGAATTTCATGTCTGTTCACCGTCACCACCTCTGATTTCCTTACAAGCTCAGAAAACCCCCCACTCGCATTCAAGCCTCTTTCTCAGTATCTGTGGCTCTTAAGGACCTCTGAAGTTAGACTGGTGGAATTTATTTCTGGACTACATGTGCAGCTCTTTGTAAAGCAGTTTCTAGCTTAAGATGTGGCACGTCCCTTGGGATTGATGAGGACCGTGTGTGTGTGTGTGTGTGTGTGTGTGTGTGTGTGTGTGTGTGTGTGTGTGTGTGTG
>NW_006770868.1:665658-691551 GCF_000442215.2 Lipotes vexillifer
GTGTGTGTGTGTGTGTGTGTGTGTGTGTGTGTGTGTGTGTGTGTGTGTGTTCGGGGGTCATAGATATGGTGACTTAGGAGCGGGTATTTATTTGTAGCAGGGAGGTTAGCGCCTCCTGTCTTTGTAATGAGCACACACTTTCCATTAACATCAATGGGATTTAGCCAGGCCCACGCAGAGAGAAATAGAAACTGGAACATTTGAAAAAACAAACAACAAAAAACGTGGGTTATGGCCCAGAACAATACAGCAGCCTGGGGGAGGGGGTGGGGATTCTGCAAACCGGCCGTGCTTTTCCAGAATGGGTTTTCTCTCACCTCTGTATGTGGTCTGGTTATGCGTTTTTTTTTTTTCTGAAATGTACCACTTTTGCTTTGGCTTCAGCGTGTACTTTACATCTGAGTGGAAACAGGAGTAATCCTTTGATTGTAAAGATGTGTGCGGGCCTTTGGAGGAGTTTCACAGAGCAGCACATCTCCGGCTAAATTTACATAAGAGATTTGAAGTCCTTTGAATCTAACTTAATATATTGCATGGGATAAACAGTATGAAGATGAAAGCCTCAAAGAATTCACTACTGCTAACCTTGGGGCGATTGTGTTCTCTGCATTAAAAAAAAAAGACTTTAAAAGGAGGGGTGACAAGTGTATTTTCTAAGAAAAAGTGAATGACGGTTCTTGCCTTTATTGATACAAGAGGAAAAATCTAGATGAAAATAGATTCTAGATATGGGTGACTCACATACCTGTGAATATAACCTCTGTACCAGGTTTTTATGAGTTGGGGTATCTGACTTGGGAAGGTAGGGCAGTTGAAAATTTTCTTTTTATGAGTGTGTACTTAATGCAATTAATACTTTAATATGTTTTCTTTATTGAAGTTTAAAACATTACAGGAAAGACTGAAGCCCCCATTCCATCTTAGCCCCCTACCTTGCAGAGGAATCTAACCAATAGTTGAGGACAGTGGAAAATCTTTAGCAGTATAGGAGTTGGTGTTTATTTGAACAGTGTTACATTGTTATGTTCCGGAAAGTTAATTTCCCTACTGACAGGTCAGTACAAACAGGGATGCATTTCACTTTGGTTCCTGGTGGGCCATCTTACTGGTTCCACCTACCTACCCAGGTTTCTCCAGAGGCAGAACGTTGTGGCAGTTAAGACTCTGGAACTAGATTCCCTGCATTATCACGTAGGAGCAAGTTTATTCAACCTCTGTGTGTCTCAGTGTCTTCACGAGTGCGTGTGGTGATCTCAGCCACGAACTGCACTAAGGGGTGGGAAGCACTTCGAATGGCACCCGGCACATGGCGAGTGAGATGCAGACGTCAGAGGTCACCATCACTCAGGCCTCACCTGTGGACGGACGGTTCTGGGGTTTCTGTGTTTTTCACTCTTAGGAACCCTGTGGTGGTGGTGACTGCGGACGGCCCTGTACACGTGTGTGTCAGTGAGAGTTTTTCCGGTGCATGAGATTCAGAGAAGTGGGCTTGCTGGGGCTTCTGCCCTTAGAATAATTAGCAGGTCCTGCCCTGCTGCCCTCAAGTGGCCTCTGGCTTTTTCTGTCCGTGGCCCCAGGAGAGGAAGGTGGCTTCCACCAGGGCTTACCCTCCCTCTGTCTCTGTGCAGGGCTTCGTGCTGGCCGTCACCATCATCCGAGAGGCGGCAGAGGAGATCCGATGCTACGTGCGAGACAAGGAGGTCAACTCGCAGGTCTACAGCCGGCTCACAGCGAGAGGTCAGCCTCCTGGCCCCAGCGGGACCACTTCCTGCAGCAGGGCCCCCGGTGTGTGTGGGGGGTGGCCCACAGGGTTGCAACTCAGTCATGGGCCGCTGACAGTCAGGGAGCAGAGTTCAAGGCCCGGGGCCGGCGGGTGTGTGGGTGCCCCGTGGCAGGGCAGTCACTCGTTGCCGGCACCAGGGAGGCCAGCGTCTGCCCCAGGACCTGGGGTTACTCCAGCCGCATCCCTGGGCTGCCACTGCCCTCTCAGAGCCAGTCCTGTCATCTGACTTGTGCGTCATCAACCTGGAATTTAATTCTGTGCGCTTGGCATCCTCCCACACGCGTTTCCAAGGCAGTGCAGCTTTAAAAGATACTCTTTCAACATTACAAAACTAATGGTACAACTTCGCAATGTGAGATTTTAAGAAGGCACCAGACTTAATATCATAAAAGCTGCATCTGTGAAGGTTTCTTTGAAGGCATCTTATAAATCCTCAAGACGGAAGAGTGAAGAGTGACTAAATCTGACCCAAAGAGAAATTACTAGGTAACCTTTCATTTGAATTTTTGAAATGGTGGAATTTTAAAAACCTGCTCAAACACACCGTTGAGAACCCACAAAACAACCCAGCCAATGTCGACTTCTGTTTCCACCTACAAATTCTACCTAGATTTCCTGTAAGGTTGTATTCAGACTTGAGAGAATGTTACCTAAAGTTCCTCGAAGATTACTGATCCCATTCAGGGATTAATAATGTTTTAGGAGCGGCTGAGGGGAATAAAAACTGTGGTTTGCCTTCAGGAAATTGAGAATTCTGAAAGAGATAAGATAGATGCCCAAGGGAGCTTGCAGCCAGCCAGGTTGTGAACTGCTTTATGTTAAGTGCGTTAGTCTTCTGAGGAAGCAGTCTGCCCATGGTTTCAGGGGTTTGAGTAGAATTTTCCTTCTCGGAAAAATGTTGGAGAAATTTATTTAAGGCTCCAGAATTTTTAAAAAAAGTATAATCCTGTGAGGGCATGAAAGTATCTTGTTCCAATGCATTGAAATAGATTTTCATAGTTGGTGGTCTTAAAAAGTTGCAAGTCTCTGGGAGAAGGGGGGGATTTAGAGTTGGTATAGAAATGCTTTATTATTGCTAAACTACTGTATTTAGGACGTTTTGCTCCCTAAAGAAAGAAAACCCAGCGTAATCTTTGCAAAGGCAGGTGGCTTGGGCTTTCCATGTGGGTAATCAGAAGACCCCTCTGGAGTATGTTTTTTTGTGGTTTGTGTATATTAAATCCTCCCTTAATAACATATTCTGACTATAACATTTAAAATGCTTGGCAACCGACAAAAGCCCCATCGAGAGGGTGCGGTGGGTCTATTTAGAGCTCAGGAGGAGGGGCCCTGGGATCCCATTCATTCAGCCATCCGGGCTCCAGACCTTCTTTGGTTCTTTTCATATTGCAATTGCTTTTCCTGTGAGTGATTTTTCTGCCCTCCCCTGCAGACCCGACCCCCTTCTCAGCCCCTGCTTTAGCTTCCCTCAGTTCTTGAAAAGATCCTGAGGAGAACTGGCAGATGGCTGTAGCATTAAAAACTTGTCTTCCTTTGTGGGTCTCCTTCTGTGGCCCGTGGTTTCCATTGTCATGCCAATCCAACAGTAGGGGAAGACCTAGCAGAGTTCTGAATATTAACCCAGACCCTGGCTCTGCAATTTGTTTTGAAAGCCCCCAAAAGGCACTGAAGAAAACTGTCAGCTTGGAAAGTGAAGGAGGGGAGGTTAGTTATTTGATACGCTGTGGGGGGAAGGGCCAAAGTATGAAGCCCGAACTGGAGGATTTCAGAGAGAGGAAGAGAAAGAAGCCTTTTTTTTTTTTTTTTTTTTTTTTTTTTACCTTACCATTCAATTATTTAATAATATTTTCTTGAGTGAGGCTTTTCACCAAGATCTTCATTTAGTAAGTTCAAAAGCAAAGGGAAACAGATACGTATATGTATATCCACGCAGGACTGTTTTCTCTTTTTATCACATGGCATCTTAAAATGTACTTTTCAACACTATTTTTGGAGTTCAAAAAAGTTTGGAAACCAAAATATCAAGTCCTTGATCATGAGATTATAAGCCATTATACTTATCTGCCTTCTGCATCATTTCCTGTTTAATAACAGCAGTACTTGTACTAATATAGTTAAATATTTGGGGTGGGTGGGTGATAACTTCTAACTAGCAAAATAGTTGCAGAAATCACGTGGAAAACTCCTATTTGCCTTCACCCAGATTCATCGGTTGTTAAGCTTTTGCCTTTTTCATCCTTTCCCCTCACACTGTCTAAGCCCTTCGAGAATTAAGTTGCATACACTATTCCCTTTTAACCTGTAAATACATCAACGTTTAATTCCTAGTAGGATGTTCTCCTTACATAGCACAGTATAATTACAAAATCAGGAAATTTATCATTACATTACTGTTAATCTCATCTATACTTCTTACTCAGAATTCGCCATTTGTTTGTAAGATTTTTTTTTTCTTGTCCAGGAGCCAGGACAGGTTTGCCTTTTGCATTTAGTTGTCCTTTCTCCCTGATCTCCTCTAACTTGGCGGAGTTCTCCGGATTTCTTTATGACATTGACATTTTTGAAAAGGACAGGCCAGTTTTAGGCCAGTTACTTTGTAGCTTGTCCGTCACTTCGTGTTTGCTCGAGGTCTCAAAATTAGATTCACAACAATGCAGGAATTTATGTCATTTTAAGAATGCCAGTGGCACAGATCCTGGGATGTTACCAAAGTTGTAGAGGCATTATGTTAATCGAATTGAAAAAGTTTCGAACTTGGAGGGAAAAAATTGATTTTAAACAAGTGAATTAAAAACTCTGGAAATAAGAAATTCACCATCGGGAGAAAAAAATGGATGATCTTTTTTTTTTTTTTTTTAATTGCTGCTTCCAGTGGTTTAGATCATCTTATATCATTCAAGGTGTGTCTAAAACAACACATCAATGGATTAGTTTTTAATGTAATTGTCATAGTTTAATAAGTATTTGAAGTATTTTAATATTGATAATAAAATTAGCCTACATGTAGAAATGACATGTTATTCATTCTTCAAGGATATTTGAAACTCCATCACTTTCCAAAGTCTGTGAGAGGTTTCTGTATTACAGAGATAAACTTGAGGGGCTGGGACTTCGGGAAATTAATAGTCCAGCAAGGTATCCAGGCATGTAAAGGGGATGATTACAGAATGTAACTAGTAGTTATACTTTAGTGGCATGAGTGTTGTGGTCCTTAAAAGGAATATCCCCTTTCGTGACCACCACGTTCCTGGTTCTGAGCACAGTGCCTGGTGGTTGAGGAGAGTAGTGGTTCTGAGGTTGTGCCCTGCCTGGATTCAAGAGTCCCGCTTCTGCCTCCCCCCCTGCTGTGGGGACAGATCCCTTAATCTGTCAGTAAATTGGGGATAATAATAGTGCCTACCTTAGAGAGTTGCCGTAAATATAACTCTTGCATGAGAAAAATTTAGCGCTGTGCTGGGATTTGGTCTGTGCCCAAGAAAGGCAGTGCTGGTGGTATCGTAGCAGGGGTTCATTAAATATTGGTGGGTGAGTTAATGGAGGTATGAACCAGAGGTTATGGGAGGTTACGGGAGCCCATCAGAGAGGAGCTGATGATGTCTTCCCGGAAGAGGTGACCTGCATCCTGAGTCTTCGAGGTTGGAAGAAAGCAGCACTGGCTTTATGATTGGTGGTGCTGAATGCAAAATGAACACTTGGGGCCCCTGTTCAAAAATTATTCAAGATGGCGGCAGCAGAGCGTGAAACCAAGTAATGGCCCCTTCTGAGTGCAGGGCCCTGTGCCTTTACGGGGATCCCATGCCCATGAAGTGTCCCTGGTAGAGAGTTCTCCAAAGGTCACAGGCTGGGGTGGCTAGAAGCATGGGGTACAGAACCCCAGGTTCTGGCTCCGTCTTGTTCTTCCCAATTCCGCCTTGTTTCCAGAGCCTCTCCTTCCTGGGAAAATGGAAGAAAAAACCATATTGGCCAGTGAAGACCTGAGACTCTGGGAAAGTTTATTCTGTGATCCAGGAATCTGTAATCAAGGCATGCTACAGGGAGAAGGTGGCATTGGAACTGTTTGAAAAACGCTGTCCAGATTGGGAAGCAGGAGAGAAAAAAGGAAAGATTTACCTACTATAAGCCAGCCAGGTGCTGGACAAGGTCTGGTCTGTAATTATTTTAAACAGCCTTATGGAGGTAGCTTTTACCTATGGGGAACTGAGGCTCATAGAGGTTAAGTATTGTGTCTGAGATGACGTAGCTGGCTAAGGGGTAGAGCTTGATGTGAACCCTGGCTTGTCTGAATGTAAAACCTTAGCCTATAAGTCTAGGCTCCACTCTGTGCCTGGAGCTGAGGCTCACACTCTCCCATAGAATATCTCAGTGATTGCCATTGGCGTTCAGCCTTAATACATATGCTACAGAAGGGCTTCTAGATGTTAAGTCCATTTTAAAACACTTCTTTTTTTAATTGCAGTGTAGTTGATTTACAGTGTTGTGTTAGTTTCTGGTGTATAGCAAAATGATTCAGTTATACATATATGCATTTTTTCATATTCTTTTCCACTATGGTTTATTACAGGATATTGAATATAGTTCCTTTTGCTGTACAGTAGGACAACACGCATTGCTGAGTCCGAAGAAGTCAATCCAGCCCCCCTCATTCTGAGATGAACAAACTGTTGAAAGCCAAGTAGGAATGATGCTTTTAGATAAATAAGCATCCCATCTCCTCCTACTTGGAATCCACATTTAGAGCTGATCAGAGACTTGAGAGGTTCTTATTGGACTTGGATGCGTTCTCTGACTTTAATTGTGGAGCTGTCTTTCCACATTAATAGCATTCAGTGGCGCTGCAAACACCAGAGCCGAAGCAGGGAGGGTCTTGAAGTAGCAGCAGACCCAGCGAGACTTCCTTTCGTTACTTGAAAGATTTGGGTTGGGTCAGGAAAGAGCAATTGGTCAAGGAATTATTTTTCTTTATCCTTGTCCTTACCAAACCAAAACTTGAATTCTGGAGGGGGAATCTGCCTTGCTTATCACAGGTAGTAAGGGCAGTTGGATTTGCATTTTTACCAGATGAATTCCAGGGGTCTTCATACCAGGGATGTTTTCTCAGACTAACTTGTGATCAAGGGCTAAATGAAGCAAGTGGATAATTAGCCCTGAAGGAAAGTGCAAACAGAAGCATAATTAACACAACTGCTGATGCTTCTTTCCTGCTGGGGACATCTGGGCACATGGTGAGCCGTAAGTCGTAAGCCAAAGGTCTGTGCAAAATGGAGAGACTCCCTCTTATTTTCAGCTTTTTAGTACATATGTGGTGTAAAAAACGGAGCGGATATCTTTCCTCCTCTCCAGTTCCTCCGTGCTGCTCTGTTCACCCTTTCCCAAGGATCTCGCTTGCATTCGAGAGGGATAATCTTTTTTTCAATTTAGTTCAAAATCCACTTTGCACCATTATTTAGGATTGCAATTAACGTGACTAAAATTTGAGGTCTAAGGACACACATGTGTTTCTTTTAGGGCGTTGTATTCCACTGGAGTTCATCAGAAGGTAGGATAGGGCAGGGAACATGTGTTCATTAATGGGGAGTTGTTTAGCTAATAATTAGCTCAACGAAAACGCTGTATTCTTAAACACAAGTACCGTTTGTTTTCATATTCTGTTCAGACTTAGGATAACACTAAAACTGCTGTATACTTTTTTAAAAGAAGAGGGTTACAGTGATTATCTTTAAAAAAAATATTTTATTGAAGTATATAGTTGATCGACAATGTTGTGTTTGTTTCTGGTGTGCAGCAAAGTGATTCAGTTGCGTGTATATATGTACATTCTTTTTCATGTTCTTTTCCGCTGTGGTTTATCACAGGGTATTGAATCTAGTTCCCTGTGCTATACAACAGGACCTTGTTGCTTATCCATTCTATGTATAATAGTTTGCATCTGCTCAGTGATGGTCTTTTTGATATTACTGCCGCAGAGGTACCGCAAAGGTCTTTACTGAGGATCTCAAATACAGCTCAGTAAGCAAAGCATTCCCCTTCCCAGGCTTTCCTCATTAAGATTCAGAGCATTAGCTTTTACAAGTCTTAAAATAGGTCTTGCCAAACACTTTCCCATAATTCTCTGGCAGATGTGAAGTTTGTTATTTCAGACCCATAAGGTTCCTTTTATTCTTTCAAACTACTCAATTCGACTTTATTACAAATCGCTGGTGAACTGATCTATTGTTTAATTAAAAAAATTTAAAAAAAACCCTGAAAAAAAAAAATCTCACATGCAAATTGCACTGTTATCTTTCCCAAAAGGTATTTCCCCCCTGCCAGGGGTGTTGGCCTATTTCATCATTATTGGACACCAGAAGCAGGGAAGGGCCATTTATGTATTTATTTTAAAAGCCTCTGTTGGGTATACGCTTGTTAAATTTAAACTTCAGCCTTTCTTTTAAAGTTCCCGCTAATTTAAACAAAAGCCCCAGGAAGTGGCCCGTGGAATTTATAATAATATTCTTCCACCCTTTGCCTGTTTTCAAATAACAGTCTTTTCTTAGGCTTTGGGTAATGCAGATAACCTGATCGGAATATGAAAATTTCAACTTTAAACCTATGAACTCTGCGGGGTCTGCAAAGGCGTTTTCGTGTCAAGCCCAGGAAATGTACACATGCTGTAGAATTTACAACTCATCACTGTCACAGTCAGATTAGAGTTCGAGTTAAAGAGTTATACATTAACCAGGGTTAGTGCATGGAGCTTGCTGCTAAAGACCTGCAAAGGCAATCAATGTCCTGCAGGCACAATGAAAAATAGAAGTATAGCTGGAGGTGTTCGGAGGTCAAAGAATTGGCCCACACGTACTAGTGCTCCGGAATTTACTTCTTTTTTTTTTTTTTTTTTTTTTTTTTTTTTTTTTTTTTTTTTTTTTTTTTTTTTTTTTTTTTTTTGGGCTGTTCTGCAGTGTGACTGAATTGTCATTTGCTTGTTTCGACTCAAGGGAAACATCTGGTTTCTCTCTGCAGTATAGACAAACTGCCCTTATTCTGAAGCTCTCATCCATGAAAAGCACGGTTTGGGCTCAATGGGTTTGCTTATGAAAGGCTCGGGGGTCCATCTCTGCAGAAATAAACAGCTCTAGCAATTGGAAGTTTGTTCCCCGTTATAAACTCTAGCTCAGAGGTGACCTGGGTGAAGTGGCAGAAGCTGAACGGGATGCATTTATTTCATAGAAGGCATTTTATGATTTAGGATGTGTCCGGCAGAGAATCTGCCACTTAACCTTTGAAAAATCTCTTACCCAACTTCTGTAGAGTTTCTGCAAAGATACGTAAGAATCCCAGAGCCTAGAGGTTGGAGACTGGGTGTGACAGGGTCCAAAAGAAAAAAGAGGTCTGGGGGGCGAGTTCTGTGGCTTCAGATCTTAGAACACGGCCGGATCTTCCTGTGCACTTTATAAAGAAGATGCGAATGGGTGTTATTACTCCTGTTCAGGACCAGCTATGTAATTTGCGGGACTCAGTGCAAATTGTTTAAAAGTTATGAAGAATTTGAAGATGAAAACAGTAGGTCATTTACCCAAGGGTGAGGGGATCTATGTGAATACACAGGTCACGTGCCCATGGGTTGGACTCGGCTTCTAGAAGTTTTAGGAATCTCTAGGGTAGATGACACACACACACACACACAGAAAAATTAGGGGTGCTTGGACTTCTCAGTGGGGTGTTGGGAGAGAATTTTCTTCTAACCAGATAATGGACTGTAGGGAGAGTTCCTCTCGCTTGAGGTAGGTAATGATCACTGTCAGTGTGTTATTTTTCATGTATCGTATTCTTTTGCTAGGAAGACGGGAGCTCTGCCACCGTGCGAATGTTTCTTGTTCTTTTTTTTTGCAAGAATATTGGTAGAAAACTCAGAACGGTGGTTCACGTGAGGTTAGAAATTATGTGTTTTGGGCCCTTTCCACAATTTTCAGAGTCTTGTTGTTCTGCAAGTTAATCCCAGCCACTGTGTGCTCAGCTCTTCTGACTCTGGTCCTCTTTCTCTCCTGCCCCAGCGGGGCCTTCCCTACCTACTCGTGGGCTTCTTAGAGAGGGGCGTTTCATTTGGACGTCGGCAGCCAAAACCCCAGTAAATGTTGGAATCGAAATACTGGTCTCTGCTTCCCCCTTCTCTTTCTTTCCTGCCGCTTTTCCTCCTTTCATTCTCATGGTTTTAATTTGTCTTTTCTCGTTCAGAACGCACAGGTACACAGACACATGCTAAATGTGTGTTCTGTGTGCAGGCCTGAGCTACACATTTTTGATCCCCCAAAAACGGTAGTGCGGCCCGAAAAGTCCCAATGTATGGTCAGGACTGTGTGTTGGCTCGATAGAGCGAGTGAATCTGAGGGTCTCCCTGTGTGGAACCTGCAAAGCTGAGGCTCATCCCCGCCAAATACTAAAATGCTAATGAGGGAGCCGGGGCTGAGAAACCCCAGTGACCTCAGGGTGGTGTGGCCCCCACTGCCCTCCTCCTGAGATGGAGCCAGTTACAGTAGGAGGGTTTGTCGGAGGGATCGGCCTGCTGGGTTTAGTCAGAAACTGCTCTGCGAGCACAGCGGATTAAAGGGTTTTTGTTGAGGTAGAACAGATGGACACAGAGGCAGAGTTCAAATTAACCGATCGTAAATCAGGACCCTGCCGTGGAAGGGAAAAATCTGGGCCTGGTCACTTGAAAGTTTGAGCTAATTTAATTTATTACATCTTTTTCTTATTGGAAGAGCACCTCATGTTTATTATAAGAAAATTGTCGTGAAGAGTTTAGAAAGTATTTTTGCCAAAGAAAGGGGTAAATCTCCTCTGTCCCTAGAAGGAATCACCCTTAACCCTTTTAGTATAATCCTCCTGAGTTTGTCCTTTGTCTCGCTAACACACACATATGTCCATATGCAGTTATTATTTAATAAGAGTTATAACAGTGCTCTTCTTAGGGTTAGATATTAAGAGCAAACTTGTGAGTAGGTCTTGAAGATCAGAACACAGGCTCAGGGATGGTTTGGGTCAGGCCACCAGCATAAATTTCAGTAATAAAACCAAAGACAGTATGTAAGTGTATGTTCGGGAAAGTTGGGGCGAGCTCAGGTGAAGGAAAAGCTCACTGGCTCAGGGGGTGGGGGGGCACGATGAATTCACGATCTTCCCTTGAGGAAGCCTTTGATAAGTCGTCCAGAGAGAGCAGCGTATCTGTATGCATTTTTCCTGTTGCCCCCTCACTGGGCAAGAAGAATTGTTCAGGTCGGAAGAGAATTCTGCGCGTGGAGCCCGCTCTTCATTCAGCCATTTCTAACGAGCTGACTCGTAGGGCTCGCCGATGTTCTCCGTTCCCTCTGCCAATATATCGACACAGCAAACGCTTGAGGCTAGCGGGTCCCGAGGATGCGCAGGCTCAGGCCATTGGGTTGAATTCGTGCTTTATGAAAGCAGGGCCCTATCAGATGCTCCCTTCCTAGGCGGAGAGAGTCTAGCCGTCCTCAGAGCCATCTGCCACGTGTTTTCTAGAAGTCGTTCGTGTTCAAGAGCTGCCCTTTTAGCGTCAGGTCTTCTCACTGTTACCATGACAAAATTTAATTAAGTACGAACGTTAGTTAAAAATCAAACCCTGTGGAACCTCTTAGAAAGAGTTGTTTCAGTTGAAGTCATTGGAATGCCTTGAAACATCTCATTTAGTGGTGAATTACTAAAAAGACCCATGGCATTAAATGATGTGAAAAGTGTATGATAAAATAACTTGCGTTGTGCACTAGTTCCTGGTGGGTGAGTGTCGGGTGTTTGTCGAAGGAGTGAGTCCACGGTGGGGGACAGCAGGTTCAGAACTCCCAGGTCACCCTTGCTCTGGGGCATATACTTTATCGAGGAGGACTGAGAATCGTTAGTATTTTCTTCTCTCGTGGCTGAACATTTGTAAGTTAGATGGGCTTCTTACGAGACGCCAAAAATATGAAGATTTTTATGGTGTTACTCCCTTGTGTGGGAATTTGATCCGTCACCAGAATAAAGACCCATGTCCTCCACAGGCTTATTTAGGGGGCGCTGGGCCACCTGGCCCCCCAAGCCCTTCCTCTCTTTCTCTTCTGTGTGATGCTTTCTGCCTTGCTAAAGGAGTTCCAGCCTGTGGCCACGCAGATGCATGTGCTACGCATGTGCATCACTGTCTCCCATCTCATGCCTTCCTTTTTCCTGATGCTGGAAACCAGTATCCTTCATCTGGTTAATTCGGACCTCAGCTCTCCTGTAAAGCATTTGCTGATACCTCCCCATACCCCAGCCCATTCATTCATTATTTGTCTCTTGCCGCCTTCCTGCCACTGGAGTGCGAGTCCCGTGCATCCCACCCTTAGAACACCTGGCCTCCAGCAGGCATTCAGTTAAGGGGGGCTTGAATGCGGAGTGAGCAGTCAGGAGCCTTCTGGGTGCCAGGCACTGTTCTTGGTCCTCCTTCAGTGGGGCAGGTCTCCTTTTCTGCTCCCTTTGCATGCTGGACTTTCTCCCATCCTCTCACACACTAATTTGCACTAACAGCATTTGTCTTGCTGTCTTTCTCACCAGCTTATGGGTTTGCAGACCACAGCCGGTGGGCCAAATTCAGCCCACCATCTTGGCTCGGCAGCCAGGAACATTTTTTACATTTTAAAATATAAATGTACAAAGGCTCCTTGCCTTTGGGCAGAAGAGTTGTTGGGAGAGTTGAGATTGTCCATTGGCTGCGAAACCTAAACTGTCTACCCTCTTGCCCTTTACAGGACACGTTTGTCGACGCCTGCGTGAGACTATGAGCTTTTTCTTTAGGACAAGGGGACTGTCTTGGATCTTCGAATTCCTAGAACGTGGCACTTGAGTAAACGTTTTTTGAGTTGAACCGAAGACCCTCTTTTTTATTCCATCCTCTGGAGTCAGATGAGGGTTTGAATCTTGGTGCTGACCCATTCTAACGTTGAGACTAGGGGAAGATGGGGCCTCTCTGAGCCTACTTTCTTTGTCTGAAAACTGGAGATAATATATTTTTCTGGTGGCCTTTGAGAGGAGCAAGCGAAGCCATCAGGATGTCAGTGTCTATACAGCGCTTAGCACAGTGTTAGTGTTTAATGTTAGCGGTTATTGTTTATCCAGATAAACATCCAGCCACAGTTACGTGATCTGATCATAATCATCAACTGCACTATAGAGCAATCGCAGATTTAAAAAGAGTCAGTCATTTTGGGTTATCCTCTTTCTCTTTGATGGTGTTGAGAATTAAGTGTTGACCTTCTGTCCATGGATCTGACTCTGAATTTTCTTCCCTATTTCTCTGTGTGTGTGTGTGTGTGTGTGTGTGTGTGTGTGTGTGTTTGAGGCTGAATCTTTTATGGTGCTGATTTAGAATAGCTTCTAAGGTGCTGTTAAGACAGAAGATCTTACTTGAGTGAGTCATTCCAGCGCTCCGCAAAACGGGGATTCATTTTTGGGGCGGCCTCTGTGGTAGGTGAACCTTTTCTCGGAGAGACAGGAGATGCCGCTGCCGGGCTCAGGGGCACGTGCTTCTGGGTCTGCAGGCTAGCGGACACCCTGCCGAGGTACGCAGACTTGGAAGGAATTCAGATGTGATGTATCTGGGCCTGTTTCTTTGCAGGGACAGTGAAGGTGAAGAGCTCCAGCATCCAAGTTGGAGATCTTATCATCGTGGAGAAGGTGAGTGGGGTCTCACGGCTCCTGATGGCTGCGCGGGCGCGCGGGCGCGGGACGTCACTGCCCCCACTTCACGAATCCCGACGCGACGTGTGATTCGTGTATCTGGTGGCCGCACCGGACGTTTGCTTTCTGGGATTCTACCCAGAAGCTTTGCCTGGGGAGAAACATCTCTTTCGCATGAGAGAGAGAGAGAGAGAGACACAATTTTTTCATGGTTTCTGTGTGCTTCTTAGCTAGAAATCCAAGTTACAAACACAATTCCAAGGCCTATTTGATGTGCTTGTTGTTTTGGAGTCTTCTTTTAAACCTCATCATAATGAAGTTTTTCCTAGAAGTCTGCTGGCTGCACAAGCACATAAAAATGTTCGTCATTTACCTCTTGAACAATTATGGCTCACATTTTTTGACTTAAATAACATTGTGCTTTTCTGTCATTTCATGGGGAGTGGGGGGTTAAGTGAAACATGAGAACAGTAAAAAGGCCCCAAGTGCATTTTTAAAGATAGCGCTGTCGATACGTTTGTTACTCCAGCACTCATACCTTTTCTTACTGTGTGTGTTTGGGAGGTGTTGGATTTTGGGGGTGGCCCTGGAGAGTCTTGGAGTCATATTTGATTAGAAAAGGATTGCATCTTAACTTGTTTCTGTAGGAAGTGAACTGTGCTCTTTTAAAAGGATTAAATCCAAGAACTCACAGTTGATTTGGGGTAAAGTGAAGCTCTCCTGGGTGGCAGCTCAGAAGACCCACACAAACTTCATGTTATGACATACTTGCCTGTTCACAATTACATGAGGCCTGCTGTTGGCTTCCCTCTTTTTTCGAGAACGGCTTTTGTTGCTTCTTGCTACTTGACTTCCTTATTAAAATCCCACTCGAAGCCAAACATCAAGCCAGAAAATTGGTAGAAGCAGAAAGCGTGAGCCGAGTGTATGTATGTAGTTTCAGCAGACAGCCTGGAAGAAAGCCAGCTCGGGGGGCAGGCTTTGGGCTCCCGGGTCCTCTGGCTGCAATTTCAGGAGGTAATGGTTGGATTCGCCAGAAAACTAGAAGGTCTCTTTCCGAGATGAGATTTCAATAGGAGATTAGTAACATAAGGGCAGCGTGCGAGAGTTTTCAGATTCAAAACAAAATAAATCCCCAGATCTGTCTTTGACAAAGGCAGACACTTAAAAGAGGCTGTGGGTTTGGGTTGCCCCCCTCCGCCCCCCACCGAGGGGGTGGGGGCTTGGGGATGGAAACCTCACACAGGGGCATTCACGGTAACAGTCTCTCTGTTCATAACGCAGAACCAGCGGGTCCCTGCTGACATGATCTTCCTGAGGACATCAGAAAAAAACGGTAAACATCTGGGATCAATTTTGAAAATAACCATTAACCTTTCAGTGGTAATTTGGCAAAATAATCATTTGAAAATGTAACAGAAGTAGATGATCATTTTGGAGCCATGGAGGCAAATCAAGAACGTTTCTTTTCATAGAGCAGTCTTTAAAAAAAAAAAAAAAGGTTTTTGGTGCGCGCAGGTCAACAGATTTTGATCATAGCAAAGATAGTCGGACCCGTGCTGAATCCCAGCTGGGAAAGTCACACAGGGTGGCTGTGCTTTTCCCCGCTGGGCTGCATTAAGCTCAACCGCAGGAGTTGGCAGGACTGGGAAGTGTGTCGAACAAACAGAAGCAAACAGAAACTCCTCTGAGAAAATACTGGGAGAGTGTCATGAGATGGGGCGGTAGAGAAGCTGGGGGGAGAGGTAGGGGTAGGTGGCCTTTCCCCACCTTGGCTCACGAGTGGTGGGGCCATAATCACCCCTGCCCATCGATTTATTTGTCGTTACAGCCTATTTGCCTGAGTGCAGCTCTCAAGTCTCTTGCAAGACCCCACTCCTCGCGATTACAGTTGTCTCTTGGTGTCCGAGGGGGATTGGTTCCAAGACCCCCGTGGGTACCCAAATCCACAGATGCTCAAGTCCCTTATATAAAATGACGTAGGACACTCGGCCGTCTGCACCCGCAGGTCCTGCACCCGCAGGGCAGGCTCCGGGGGGCCCGGCTGCGTTTCCCACTGTGGCCGCCCCCGCTGCCTCCTGCCCTCCCCGTCGGTTGACTCAAATCTCTTTCTTTTTATTTGTTGTTATTTAAGCTGTTTTGAGGAAACAAGGCTGTTTTTCTCTTGCCCATCAGGCATAATCAGAGATCTTCAAACGTTGGAAAAATCCGTATTTGTATCCCTTGGAGGTTGCTGCAGCCTCTTTTATGATGAACTGGATAAAAGTGCGGATGACATGATATACTAATAATATGTTAAATCATCCAGAGAGGGGGTGGAAAGCACTCCACTAAAACAGTCTTCTTTTATTTATTTACTTATTTAATTAATTAATTTATTTTTGGCTGTGCTGCACGGCTTGTGGGATCTTAGTTCTCCAACCAGGGATTGAACCCGGGCCCTTGGCAGTGAAAGCATGGAGTCTTAACCACTGGACTGTCAGGGAAGGCCCTAAAACAGTGTTCTTCTAAACACTGCAGCTTTGTCCTCAAATTGGTACTTGTGTCCTCGTCAGTGAAACCGGAGTGTTATGGATTGGGGGTGCCAGATGTGCTCTCCCTTTGTTCCAAAAAAAAAAAAAAAAAAAAAAATTAAAAGGGATCTCCTGAAAGTCCTCAGAGGTCTTAAGTGCGGTGTCAGGGAGTTCAGTACATTCTCTGTCTGATGAAATACAGAGCTGACTGATTACTCAGACTTGTACAGGTCAGATTGAAATGTGTATCCACCAAATTTGCAGGTCGATAGTCACGGCAGACAGTTAACGTGGTCCTTGGGGTCCTTTCCCTGTTCTGAGCAGTTTGCATGGATCAGCTCTTTAGGCCTCTCAGCATGAGGTTGGCGCTATAATATCCTCATTTGTGCACTGGAGGAAACTGAGGCTCAGAGGGGAGAAGTAACTCCCTCAGGGCACAGCTAGGGAGTCGTGGAGGCTGAACCTGAACCCAGGAGGTCTGGTTCCTGAGAAGGCGCTCATAAACCCCTGCCCTGAATGGACTCGAATGCTGGTTACCCCGTGCCAGCCGCCGTGCTGGAGGTATGATCAGCCCTCTGAATCCTTTACAGCAGGCTTGTGAGATCTGTGTTTCTCCCCATTTTACAGACAGGACACGCCGAGGCTTAGCAAGGTCCAGAAACTAGCCCAGGCTCCCACTGTGAGTGGTGGAGCGAGGTATTTGAACCCAGATCTTTCTGACCCCAGAGCTTATGGAGGAGATGGGAAATTGGGTATTTATTTTTCCCTCTTGGTCGTTGGCCATTGATTGGCTGTTTTTACAAGTACGAGAGCCGGAGCTCCTCGGAGCTGCCACGGGAAGGATTCTTGAATTGCAGGTGAACGGACGGTGCCTCACTTCCCTCCACAGGCTCTTGCTTCCTGCGGACGGACCAGCTGGACGGGGAGACGGACTGGAAACTTCGGCTTCCTGTGGCCTGCACTCAGAGACTGCCCACCGCTGCTGTGAGTAACTGTCCCTGCAGAAGCCCCACTGGCGACTGTGTCACCTCAGGGCTCTCAAACTCGGGCCCCTCAGGGGCCAGACACGGGCCGTCAGGTGTGAGGTGGGGGTCCTGGGGGGTGTGGGGTTCTCGAGAGCCCCGAGTGCTTGCTGGCTCCAGGCCGTGTGGCCTTGTGAACACAGACCTGGCCTGTTGGGATGGTACTCTTTTGAGGGAAGCTCCAGCTCTAAGAAACCTTGACCAGATATCTGGCATAAAAGTAAAACCCAACGCAGAGCACGTTATTCTCTGCTCAGAATCTCCAAAGGCATCTCAGCCTCCTGAGACTCGATCCTGCGGTCCTCGTCTCTCTGCTAAGGGCCTGACCTCAGCCTCTTGCTCTCTCCCCTCTGCCCGCCAGCTCCAGCCATACAGGCCTCTCCATCAGGCATGCTTCTGCCCCCCGACATTTGCCCTTGCAGCTTCTCCACGAGGAACAATCAGACTCACTCTTGGTTTTTGTGTACAAGTCCCCTTATTGGAGAGGTGTTTCCTGACCACCCTCTCCTTGCATTCCCACTCCACTCACTTCAAGGCAGAGTCTTCGAGAGCAGGTTTCTGTCGGTGTGTTCGCTGCTGTGCGCCCAGTGCATGGAACAGTATGTCGAACGGTGCATGGAACAGCATGCAGGCCCTGTCTGAGGGGGGCGGCCCCAGTAGTTGGAACCAACAGGCCTCCGAGCTGCCCGGGGCCTCACACTTCCCCACCAGCTCCCTGTCACTCATGCCTTAAACTGTAGAGTGAGGTAGGGAGGTAGTCAAAGAAGGAGTTTGAATGCAAGCCAGCTGGGCTGGATGAGGCCTGGGGAGTAGGTTACAAAATCACAAAATGTAATTTAAATGCCCAGAGACTGACATGCCCTGTGGGTGGTCTGAAAGGATTAAGCAGAGCGCAGAAGCTTTTCCTGGGCTTGTGGCCACATTGATTAATGCCAGTCCTTACTGCGTCCTGTGAGGAAGGGAGAGGGCAGGAGACAGTTCTGTGTCTCAGTGGAGTGAACGTCACAGTAAACGTGCCCGCGGTACTGATGATTCTTCATGGCCAATAAGACGGGAAATAGCACCATCCTTATTATTATTTGTTTCGACCAGGAATTCTAGTGAGTTTTCAGCTGTGGCCAGGAGCCCTGGGGAATCCTTGAGATGGGGCTAACCAGCGAGGGTCACTCCCATGACTTGAGGGACTCTGTTCAGGAGACAGTCCAGAAGAGTCTAGAATCGTGAAGGTGCCCGCCGGTTCCACGGCTCTGAGTTCCTTTCTCGATGTGCACTTTGGAAACTTCACCCAGTTTCATAAACATTCGTCTTCTCCAGGCCTGGGTTGGCATCCAGAGAGAGATAAGGTACCACTGTCTGTACCTTCAGCCTTAGTGGGCTGAAGGGGCCTCGTTGGCTAACAGCGTTTTGACAAAGTCATAGATGAAGAGAATTGTATGGAAAGATTTACCCGAGGAATACGCGAGTATATTCTATTTAAAAAGAAACTCGAATTGTAGGAACAGGTGAAAAGTGTTGCTCACAGCCTCCTCCCCAGATCTTACCTCCCTCTCCCAGGGGCTCTCGTGAAGTCAGTAGTGGTTTTTCCAGGTCCTTTTTCGTGCAGTTTCTTACAAATACACAACTGCACACTTGCTGGTGGGGTGTGGTTTCTCATAAATGAGATTGTGCTGTGATTATGATTCTGAAACGTTTTTCCCTTCACTTTCTGTCTGTGGGCCTTTTTTGTTTATCAGCACATAGATGCCGCATTACCCACACGTCTGCATACGGGCCTCCTGGATGGTTTGCAGGGAGCTCAGGGCCTGCTGAGGGCGTGGCCAGTAGCCTCTACTCCACTCCAGGCCCTTGTTGCTAAGGGGCATTGTGGCCTGAATTTGCC
The DNA here is from genome assembly GCF_000442215.2 of Lipotes vexillifer. Lineage (NCBI taxonomy): Eukaryota > Metazoa > Chordata > Mammalia > Artiodactyla > Lipotidae > Lipotes > Lipotes vexillifer. Next base: position 684,538 of record NW_006770868.1, read on the forward strand.
TGACCACTTGATTTGGTTCCCCCCACGCCCGTCTTTTTTATTGTGGCAGAATATACATAAAATTGACCATCCTACCATTTTTGAGCGGACACTTCAGTGGTGTTAAGGACATTCACACTGCTGTGCAGCCATCACCACCATCCATCTCCAGACCCCCATCATGGAAACCTGCAGCTCTGGACCCGCTAAATACTGCTTCCGGTTCCCCCCCTTCCCCCAGCCCCTGGCAACCACCCTTCTACTTCTTTCTCTATGAGTATGACTACTGTAGGTGCCTCAGATAAGTGGACTCCTATGGTATTTGTCTTTTTGTGACTGGCTTATTTCACTTAGCATGGTATCTTCACAATTCATCCATGCTGGAGCAAGTGTCAGAATTTCTTTCCTTTTATTTTTTTATTAAAAAAAATTTTTTTTAACATCTTTATGGGAGTATAATTGTTTTACAACAATGTGTTAGTTTCTGCTATATAACAAAGTGAGTCAGCTATACATGTATCCCCATATCCCCTCCCTCTTGCGTCTCCCTCCTACCCTCCCTAATGAGTGTTTTGATTGGTATGAACAACTCTTGTAAACCAGAGTGTCGCAGAGGGGGATCTGCACTGTCACTTAGTTTTGGAAATGCTGGGTAAACAGAGAAGCACAGAATCTTCCCTTTAGGGTCTCAGTGTGTCTTGGGACATTGCAGGTAGTGACTCCTAAACTTACTTGCCGGAAGGTTTCCGTCTTGTTTTCCACCTGCCCTGTGGTTATGAGAGCTGTTTGGAAAATACACTTGCTTTGGAAAAATAGTGGATGCTTCCTGAAATCCCTTTATAATCATACAGTGACTTCGTTTTACCTCCAAACTGTCACCCCCGTTGAACAGGACCTTCTTCAGATTCGATCGTACGTGTATGCAGAGGAGCCAAACATCGACATTCACAACTTTGTGGGGACTTTCACTAGAGTAAGTAAGCCTCGTGTGACGTGGAATCCGGCCTGGCGGGGCGCACGTCTGGGGTGAGGACCTGCTGCACAGTGCTGACAGGTGTTTGTCAGGGAGTTGCTTTGTGCCAGGTGGGGTGACGTTCCCTTCAGAAGGCCCCACCTTGAAAGCTGACATATTGCTTCTCAGTAAAATCAACGCCACTGGGATTTTCTGCAAGCCTCTGAACAGCTTGAGTCACCTGACAGCTTGGAGCCAGTGTTATTGTAATGAACGTTAACTCTGGTGTCTGAAAGCAGTCACTCTTCCTGTCTCTTTCACGTGAGCCCCTGTCCTCTTTAATTCCTCCAAGTCCTGTCTGCCAGGGTTATAATTTTTAAGTCACGTCCCAGCCTTTCAGAATAGAAATTGAATTTGGATTTGAATTATGTTAGGCCTGTGGGGTACTAGGTTTATAGAACCCAAATTGAATTGTTCCTGCTCTCGTTCTGGAAGCCTGAAGGCTGACCGGCAAAGGGCTGTTTCTGTTCGATTTGCCTCTACATTTTAGCTCTTACCTTGTAAAATGTTTCTTTGGTGCTAGAAGCCTGCATTTCTTAAGTCGTGAACCATTGTTTTTCACCGGGGCGGGAACGCCAAGGGTAAGAGTTCATGAGTTTGGCCCCGCCTCTCCCAGCTGGGCTGTTGGCTTCCAAAGGGCGGTCATCGTCTCCTCCCTTCTTGTGAAGAGCAGGCTGGAGACAGCCAGCGGGTCCTGCCCAGACCTTGGTGGGTCAGCATGTGTCCACTTGTTCTTTTGCAGGAGGACAGCGATGCCCCGATCAGCGAGAGCCTGAGCGTAGAGAACGCGCTCTGGGCGGGCACAGTCACCGCATCAGGTACGGTGCTCTTGCGGAGGAATGTGTTAACAATTTGAAAAGGAAAGAAAATCCTTTTGTGTAATGAGAATAATCATCTGTCAGTTGGGAAAATGAGCTGTCGGTCAAATGGTGTTTCCCACTTGCTCCTGCACCGCAGGGGAATTAAACGGCCATCTGATTGCCCCTCGGACGATCGGAGACGTCTGGAGAAGCCGCCCTGGCCTGTGGACTCGGCCACAGTGTCCGCTCTGGGAATGGCCCTTAATTGCCACTTGAGATTGACGTCCTAATCTGTACCAGAAATTGGGTCAGCCTGGGTGTTCGGGCTGGAAGTTGTGTCTGTGAGGGCTGCCCAGCCGGTCCTGCCCTGGTGTGCACGCCAGGGCCACGGGCCTGATGGAGCCTCAGTGTTTAAAACTCCAAGATGACACGGAAATTCTCTGGACCTCTGGACTCCAAAACAGAGTTTGCAAGATGACCTGTTGAGGTGCAGGAGGAAAAGATTTGAACACTGGTATGAAGCTGAGCAGAAGGGGCTCCAGGGTTTGAGCACAGCCTGCAGCAGCTGGGGTGATAGCAGTGGGGCCGCCAGTCTGTCAGGCACTGGGCCGGGCCCTTCCCTGTGTGTTTACGCGGTTCACTTAATCCTCCCCACAGTACCATGCGGGCAGGTGCTAGTATTGTCCCCATTCTGCAGATGAGGAAACCGAGGCTCAGTGAGGTTAAGTAACTTGCCCAAGGTCACACAGCACATGAAAGGCAAAGTTGAGGCTTGAACCCAGGCACTTTGCCTCAGGAGCAGAACTCAGTGTGCAGCTGTTATTATCGTATTATATATGTTATATAATAATATATTGCTATTAATAACGTAATTCCACTACTGGCAGCTTTCTGTCTTTACCATGGGATGAATTCATTTTTTCCCCCCTCTCTCTCCTACCAACCCCTTTTCCTCTGCTTGATGCTGTTTTGTGGTTCTTTAGTACAACAGATGCTCAGTCAGGATGCTCTATGACAAGGAGGGGGAATGACCAGCACAGACTCCACACAGGTTGCCATCCACAGACTCACTTAAAGCCAGTGGACAGAGATGAACTCTCTCCCTTTTCGTTGTTTACCATGTTGTTTTTCCACTTGCAGCCTGTATTTGGAGCACAATCTAGATTGTCTCTCAATTCCCCTGGTGCCTAAAGATGTAAGAAATTGGTCCTTAATATTCTGCACTGCCCGCTGCCTGGCCACACCAAGGCCATGGCCGTGGCCACCCAGGGCCGGCAGCAGCCCTTTCACCTCTGCCTCTTCCTGGCCACTTGTCCACCCAAGTCTCTCTGAACTTGTTACTCTTCCTCACCAGCTTTTCTCCACTTTGAAGTCATTTGCTAACAAGTAATTAGTTATTCTTTTTAATCTTTAATGATTTGACTGAAAAAGAATTTGTTTCCATTTGCATTTCCTAGGTTATCGGGAAGGTTGGCCATCTTTGCATGTGTCTGTTTTGTTTCTTCCTTTGTCAGTTACTTGTGTGTCCTTTAGTCATTTTTTTGTTACGGTTCTTATCTTTTTCTTAATCATTTGTAAGAGTTTCTCATTTCTGATGCCTAAACCTCATATCCTTTTTCCCCCATCCAATTTATTATCTGTTTTTTTTTTGCTTTTTCAAAATTTCTTCTTTTTTCAGTTGAGGTAAGTTGATGTACAGTATTATATAAGTTTCAGGTGTACATTGTAGTGAGTCACAGTTTTTAAAGGTTATATTTCATTTACAGTAATTATAAAATATTGGCTATATTCCTCGTTGTACAATATATCCTTGTTGCTTATTTATTTTATACATGGTAGTTTGTACCTCTTAATCCTCTACCCCTGTCTTGCCCCTCCCCCTTCCCTCTCCCTTCTCCCCACTGGTAACCACTGGTTCTCTATACCTGTGAGTCTGTCTCTTTTTTGTTATATTCACTAGGTAGTTTTATTTTTTAGATTCCATAAATATGTCATGTGGCTTTAAAAAAATTTTGTGGTGTATTTAATATGCAGGAGTTAAAAGTTACTATTTTTATTTGTCTCTAGTCTGTTAGGTGATAAATGATATTTTGTTATTGTTTTAATTTTTATTTCTTTGTGAGTATGGTTGAACATCTTTTCACATGTAAGACCTTTCTTAATATTTTGGTCTATCTACTTTCCTTCTAGGTTCTTTTTTTTATTGACTTGTAAGAATGCTTTGTAGAAGAAAGGGTATCGAATTGTCATCTCTCATCAGTCACAAACATTTTCTCACAGTTTATTGTTTGTCTTTTGTTTTTGTCTGTGATATGCTTTGTTTGGTTGGTTTTTCCAGATAGAATTTCTCAATGTTGATGTCATCACCATTTTCATAGAAATGGGATTACTAAGTGAAAGGGTGTATACATTGTACATTTTGATTCGCAGGGCAAACTTCCCTCTTCTGATAATCTTACAAATGTACCTTAACGAGCACCATGTTCTGTTTGACTTTAAAATTTTTGCCCACCTATAGACATTGAATAAATATCTAACATATTGATTTCCCTTTTAAAAATAATTTGTAAAGTTTAACAACTTTCTTCATACTTATGGTTTGTTTGCATTTCTCAAAATATATGTACGAACTGCCAGTTTATGCCCTGTGCCCATTTTTCTCTTGCGGGATTCATTTGAAAAAATGGTTTCTAAGAACTCTTTATAAGGACAATAAGGATATTTGTTGTCCTTCTGTTTGTTACCTTAATTGCAATTACTATTTCCCAGTTGATCTCATTCGTATTTTGGCACAAAAGTTTAAAATTTTTATATAGGCAGACCTATTGATGTTTTTTTTCTTATGGTTTCTGGTTTTTGTGACATGCTGAGAAAAATCTTCCCTGCTCTAACATTTTAATAGTACACCAGTGTTTGCTTGGAGTGTTTATATGGTTTTATATTAAAATGTTTGCTCCATCTGGGATTCATCTTGGTTTAAGGAGTAAAGTTAGGACAACTAGCTAGCGAAGGGATCTTACCTCAGCTCAAACCCCAGCTCCGGACACTTGTGCCAGGTTGTGTTTGTGGCCCTGTGTAAAGAGACAGTGTGATGGGAAACAGAGACGTCACGTGATAAAGCATGCACTTTGGGAGGGGGACATTCTGTGTCAAATGCCCATCTCTTCAGGTGGAGCAGAGAGAGGTGTTAAGGGAAATCAGAACAGACTGGGTTTTTTTTTTTTTTTATTAATTAATTAATTAATTAAGTTTTGGCTGCATTGGGTCTTCGTTGCTGCGCACGGGCTTCCTCTAGTTGCGGCGAGCGGGGGCTACTCTTTTGTTGCCGTGCATGGGCTCATTGCGGTGGCTTCTCTTGTTGTGGGGCAAGGGCTCTAGGTGCGTGGGCTTCAATAGTTGTGGCACTCGGGCTCAGTAGTTGTGGCCCGCGGGCTCTAGAGCGCAGGATCAGTAGTTGTGGTGCACGGGCTTAGTTGCTCTGTGGCATGTGGGATCTTCCCAGACCAGGGCTTGAACCCGTGTCCCCTGCATTGGCAGGTGGATTCTTAACCACTGCACCACCAGGGAAGCCCCAGAGTGGGTTTAAGCCCTGTGTCATGTTGCACCTGGCAGAGATAGGACTGAAATTCAAGGATGCCTGTGACATACCCGTCTCCTTCCCAGGCAGTAATGTGAACAGTGCACACTTCATTTCTTGCAGTCAGGGTAGTGGTTACTTCGGGGTGGGTGGGGTAGGGGTGACTGACGGTTTGTTTGGTTAGGCACTGGTTTTGATAATATTCGATAAGAAATACGTGTTTACATGTCTGGTGTTCATTCTGGTAATTTTCTTCTTCCCTTCCTTCCTGCTTTCCTTCTTTCCTTCTTTCCATGCAGCAAACCTTTGTTGAGCACTTATGTATAATAATGCCAAGCTCCATTGCTAGGTCCTAGTGCTGTGGTATACCAGAAGACCCTTGTCTCCACCTTCATGGATTTATAACTTACTCTAAACTTAATATAAATTGCAGAGGAGATGGGAGGAAGTGGGAGTGAGTTCTCTGGATTTCCTCTGAAACCAGTGAGAAGGAAAGTGATTTAGTGAAAACGTGGGGAATTTGGAAGGTGGAGGGTATGAGTGAAGAGGCTTCTCAGCCTCAATTTCAGAGATTAACAGTAATAAGTCTTATTTATCAGACACTTTTTATTTTCCAAGTGTTTTGCTTTTGTTCTCTTGTTTTGGTCTCACAACATTAAATGAGGACAATTAATGGAATGAAGAATTGAGTCTCAGAGAGGTCAAGTGACTTGCCTAAGGTCACACAGCCTTGGAGAGATCATCTCCTGTGAGGAGGAGAATGGAAGGCAAATTGGGATCTTGAAGATGGAAAAAAGATTTCAAACAGTTCATCAGAAATGTACTGTGAAGTTAAAATATGCATTTTCCCACCTGTCTGAATTCTTTTCTTTGTGTTTGGTGATGTGGGAAGAGAGAGAGAGTGGTGATTCCTGATCCAGTGGCACTGCTTGCCACGCCCTTCAGTGGACGTATGTTTTCGAGTGAGTCTGAGGAGCCGGGCAGTTACCATTTCCTTAGCTGGCCTCAGTTTCCCCTGCTTCTCACCAAGTAGATGTCTGACTGCACTCTGCTTCTAATGTAAACTCGGCATTAAATGCAAGCCATTTCCTCCTGGGGCTCAACTCCAGGAGCAGCCATCAAGAGTAATCTTAATTATATGAGATTTCACTTCTCTGTTCCCTTTAGAATCTAACTCCTGTGTCTTGGTCACTCAGCTGTTATCAGTTGGAAGTTTAAAGAATAAAAAAGCTTGCCAGGCAATGCTAAGGGCCCAGCTGCATTGGCTGGCATCAGTCTGTAGAGGATGCAGTTGCCATGGTAACCCCACACTGTGCTGCTAAGCTGAGGAGTCACTGGAGCGAAGATAGGGAAGGGGATGGGGGAGGCCGGGGGCGTGTTGGCAGAGAAGGAGCCTGGATATTATGGATCCCAGTTCTCCTCAGACTCTCTGTGGAGGGGGACCAGTTTCTTATCCCCCTGGCCCCACCCGTAATCTGTAGCAGATGGATCTGTGACCCTGCTGTGTGTGACCAGCATGCAGGTCACGCCACGGGGGTCTGATAATGCCCAGCTGGTCTGCACCCTGTTCCTTGGGGCTTGTCCCGGGATTGCAGGCTCGAACGTCAGAACAGCGTGTAGTTGCTGTAAATGTGTTGAACACTCTT
>NW_006770868.1:691561-700903 GCF_000442215.2 Lipotes vexillifer
CTGGGGTTCATGGTTTATCTTGTTGTGGATGGGGTCAGAGGAGTCACAGTGTAGGTCTGACCCCAGCACCACCCTCTTCTGGAGGGTTCCAAAGGACTTGGGGAAATACCTGACCACAGCAGCCTGGCTGGTGGGAGATCCCAGCCAGCAGGATGGAGAGGATTGCCATGGTGGGCAGGCGGCAGAGGGTGAGAGTGAGGATGAGAGTGGTGAGGGTGAGGGGGGACCGCAGGGGGCACAGCCTAGAAAGAGGGGTCAGAGGTCTGGGGTGTGGAGGGGCACGGGTCGGGAGGTCTTCAGGGGCTACGTGGGGACCGTGATGAGCGGAGAGCAGGGGCCCGGCTAAAGGGAGTGGCCGGGCTCAACATCTGCTGGTGACACAGTGAGGACCGAGCAGTCAGTGGCACCAGGTCTTCCGATTTTCCAGAAGAAGCCGGAAATCCCTATGCTTTATATGAAAGTTTCTGCATTTAAAAGCTGGCACCTAATTCAAAACCTTAAGAGCACTGAGCAGACCAAAGCAGCGCAGCTCTGTGCTGCTGGTGTGCTCCCTCGGGGTGGCTGAGGCCAGGGTTCGCATCTCCTGGAGACAGTTTTGCTTTTGGGCACAGGAGGTGTTGCAGGAAAGGGCATTTCCAGTAGCCTTTGAAGGCGTGGAGATTGCCCGGTGCCAAGTGGGGGACGCTGCCCTTGGGGGCCCCTGTTATTAGGACCCTCTCAAACCCTGGATGTTGGGAATTGAGACCAACCCACGTCTGCCCCGGGATGAGTGCCACGGCCGTGCGGCTGTCCCTACTTGGCCCAGGCGCGGCTCCCACCGTCCGACCATCTGCTGGGCGGATGGGCCTGCGCTCGCGGGAGCTGCCAGCTGCCCAGGAGTGGGCAGGCGCCCTCCCCAGCCCGCCATCTGCTGAGTGCCTCTCTGGAAGGGAATTGCACTGTGCAGAACGCAGTGTGCATCAAGTCGGGGGGGGGGGCCCCCAGTGTCTCCCCCCAGCGCTTCGTCTGGGGTTGGGCTCTTTTACCAACTCTGTTTAAGCCTCTTTGGTGTTCCAAGAGTGAGGGGCCAGCAGAGAGAAGGTTAGGGCTTTTCTTTATCCAGCAGAGAGACCAGATTGTTTGTATTCCTGGGGTCTTTCCTGAGAGCTTGGCAGGGCTGCCCCTTCTCATGTTTCAAGTCTCAGCTCAGATGTCCTCAACTCAGAGACAGCGTCCCTGGCCACCCAGCACACGCTGGCAGCCTCCCCAGTCCCCTCCTGTCTGTCCTCTGCTCGTTTCATCGTGGTACCCACCTCTCTCCGTGGTTACCGGTGTCCTGCTTTCCTTCTTGACTGTCCGTCTTCCCCACTGTGTGGAGTGTTTTCCTGGCACACACTGGAAAGGGGAGACAAATGTAAATTTTTGATAGATATTGCCAATTTTCCTTCCAAAACAGGCTATTCCAATTGACACCTCAGCCAACAGCGTACGTGACAGAGTCCATTCCCCCACCTCTTGGCTAACACGGAATATTCTCAGTCTTTTGAATTTTTATTAATAGGATGGGAGTAAAAATGATTTATTTGGCATTTCTTTGGTTTTTCACTAGATGGAGTATGTTTTCTAATGTTAATTGGTCATTTGTGTTTCTTCTATAAATTGTTTACAAGAATTGATATCTTTTATTTTTAATTATGCTGGGGGGATGGAAAAGAGGGTGTGGGGAAGTTCTCAGGAAAGAATTGTCATCTGGACAGACATCCCCCACATGTTCTAGTTACACACCGAATCTGAAAGGAATCAGACTCCCTGGGAAGAATGTGCTCTAATAAGAGGGGTGTGTTCATAAGTTTCCATAATTGTTTATGAAGTTCTAGGCACCTCTGGAAGTCTCTACCACCTTTCCTGCTATCGGAGGCTGCCGGACCCCACAAGCCAGCACTGACCAGTGGAACTTTTAGCAGTAGTGGAAATGTCCTGTATCTTGACTGCCCTGTATGGCCGCCACTGGCCTTATATGAACCTGAAATGTGGCTAGTGAAAATGGGGGACTATATTTTATTTCATTTTAATTGTATTTAAATGTGAATGGCCACATGTTGCTGGGGGCTTTCCTACCCTCAGTGCGGACATAGGTCTTGGTTGGCCCCGATGTAAACTTTGCAGCATCTCACAGTGTGGATACTGGTTTGAGAAGATCTCCCCCTCAAGCGGGTAGGACTCTTCTGTCTGTAAGCCTGCCTGTCTGTACTCACATTTCTTTGGGTCGTTTTTCTCACCTTAGGTACTATTGTGGGTGTTGTTCTTTACACGGGCAGAGAACTACGGAGTGTCATGAATACCTCAAATCCTCGAAGTAAGGTGTGTACAGAGTCACAGGATGTGTTTCCTTGCCAGAACTTTCTGACCTGATGTAGTTTGATGACTGGTGTTGGTGGGGTGAGAAGCTAGATTTAAAAACAGGAACCCCTGACAGTGTGACTTCATTTATACAGACTATCTTTTCACGTCCGTGTATGTGCATAGGTATGTGTGTATATATAGATACACACGCACAGTACATAAATATGTGTTCGTATGTACAGGCAGCCTTTGGAGAGGTGATGGCTCTATTCCAGACCACTATGTAAAGTGCGTATCACAACAAAGCAAGCTACACAAATTTTTTGGTTTCCCAGTACGTTTAAAAGTTGCGTTTACACTATCCTGTAGTCTGTCAAGTGTGCAGTAAAAGCGTTATGTCAAAAAAACCAATGTACGTACCTTAATTTAAAAATACTTTATTGCTAAAAAATACTACCTTATCCTCTGGCAACACAGGGTTGCCACACACCTTCAATTTGTAAAAAACCTCAGTATCTGCGAAGCTCACGGCAGTTAAACAAGGACTGCTTGTAAATGAATACGTGACGTTCTAAAAGCTTTTAAAGTGAACTGATGAGTCCTTACTGTTCGCCACGTCTTGTGCGGCATCCTTCACGTGCACGTCATTTAATCCTGACGCCAGCCTGTGAGCACAGGTGGTTCTGCAGCCTCATCTCATAGAGGAGAAATGGCTGGAGAAGGACCACGCCCTGGCCAAGCTGTGTAGACCTGGCTTCAAGCCCACGCTGAGCTGCTGTGGCAGGGCAAGCGGAGTCAGCGCTGCGGTCTGCCTGATGGCCCTGTTGCTGCTCGGTTCCCACCAGCACCCTCCCTCCCAGCTCCACCCCTCCCGCAGTTTCTTAGAGTCAGAATATTGCAGAGTGGTCTTCTTTGTCAATACTGTGAACAGATGCCAGTCATTTCACCCTGCCATTACAACCCCCGTGACGACCATCGTTATTACAACTGTAGATGTCACCTATTTGATGTTTTAGCTGTATCCGGGGCCATGTTTCTGCGAAGTGATGGGTTTCACGTGCTGGTTCCATTTTTAAAGAATATACGTTAAAATAAATATGTAGTCATTAAAATACTAACGTTCATGAATGTAGCACCTCAAAATCAGGGGCCACCAGTGGTGTGTGCCCTGAATTTCCAGGCCACAGGGAATTAGTGCGTGGTGCGCTGCACAGAGTTGTAGGACTGAGTCATTCTACAGGCTGCCGTGTAGGATGGTAGAGGCCACGCAGTGCACAGCATCGCTGAAGGCGGCAGTAGCCCACTCATGTGATTCCAAGGCTAAATCTAAATTCATTAAGAAAAAATCGAAATCGGATTCACTGAAGTCCCTCGGATGTCTTTTAGCCTGTGGAGCCCAGCGTTCTCACCCAAAGATGTGGGGATCCACGGAACCCACTGTCTTGCCCGAGGTAGAGGTGTTCATGGGGGAAGGACCAGTTCTCCGGGCGGGCTGTGGGTTGCACCAGCTAATCACAAGCTTCGCTCTGTGCGCTGTCTCACAGATCGGCCTGTTTGACCTGGAAGTGAACTGCCTAACAAAGATCCTCTTTGGAGCTTTGGTGGTGGTGTCTCTGGTCATGGTCGCCCTCCAGCACTTTGCCGGACGTTGGTACCTACAGATCATCCGCTTCCTCCTTTTGTTTTCCAACATCATTCCCATCAGGTAAGCAGAGAACAAGCTTGTGTTTAAGTGCTGCGACATTTGCTTCTCTCTCTTCATTCAAAGGTCATGGTTTTGCGGTTTTGAGAAGGAGCTGGGCCCTTTGTAGAGTGATGACCAAGGACAGGCAGGGTCAGGAGTGTAGGCAGCGCTCTGGCCGGAGCACTGGATGGGCACATTCCTCCCCGAACCATCCTTTCTGGAATTACTCTCTGCTCAAAAGATCTGGCCTTGCCCAGTCTCAGTGTACACTGGACATGCCATTTAGATTTCATCTTATTTACCAGCCCCAGGAGGTTGGTGGTGACTGGTGGGAGTGCTGTGTTGGGAAGGATTCTGAGCCTGAGTCAGGACTCACGGTGCTTGATTAGCAGTGGAAGCTTGGTGGCACGTGCCAGACAATTGTTCTCCTACCTCATTTGAAGGCTGAATAAATGTTTAAAAAAAAAAAAAATATATATATATATATATATATACACATATAAAATAAAGTAATAGATGGTCATAGTAGAAAAAAAAAATTCACAGTAGCCAAAGAATAAAATAAAAATCATCTCTAATCTCACAACTAAGTGATAATTGCTGTTAATGTTTTGGGATATATGTTTTCTAGACGGCTTTCTATTTCAGAAAAAGGAGAATTTGCTCTACATAAAAATCCACTCCCACCCTCCACTTTTTTTTTCTAACAAACGATGTGTTGCAGATAACTCCCGTACTGTTGGATGCTTGTTTCTACTTTTTCCCCATAATAAATGATCAGTCAGTAATCATAAAACAAGCCATATCTTTTTCCCTCAGACTTCTAGTGCTTATAATCTCTCTCTTACACTTGATCTATTGCCCTGTATTTTGTCTTGCTCTTTTGTGTATTTACATCATCCCAGCTAGACTTTGTCTTTTTCCGAAGACAGAGACTGTGGTTTTGGTACAACAACATGACTAGAAGAAGGAGATTGAACCCCAAGCTAGTGTGCTCTGGATGATGGTTTCAAAGAATAAATAAGTCTCATTTACTGCTAACAAAAGAGTGTTTGTGCTGTAACGTTGTGTATAATTGTGGTCTTTAAAGTTCTGTCTGCAACATGACTGAAAATTGGTGCATTGAATCTGCATATGGGCCAGGGCTAGCCAGTGAAATAGTTAGCAACTTAATGAGTTTATAGGATTATGAATGAATTTGAAGATTTCTTTTTATTGTTTGCAATGAAATATTTAAAAATGAGTATAACACAGGGACTTCTCTGGTGGTGCAGTGGTTAAGGATCAGCCTGCCAATGCAGGGGACACAGGTTCGAGCCCTAGTCTGGGAAGATTCCACATGCCATGGAGCAACTAAGCCCGTGCGCCGCAACTACTGAGCCTGCGCTCTAGAGCCCGCGTGCCACAACTACTGAAGCCCGCGTGCCTAGAGCCCGTGCTCTGCAACAAGAGAAGCCACCGCAATGAGAAGCGAGCACGCCACAGCTAAGAATAGCCCCCGCTCACCGCGACTACAGAAAGCCCGTGCGCAGCAACGAAGACCCAACACAGCCAAAAATAAATAAATAAATAAATTTTAAAAAATGAGTATAAGACATAAAAAGGAATATTATTCGGCCTTAAAAAGGAAGGGGAAAAAAAAAAGGAAGGGAATTCTGACACATGCTGCAACATGGATGAACCCTGAAAACGTTATGCTAAGTGAAATAAGCCAGACACAAAAGAGCAGATCATGTGTGATTCCACAGTACGAGACCCCTAGAGCAGTCAGATTCATAGAGACAGAGAGTAGAATGGTGCTTGCTGGGGGCTGGAGAAGGGGAAATGGGGAACTACTGTTTAATGGGTATAAAATTTCAGTGTAGGAAGATGAAAAAGTCCTGGAGCTGGATGGTGATTATGGTCCCATAACAATGTGAATGTCCTTGATATCATTGAACTGTACACTTAAGATGCTTTAAATGGTAAATTTTATGTTATGTATATTTTACCACAATGTAAAAAATGTGGTCCGTAACAGAATCGCTTCATGAATATTATATAGTGGTGCTGAGTCTGTGGATTCAGCCCCAGCAGTGTGCTGCTACAGGGGGTGATTCCAGATGTTATGGCACAGACGATGTGCATTTAGAGTCCTTGTTGAGATACAGGCAGTCTTATGTTTATCCCGTTAACCTGTGTGCTCTGGTTTTCTGACAGTCTGCGTGTGAACCTGGACATGGGCAAGATCGTGTACAGCTGGGTGATTCGCAGGGATTCGAAAATCCCCGGGACCGTGGTTCGCTCCAGCACGATTCCCGAGCAGCTGGGGAGGATTTCCTACCTACTCACAGATAAGACCGGTGAGTTTCCTGCGGCCCTCGCAGGATTCAAGGTCGAAGAAGGTGCTTGGAATCTCTCTCTGGAGGTGTTAGAGGTGCATATGCTGCTGCTCTTTTATTTTCTTCATCTTTTGATGATGACAGACTATTTGGTGGTGATGATGATGATGATGATAGCAGCAAAGCCTTACTTCATGCTAATTATGTACAAAAGCACCATTCTGGGTATTTATAGTCACTTACTTAATCCTCCCCCGGTCTTGTGAGTTCGGGGGTATTAAGTGACTTGGTGGTTAAGTGACTTGTCAGGAAGCACATAGTGGCAGAAGCAGGCTTTGAACTCAGACAGTCTGGCTTCAGGTCCTGACCTTGAAACCACACCTCAAAGTACTGCTCCACAGTTTAACATCTGTCAAGTTGCGAGGTTGTCGTAGTGGCTGAGAGCAAGTGCAGAGTGGGGAGACCTGGGTTTTAGCTTCCTGTCCACCATTCAGTGAGCATGGGATAAAAGGGAATCTATTGCAAAGATTCGGGAAATCAGAGCAAAACTAGGTTTCAGGAAGAAGAACCAGGAAAGTTCTGGCTGTGTCACAGCATCAGGACCCCTGGGCTGGTCTCCTGACTTGACTCGACTCATCCTCTGTCGATACGCCCGTCTGCTCAAGGTTTAGATTCCTTCAAGATAGAATCTGATTGGCCTCATGTATGTCATGTGCTGCCCTCTTGGCCAATGGAATGAGTCAGGCACCCTGATTGATGCTCCCTCTGGACCATCCCAGGGAATGAGGGTGATAATTCCCCCTGGAAACCTGGGGTTCTATTTTCAGAAGAAATTCTGGGATTCCAGGCTGACAAAATATCACAGGTGTCTCATCCAGCAGGAGCAGTGCTGAAACCAGTCTGTGACATATAGTAAACTCTCAAAAAAAAAAAAAAGGCCAAATAGCCATCATTAATGTTAATAATAATAAGGGCTCCAGGATGTAGGCAGTTACTGATCTGTCTTGTGTTTCAGGAACTCTTACCCAGAATGAGATGGTTTTCAAACGGCTCCATCTAGGCACCGTGGCCTATGGCCTCGACTCAATGGATGAAGTACAAAGCCACATTTTTAGTATTTACACCCAGGTAAAGCCTTCTGTTTCGATACCCAGACAATTTTTACATTTATTAACACCTATATTGAGAAGGATTCATAATACAATATGATTCACTCATTAAAAGTGTACCGTTTGGTGTTTTTTTGTATACTCAGAGTTGTGTAACCATCACCACAGTCAGTTTCATCGTCATCACCCCAAAAGGAAGCCCTGTACCCGTGGACAGTCACTCCTCACTTCCCCCAACCCCACCTTTCCTTCCAAACCCCTGGCAACCACGAATCCGTCACGTTTTCAATAGACCTGCATTTGAGGTTTTTTCCCCATCTTCCTCATCCCCAGGGTTAATCTACTGAAATACTAATGGATACTGTGGGGAAAACATAAGAAAAAATTATTTGCTAGTAACTGGTGCCAGAAAGAACTTTGAGAACCTAATGGTTGGTTTTCCTTCAAGTTTACAAACATGCTTCCTTTTTCCTTTTCCCCCGTTATGAGCCAAAACAGCATAATTAGTGGGCTGCTTGTGACATAATCACGGTATAACCGATCAGCTTTAGTTCCTCATCTCTTTTCAACTCAGCAGTCTCATGGAAGAAATGATCAGAGATGATGGTCAACTTATCTGCTCCAGATTCCCCCCCCCACAAGGTTTTTCAAAACCGGTCATTTTTTTTTTTAGAGGAAGGTATTACTTGTAGGTGTCCTAAGAGTCCTGAAAAATTAGACCAGCGGGTCCCCTACCTTGGCTGCTCGTCAGAATTACTGGTGATGTTTTAAAAACAGAGTAAAAACAAAACAAAAGACATTAACTTGGGTCTGGTACCCTAGAGATTCTGACTCATTAAGATGACAGGAGAGTCTGGGCTCCTGTGTTTTAAAAGAAAGATGACAAAACAAACAAATCCCTTGGTAATTCTGAGACACCCCCAGGGCTAAGATGGACTGCATCAGACCAGCTACATGTCATGACACTTGTTTGGGGGCAATAGAATAAAAAGGCCATGTTTTGCTTAAATTTGTCCAAATAGATAATGATTTCATAGTCAGAAGGCCAATTAAAAATGTATTTTTGTGTAAGAGTTAGAGGTGGACTCTCTAAATGCTTTGTGATACAGTTATAGTCAACATTTAATTTTCCGGAATCTTTGCTAGCCTGCACACCTGGATTTCTGGGGTATCTCCTGAAAATGGCAGGGCAGGGGATAGTGTGGAAGTGGGGGTGGATTTTAAGTGGAGAACAGCTTGTTTGATCCATGTCACGTCATCACCTATACTACCAGCCACGAAGCCCTTGTCATTCATTCTTCTAGGCTCCCTGTGTGAGCATCGTGGCTTGTCCCCAAATGGTCCACTGTCCTTCTTTAAGACTATTAAAAAAAAAATCCCAAGGACTTGGTTGGACTGAGAGGAAAAGCCACAGTCAGCCCCTGGCTCCTTTCTCTCTCTCTGACCCTTCTCCCTCTGTGAGGTGACGTGGTGTCTGTGCTGGGCTCTGTGTGTCACTCTCTAGGGGGTTCCGCTCTTATCCAGCTTCTGTCACCCTATTGAAGCTGATGGCTCCCATATCTGTGTCGGCCCGACCAGGAGCTTTAGCCTGGAACACACCTGCATACTTGGTATCACCGCTTGTGGGTCAGGAGGACGGTGCACCCACCATCCCGACATTTTTCCTGCATCCCGTACACTTGCTTCTCCAAGCTCTTCTTGTTTTAGTAAGCACCACTCCCAATTACCCTGTTAGCTCCGTCCAGGGATTTGGGAAGTGCCCCTGCTTCCTGCCCCGTCACCGCCTGCCTTCAGTCATGGCCTGCTCCCCCCAGATCACCTGTTTGGCCTTTTGTCTTCATCCCCTCTCGCTCACTAGGCAGGAACTACACTCTCCCTTGCCTGGCTGTCTGCAGTAAACGCCCCC
>NW_006770868.1:700920-701486 GCF_000442215.2 Lipotes vexillifer
CCCCCCCGCCCACTGCAGGCTTTCCCTGTTTCCCTCCTGGGAGCACAGGATCGCCCTCGTACTGGCAGCTCCCTCGCAGGGTCTGAGGCTTCCACGTGGTCCAGCAAGGCCTGCATCCCCTGCTGCCACCTCTCCCGCTGTGCACTCTCTCCTCCTGCTTACCCCGTTACACCACTGCCTGCAGCATTCAGGGCAAGGTGAGCAGCCTCGTTTCTGTGTCTTGGAATATTCTTCCCTCTGAACCATCGGTCCCAGTGCCTCCCGGGCCCCTCTTGAGGGGCCAGTGTGTGGATCGTTATGCTTCTCAGCACCTGGCCGAGCCCCGCCTGCCTCTCAGCCCTGTCTCAGCGGTGCCGGCTGCCGACGGTCACGTTAGACAGCTTCGTAGACCTTGGGGTGCACCCCGGCGGGAGGCACACCCCTGCCCATGCTGGTGGTATTATTATTTTTTTTTTTTAGCAGTACGCGGGCCTCTCACTGCTGCGGCCTCTCTCGTTGCGGAGCGCAGGCTCCGGACGCGCAGGCTCAGCGGCCATGGCTCACGGGCCCAGCCTCTCTGCGGCATG
>NW_006770868.1:702261-711845 GCF_000442215.2 Lipotes vexillifer
GGAGCACAGGCTCCGGACGCGCAGGCTCAGCGGCCATGGCTCACGGGCCCAGCCGCTCCGCGGCATGTGGGATCTTCCCGGACCGGGGCACGAACCCGCGTCCCCTGCATCGGCAGGCGGACTCTCAACCACTGCGCCACCAGGGAAGCCCCTGCTGGTGGTATTTTTAAGAGCTTGTGGTATTGACAGAAGCCATCGTTTCTCAGGATATTTGTGTAGTTCAGCTTTTGTGGCCCATTTTTGGTTTAGCACAGATAACACTGTGTAAAGTCTTAAAAGTTCTTACCATGAACTTCTTTTTTTCTTTTTAGTTTTTATTTATTTATTTAATTTTTGGCTGCATTGGGTCTTTGTTGCTGTGCACGGGCTTTAGTTGCGGCGATCCGGGGCTACGCTTCGTTGTGGTGCGCGGGTTTGCTCATTGCAGTGCCTTTTCTTGCTGCAGAGCACTGGCTCTAGGCTTGTGGGCTTCGGTAGTTGTGGCATGTGGGCTCAGTAGTCGTGGCTCGTGGAGCCTAGAGCGCAGGCTCAGTAGTTGTGGCGCATCGGCTTAGTTGCTCTGCGGCATGTGGGATCTTCCCTGACCAGGGATCGAACCTGTGTCCCCTGCATTGGCAGGCAGATTCTTAACCACTGTGCCACTAGGGAAGTCCTTACCATGGACTCTTAACTCATCACCCTTCCTCAGCGGAAGCTCGTAAATTGATTTGCCCGTCCCGGCCTTGGGTTTAAAGTAGCTGAGTGTGATGGGGAAAGACCGAGGCTGGTGTGCACACTCCACCCCCTGAGGCTACGTGCATCCTTCTCTTGGGATATCGAAAAGCCCTGCGGTAAACACATGACTACTTTTGTGATGACAAGTACGAAGGCTCTCCTGTGGTTTTTAAACAGCTTTATTGAGGTATAACATACATACCATAAAATTCAGCCATGTTAACTGTAGTATTCAATGATTTTTTTAGGTAAACGTACAAAGTTGTGGAACCATCCCCACAATCCAGTATTAGACCACCACCCCAGATGATTCTCCTGAGCCCATTGCAGCTGTCCATCTGACTTTTAGAGTTTAATAATAGGGTGTTATAACAGTGTCTCCTAAGGTAGAGTATTTGGAACTCCCGGCTCAGATCACTAGGGCCAGAGTCAGAATCTCTAGGAGTGGTGCGTGGACCTACAGTTTTAACAGGTGAACCAGGTGATTCCAAAGTAAAACAGAGTTTGAGAATAGCTACCGCACATCTGAGGTTCGTCCTTATTTTTCAGAATGTCAGTGTCTAAATTTGTGGACTCCAAAACAGAGTTTGCAAGGAGACCCATTGAGGTGCAGGAGGAAAAGATTAGAATGTCTATTCACATTTCATTTTCATCTTCGAAATTAAAGCAAAATTTAAACTTTACTAATAGCTTTAAGATTGACCCTGGGACCCCCACTCCATATATCAGATGAACTTTTATCAGGCACAGTCCTTGAGGTGTCCTGCGAAAGGAGTTGGAATTCTACGATTGTTTATTTTCAGAACATTGAAATTCAGATTGTCTTTTATGAGTGTCCAGGTGACTGGTTTTAGGGATGTTATTTAACTAAAGTAATCTCGTAAAGAGGAAAGAGGGCAGGTGGCTTTACAAGATTCCTGCAGGGAAACTCCAGATGATCAATACAAGCCCAAGTAAACCACAAGGAAATGGCCAACACATTATGCGATAAACCCATGACAGGCTAAGGAGATGTGATGATTTTTCCTCTGGCTTATTCACTTACTTATTGGCACCTTTAAAAAACAGAGAGAATTCACAAACCATAACATTTACCCATTAAGTGTACAGGTCAGCATTTTTTAGTATATTCTCAACATTGTGCAATCGTCACTGCTATCTCATTTCAGAATGTTTTCACCAACCCAAAGAGGGACCCCCGATCTCTTAAGACTCCCACCCCTACCCCAGCCCCTGGCAACCACCCGTCTACTGTTTGTGTCTGTGGTTTGCCTGTTCTGGACATTTCAGATGAAGGGAATCAATCAATACCTTTTGCACCTGGCTTATTTCACTTGGCATGGCATCCCCAAGGTTGCAGCACGTGTCAGCGCTTCATGCCCCTTATGACAGATATGACAGTTTGAATCTATAATTTTAAATAATTTACATAATTATAATTTAAAACTTATAATTCTCAGTGCCCCTTACCCTGAGTATATGTTATTTTGAGGTATTAGCTAATTCTGCGAAATACGCTCTTTTCATTTTTATATCATTTTAGAATTTTTTTGTTGTTTCATAATGCACAATACAATATTTATGCAATTTAAATATACATGTGTGGAAGGTACTTAAATTTTTTCTGAACACGTTCAAAGTATTTTGAGATGAATATTCTTTATTACCTGGAATATGTAGTCATCTATTTTATTTTACTCCCCTCAGCAAGTGGAAATATCTTTAACTTTTATTAATATATGTTTCTGAAAAAAAATGGATGAGTGTGGGAAGTGGGGGGCTCATGGTTTCCTGTGTCAGAGAAGCCCAAGACCAAGAGCTCTCTTCTAGGCTGTTTTGTACATGTAAATTCTTATTTTTCAAAAAAGCAGTTCACATTATTTCACGTATTTTGATCTGTGAACTGTGATTTTTCACTTAACGTTTTGTCTCTGATATTGTTTTAGTATTTGTTAGAGTTGGAATTTACTGAGCATTTTTTTCCTTTTCTTTTTAATGAGTATGTTGGTGAATGTGTGAGTTTGTGGTTTACTTTCCTGCACAAGATATATACACACAGGATGCATTCGGTTGTCAGTGCTTGCTGTGTCCCAGATAGTGTACCTCTTGCTTTCTGCGTCCATAGGAAACAGAGGAGGTTATGTTTTCTCGAGGAAGAATTTTTTGTCTGTGTGTTTTTCTCTGGGACACAGAGCTTACTTTGTTTTTTACTGATTAAAAAAATTCCCAATACTTTCTTACTATACATTTTTTTTTCCTGCAGAAAAAATAAACAACATGGATAAGTACAAATAAAAAACACTGGAATCACCTGTATTCACATCACTCAGTGATAGCCAGTGTTAACACCTGGGTGTATAAGATGCCAAGCTATTTCTCTGCCTTTGTGTGTCTGTGGAGATGTGTACTTTGTTTCTCTCTATCTCTGTTCCTTTTTTTCTTTTCAACAAGAAGGCATCATATTTTTGTAATTCTTTTCAACTAGAGTTGAGCATCAAAACTGTGAAGTTTAAAAATATGTATATATGCCTGGGTCCTACTCTATTCTTTAAGTGTCAGGGGCCCCACCATATATATATACTTCTTAAAATCTTTACTGGTTATTCAGAGAGATATTTCTGGTTAAGAACCATTGTTGGAATAACACTGTCCAGCTTCTTTCTTTTCACATATGTCATGATTATGATCCTTTTTAATGGTTTTATAATAGGGCCAGGACTAGGTAGGGTTAAGGAGAGCGAGGCATGCACCCAGGGAGCAAAATTTATTGAGATGGCAAGAAAACGCCGTCATCAAGACAAATCATACTGTAATGCAATACTTAAAAAACTCAAAATTAATGCAAAAAATCCAAATCTTAAATTGACAGTATCCAATTCAGCATTCGCACAGTTTGGCCTCACCATCCTAACCCCGGTTTTACAGTGGCAGTGCCTTCATGTCTGGTTCTCAGCCTTGGCATATTGACATCTGGGCTGGATAACTTTTTGCTGTGGGGACCACCCTGTGCACTGTAGGGTGTTTAGCAGCATCCTTGCCCTCTACCATCTCGATGCCTGTAGCACACTCCCTTGACACCTGCTTTGTCACACCCTCAAGTATCTCCAGACACTGCCCAGTGGGGGGCAAAGTCTCCCACGTTGAGAACCCCTGTGTAATATGTGGTTCAGTTTCAACGAATTGAAATTTGTTGCCTCTGTCATGCGGAAAGATGTGTACTGTTAAGCAGTAAACGTTGTGTTTATGCAGTCACTTAGCGTGTAAGGCAGTTGATTCACTTGGAAGTGGTAGCTCTAAGCCTGTCTCTGTGGAGGTGGACCTTTGAGGTTAATGAGTTACCAGCTCTGAGCTCAATTTGGGGAGTGAAGGGGGCCTATTGAAACAGGAGTTCCTTCTCTTCAATAGTGTATTTTTACCAGTTGCAACCCATCCATCGTATCTGGTAACACTATGAATGTTCGTAAGGGGGGATGTTTTCATTGCATTTGGAAAGAAAATTGATATTCATGGTGACTCGGCATTTAATTTCTGTATTACTGTTTCCTGAAGTACAGGCTGGAGTTCTCACTGGGAAATGTCCCTGCCATGGATTATTAATGAGAAATGGAGGCCTGTTTTTTTTTCACTGAATCTCCATATCTCATTTGTTGGCTGGGCTACCCTAGGATGATCAAAACATCACAAGGTGCGAGATATCCACCGAAGGGCCCCAGTCAGAGGCCTTTGTATACGGAGATCTTGATTCTTCACCCAACTTCTGACCTCACGTGGGGCTATTTTGCCCTCCCTCCTTAAGCGGGCCAATGGTTTCCCCCCCAGGGAAAAAAGAGTTGTAACCTGTCTCTGTGGATACCACATCTGTTTTTATTTTCCCCTGGTATTTTTTAAGTAAGAAGAAATGTGTGTAGGTTAAAGGGCCTGTGGGGAGGAGGCTAGAGATAAACACTGTACAATGTGAAGCTCTTCCATATGGGGAATGTGAGGATGTTTGAGGACTGGGCCTCAATACGGACACTAGCTGAGCTCCTGGTAATTACTAGTGCCTTCATGATATATGTGGATTGCCATTTGATGTGTGGATGAGCCTTTTATTTGCAAATTAAAAGAGAATTTCAGAATCAATGGTTATGACCCCTCTTCCCTCAAACAGTAGGAAAGTGGGATAAGTATCAAGAGAGAGAGAAATGAATGTAGAGATAGTAAACCAGTCTGCCTGTGATGTTGGTCCAGTTCAATCACCATCATTTTCTAGTTTGTTGTCAAATGGTTCCCTGGTCTGAGAGTGAGGTCTTTGCAAAAATCTGGGCTGTTTCTCTTTTTGCCTTGCCCTAGTGTGGTTTCACCTGGAATGCAAAACCCCAAAGCTCTGTGTTATCCCACATTTGAAATATGAGTGGAAATATTTGACTTCTGTAGACAGAATCAGATTGCTTATAAAATCCGAAGGTTTGTGGAAGATGCCCTGAACTCAGCCTTTCATTCAAATCCACTGTTACTAAAACTTGCCAGCCAGAGCAATTACTTTGTCAAAGGTCTTGTTATTGCTCCTAATGTTAAGTAATAATTTGGTCCAGGTGCTGGGGAATGTGGGCAAAGAAATGAAGACATGCATCCATGGCTAGAACATAAATTATAGAGTTTAGAAAAAATGTTCTTGATTTAGTCTCTCCCGGAGAGGGAACCTTTCTGTAAATCTTCAGTCCTCGTTATAATTTTAAAGTTAAATTCTTTATGATTAAAAGCACTTGGCAAATAATGATTCATTTAAACTGTAGTTCTGATATATTACTCTAATTATTGTTACCATGCCGTGCCCTTTGGCCTGGAAGTGAAACTCATGTCCTCTTGACACCAAAGGTTAACAGAGCAGGAAGCCAGAGCAGTGTGTGTGCCTGCATGACCAGAATAATTTAGTAATTGTCTAATTACCTGAGGAGTATAATGCCACTGCTAAAAATAGTATTAAAAAATTAAACGAAAGTCGTTTTCTTGTTTCTCATAACCCATCTGTTCTCTATTTTGGGCAACCATGTGTTCATGGGTATGAAACGTGATTCATTCTAAAAGATCGGATGCCTTCTGCTCTGTTGGATAAAGTATGTTTTTAATGGAACACAGCATTCAGTAACTTCACAAACATCTCCAGCTTCCGAGACTCAGTTGTGGAGGCAGGAACACTATTGTAGCTCTTTTGTCCTAAACTGTGACTTAAAATCTGGAACTGATGTTGGTCAATTTTGATATTTATTTCTTCTTAGAAATGGAAAAAAAGTTCATGACAAATGAGGACTTCTAACCAGTATCTTAGGAATATTCAGTTGTTCATTTGTTCAACAAATACCTGTTGCTAGTTACTACTGCCATTGGTACTAGAATTCAATAAAGCTCTCTGTTCTCATGGTCTAACGGGAGAATTATAAGGTAAAGAATTCAGTTTCAGCCAGTGGAGACAATAACACCCATGGTAATATAGAAGTTTGGCTCCCAGTGGGGTGGGCACAGGGGGCAGCATGGATTAGGGGGCTCAGGGGAGGTGTCTTTGCGGAGGAAACATTGAATGGAGACCTGAATGATGAGGTGGAGTGAGCTAGCTCTGCAGGGATGTGGGAAACAGTGTTCTAGGAAGTGGGTCCGGTAAGTGCAAAGGTCCTGAGGCAGGGAGGAGGTTGGACAGAGAGGCTAATCAGGTGGGTCATGGGCGGGCACCTGAGTGTTTTTTATTGAACACTAACTCATAGACTGTTGACAAGTGGTCTCTTTCTAGTGGTCTTAATTTTTTATTGTATTTTAAGGCAGTAGAACCCCTTTATTCAAAGCTAGGCCTTCATGGTACCCGGTGTGTAACACAGATGGGTATGGGGTTGCTTGTCCTCCACGTTTGATGGTGCTGAGTGGGTTTCTCGGGATTTCTCTACTCGGCACGTGGGGTGAAAACCACGCCCCAGCCCACTCCTCTCATTTGCCGGAAACCGAGGCCCAGAGGGCAGATGGCACTTGCTCAAGGTCACACAGCTGTTCACATGCACCCGGGAATCAGGCTTAGATTTCTCAGCCTTCAGTACTCTTTTTACCATGTTGCTCAAAACCTTTTCCCCAACTTAACCCATTAGGAGGCCAAGCTGTGTGTTGAAAGGTATGAATGAAGGAACGGATGAGGGCTGTGTAAGCAACAGAACTGCTTAGACAAGAGTTAGGGTCCATGGCCAGTGTGGAAGGCAAAGCTTGAGTACTTTTAAGTTTACTCTTGAAAGTCTACCCTAGGTGGACTTCTAGGTACCATTTTGCAGCGTGTCCAGCCAGCCAGGCTTCTTTCTGGTTGTTACTGATACGCTCCCCGGACCTGCCCATGGTTGCTTGTTACCCCCTAGAGCCCCCATCCATACTGTTGGATTCATTTTTTAAAAAAAATTATTTATTTTTTGGCTGTGTTGGGTCTTGGTTGCTGCGCGTGGGCTTCTCTCTCTAGTTGCGGCAGGCGGGGGCTACTCTTCGTTGCGGTGTGTGAGCTTCTCCTTGCGGTGGCTTCTCTTGTTGTGGAGCACGGGTTCTAGGCGCGCAGGCTTCAGTAGTTGTGGCTCGCGGGCTCTAGAGTGCAGGCTCAGTAGCTGTGGCGCATGGGCTTGGTTGCTCCGCGGCATGTGGGATCTTCCTGGACCTGAGATCGAACCCGTGTCCCCTGCATTGGCAGGCGGATTCTTAACCACCGCGCCACCAGGGAAGTCCCCTGTCTTCAGTTTTAAACTGAGAGGAATGACCATTTAAAACAGCAGTTCTAAACTGGGCATGATTTTGGTCTCCATGGGCAATTGGCAACATCCGAAGACAGTTCTCCTGTTGCAACTGGGGGTTGCGTCTGGCATCTAGTAGATGGAGGCCAGAGAAGCTGCTAGCCATCCCAGTATGCACAGGACTCTCCCCCTGCCGCCAGCCCCAACGGAGAATTATCTCCCTCAAATGTCAGCAGTGCCGAGGTCCGGACGCCCTGGTCTGAAGCAGCAGCATCACTTGAAGTGTAATGGGGCCCCCACTCGGTCAGAGGCCCCCAGCACCACCCAAAGGAAGGCACATTCCCAGGTTCCCAGGTAGCATCACCCACAGTCACTAAGCTGTCATTTTTTTCCTCTATCTATTTTGCATTTTTGTTTTTGGCTGAACGCCCATGACCGGATCCCTGACTCGCAAGCCCTCATGGCGGTGTTACTGGAGACACCCCCACAGTGACGTGTGTTAGAGCAGCTGAAAGAGAAGCAGCGGCTCCGCAGGGTCGGTCTTCTTCCCTCTCGAGGTCCTTCTGTGTCTCTGGTCATCTTTCTCGTTGGTTTCCTCTTCTCATAGCAATCCCAGGACCCGCCCGCTCAGAAGGGCCCTGCGCTCACCACCAAGGTGCGGCGGACCATGGGCACCCGCGTGCACGAAGCCGTCAAGGCCATCGCGCTGTGCCACAACGTCACCCCCGTGTACGAGTCCAGCGGTGTCACTGACCAGGCCGAGGCGGAGAAGCAATACGAGGACTCCTGCCGCGTGTACCAGGCGTCCAGCCCGGACGAGGTAAGCCCCGGGCATGCGGGATGCCCTGCCCACTTCCCACCTGCTCCAGGTGGGGCCACCTGTCAGGGCAGCAGGATCCGGGATGATGCTGGGCCGCTAGGGAAACAGGCTGGCAAATGCCTGCAGCCCTCCCTTGATCTTCCTCTAGAAGGAGTAGCCTTGGACTTGAGATACATCCTGAGTTAGGAAACAGCGAGAGATCTTGTTTGTGGTTCCGACGGGCAGCGCATAAGGGGCACAGGTCCCATAAAACCACATTCCTTTTTTAAAAAGCAGCTTAATTAGGTATAATCCACATACCATACAGTCGCCCGTGTGACAGATACATACAGGTCAGTGGTTTTTTAAAATAGTATATTCACGGAGTTATGCAACCATTACCACAGTCGATTTTAGAATCGATTTTTGTGACACTTTGGTCAACCCAAAAGGAAGCACTCGGTGCCTGTATTCCCATAGACTCCCACCCTCCCTCCCTCCCTCCAGCCCCTGGCAACCACTGACCTACTTTCTATCTCGGTAGATTTGCCTATTCTGGACATTTCATACAAATGGAAACATACGCATTTTGTGTCTCACTTCTTTCACTTAGCGTGTATTTTCAAGATTCATCCATGTAGTAGCATGTATCTATACTTCATGTCTTTTTATGGATGAACAATATTCCATTGAATGGATGATACTGTGTTTTGTTTATCCAGTCTTTGGTTGATGAACATTTGGACTGTTGATATATTTTCTGTATATAATATATATATATGTGTGTATTTTCTTTGTGGGGGTCTATTGTGCTATGAAAATGTGTCCAGGTTTTTGCGCAGACATACGTGTTCATTTCTCTTGGTGTACGTATAGGATAGGGATTGCTGTGTCATGTTAAATTTATGTTTAGCCCTTGGAGAAACTGCCACGCTGTTTTCTAAAGTGGCTGCACCATTTTAAATTCCCACCTGCAAGGTATGAGGGCTCCGGTTTCTCTGCATCTTAGCTGACACTTGTCATCGTCCCTCCTTTTGATTCTCGCCGATCTAGTGAGTGTGAAGTGAAATCTCATTGTGGTTTTGATTTGTGTTTCTGATACCAGAGGTTAATAACGTTGATAACGTTGAGCATCTTTTTATGTGCTTATTGGCCCCTTTATGTATCTTCCTTGGAGAAATGTCTGTCCAGGTCCTCTGCCCACTTTTAATTGTGTTATGTGTCTTTTTGTCATTGAGTTGTAAGAGTTCTTTATGTATTTGAGATAAAAGCCTCCTGTCAGATATATGATTTCCAAATATTTTCTCCCATTCTATCTTTTTTTTTTTTTTTTTTTTTTTTTG
>NW_006770868.1:711923-718440 GCF_000442215.2 Lipotes vexillifer
GGCTCAGCCGCTCCGCGGCATGTGGGATCTTCCCGGACCGGGGCACGAACCCGTGTCCCCTGCATCAGCAGGCGGACTCTCAACCACTGCGCCACCAGGGAAGCCCCGGAAGTTTTAAATTTTGATGAAGTCTAGTAAGCCACATATTTTTGTATCTAAGCATCAACTCTTGCTAAAGCTGAAAGGATTCATTTAATTCTGTGTTCAAGAGCATAGGACCTGGTAATACAGTTGCCTGTGTAGTGTTTTCTGTAAGAAGCCCCTAACTGCTTTTTCTCTTAGGGTGCCATATGATAGGAACGCCTTTTGTGTAGGTGTAGGCAGAGAACTCCCTCGCCCAGCATGAAAATGGTATCATATCCTTTGCCCCCTGACTTGAGTCTAGTTAAGACACAGTCCGTGTTTTACTAGTCTGTTAACATTTTGTTTTTTTTTTCTTTCCAGTCTTCCTTCCTTTCTTTTTTCTGTCCTTAAAAAAAACTTTTGTTCTGATTATGGAAGCAATTTTTTGTAGTGTGGAAAATTTGGAAATTTCAGAAGAATATAATGAGGGAAATGGGTTATTTTCAACTTCACTCATAAAAGATAACAATAGGTAACTTCCCTTGAGTATTTGGTACACATCAGGTCCCATTTGACGTACTGTGTATTATTCGTTAAATCTTCCCAGCAACTAAGAGGTACTATGATTATCCCCATTTTCAGAAGAGAAAGGTCAAGGACAGAGAGATTAAATATTTAGCCTGAAGTTCCTAGTTTTTTTTTTTTTTTTAAGAGTTCAAAGTATAGTGGCTTTTCTTTTCTCTTATTATTTTTTAATTGAAGTATAATTGATTTACAGTATTATATTAGTTTCAGGAGTACAACAGAGTGATTTGATATTTTTAGAGATTATACTCCATATAAAGTTATTATAAAATATTGTCTATATTCCCTGTGCTGTACATTACATTTTCATATCTTCCCTGGATTTTTTTTTTTTTAGACTTTTTAATTTTGAAATGCTTTCAGATTTTTAGAAAAGTTGTAAAATTAACACAAAGAAGTCCCCTTTACCAAAACTTTACTCAGATTCTTCAAATGTGAACACGTTTCTGCTCTTGCTTTATCTTTACCTTTGAAGAGTAAGCTTCAGGCATGATCCCCTTTTCTTCCTAAATATTTCCTAAAAATACTTTCCTAAATATCTCTCTACAAAACAAGGTCATGTATCAGAATCAGGAAATTAACATTGATACGGTACTGTTATCTAACCTGCAGATCTTATTAAAATTGCATCAACTGTCCCACTCACTTTTCTTTTACAAAAAAAGAAAAAAATATTTTCCCCAGATCAGTAACCAATCCAGGAGTACACACCACATTCAGTTGTACCGCCTCTGGTGTGTCTTTTATTTTTACTTTTTAAATTTAATTTTTCTTTTTGGCCAAGCCGTGTAGCATGTGGGATCTTAGTTCCCCAACGTCCCCCTGGGGACGTCGAACCTACGTCCCCCTGCAGTGGAAGCTCAGAGTCATAACCACTGGACCATCTGGCGTTTCTGTTAACCTGGAACAGTTCCTCAGCTTTCCTTGACCGTCACAGCCTTGACTCTGTTGAAGAATACAGGTTATCTGTTTTGTAGAATGTCCCTCAGTTTGTATTTGTCTGACATTTTCTTATGATGTTGACTCAGGTTATGCATTTCTGGCACTGTCCTCAGTGCAGGGTATCCGGAGACGCATGATGTTGGCTTGTCTAGGTCTCGGAGATGTTAACTTAGGTTTCTTGGCTAAGGTGGTGTCTCCCAGGTTTCCTTCTGGTAAAGTTGCCGTTTTCTGTGGCTGACTTAACGTTACAACACCAGTCCCCTAAGTGACAGGGTCAGGGCTTTAACCCAGGGAGTTTGTTTTCAGAGCCCAAACTCTTAATCCTTTTACTAAACCATTTTTCAGAAACCACTAAATATTAATTTTTATTAATTTGATATGTAGCCCCTCCACTAGGTTTTCATGTATTTTTTTCGTAAAAAAATGAGCATTTTAATAGTTATGGGTTTTGCCTATATTTGTTCTTTTTTCACTAATATTTTATCATACCTGTTTCTCAATTTTCTTGAACATTATTAAAACACAGTTTTTCAGATTCACTGCCTACAGTCTGGACCCTAATATCTTCAACTGTTCTCCTATTATTGGAATTTAGGTTATTTCTATTTTTTTTTTGCGGTACGTGGGCTTCTCACTGTTGTGGCCTCTCCCGTTGCGGAGCACAGGCTCCGGACGCGCAGGCTCAGCGGCCACGGCTCATGGGCCCAGCCACTGCGCAGCATGTGGGATCTTCCCGGACCGGGGCACGAACCCGTGTCCCCTGCATCGGCAGGCGGACTCTCAACCACCACGCCACCAGTGAAGCCCAGGTTATTTCTATTTTTGAGCAACAGTATTTATAAACATTTGCAGTGAGTATCCTTACACTTGCCATTTCTAGAAATGGTGTGACGGGGTTCATTAATTCACCAGGTATTTTTGAGTGCCTCCCATGGGCCAGGCACTGGTGGAGTCTACGTTAAACAAGGCAGCAGCTCACACCCCTTGGGGCGGCAGGAGTGAGACAGTTGCCTGAGCGGGTTCCTTATCCCCACTGTGTGTCTGTGACACGGGACCCACAGGAGGGTGTTTTGACCCACAGGATTTACTGACCACATACCCCTTAGTATGTGGTCAGTAAATCCTGTGGGTCAAACTGAATGAGTATGTTTAAGGCTCATGACGTAAATTACCAGAGTGCTTCCCGGGATTTTTTTTTTTTTTTTTAACCATTTTACTCTTCCACCAGTGTTGCAAGGACTCCCAGTTATGATGATGATGATGATGATGATGATGATGATGATGATGATTTTTGTTCATTTTAAGAAGGAGGGAGGGGCTTCTTTGGTACGTGAAGTGTTTTGGAGGTCTGGACTCATCTGAGAATATCAGTGAACCAGTGGTTGATGTGATCATGCGGGCGGGGGGGCGGGGAGGGTGGCACAATAAGAATCTTTTCCAAAGATCAGAAATGGCAGGACACTTGGGTGTGTCTTTCCCTGCCCGGTCTCTTCTTCCTCCTTTTCTGGGGCAATGGAATGTGTCCCCTGGGAGACTCCTTCTCATCTGCTTGGTGTTTGTGGAAGAGCTCAAGCTGTGAAGCCCAGTTCATCTGTTGACCATTGATATTTGAACCAGGCTTTTTAGGGGTGAAAAATATGGTAACCCTTGGTCAAATTCTGAGATGGGAATTGTGTGCAGAGAGAAGGGGTAGGTGGGGGATAGGTATGGATGAGCCTACTGAGACTTGTGCCCTGGAACCAGAAGCTTGTCATATTTGTCACCGTGTCTTAACCAGGGTTAGTCTGCTTGATCTTGCCTTTCCATTTCGGAATGGGAGGATGATACCATTGAATGGTCTATGTGAGAAAGGACCAGATTCTTGGTAGTTACGCACTGGGGACCAGTAGCTTGTGGGTATTTCATAGAATTTAAATTAAATGTTGGTGATCTGATCAGCACTTGTGCCTCTGGGCTCCGATTGGCTACTGACATGCATATGTGACGGTCTTTAATGCCTGTCCCACACCCCTGGTTCCCACTGAACTTTGATATATTTGTTTTAGGGCTGTGCAAAGATTTTTCCATGAAGGTAAATCTTCCATGGAATGCTTTGTGCTTTTCAGCTCCTTTTTGTTAAAGAGAAGAGCCCTTTATCTCTGCTGTCCATTAATTGCCTTTGGATTCAGATTTGTTTTGTTTTTCTAAGATTCTGAATAGCAGTTTGCTTTTTTTTTAAAAAAGGTATTTTCTTTTGGTCTTTGGTGTCTTCACAGAGGTCGGTGTTACTTTCTTGGTTTCCTTTTCCCCACAGCTTTATTATTTTTTTTATCACACAGTCATTTCATGTTTATGATAGAAAATATGAAAATGTAGAGAAGAAAAAAACCCATAGTCCTACTAACTGAAGGTGTAACCACTGTTAATATTTTACTCACCAGCCTTTTAAACTACTTGAAAAGATGCGTACCTCAAAATATAAATCTGTTTATGTAAATATACCGTCTGACAGAAAATAGGGTAAATCTAGTTCCAGTGAAATCTTTCAGAAAGCTGCACTGTTTCCAGATCCCTGTGGGATTCCACGTAGGAGTGGCTGGGTCTAGAATCCTACCTTTGAAATTCTATATCAATAAAACCTGGCTGGTGCGGGCAAGGTCAGTTGATGGAATACATACAGAAGCTAGTATCCTCTTTACTTTGGAGCTCCTGGAGTAATTTCTACCAGTTGGCCTAGGATTCATTTCCTGTAACAGAAAGCAGGATTTCCTAAATTTGTTTCCTGTGCACATTCCGCCTGGGAAGCCTTGAAGTGTCTTTATTCAGCTATTGATTACAGCCTGGGGGGCACTGCCCCCACCCCCCGACCCCCCGCCCGTACAGTAAACTCCCAGGGGAAATGAGACAGATGTAATCTGGCCAGAGAGAAGTGGTCCTAAGATGCTCGGGCGAGCAGGCTTCAGCCCTGACAAGCATCCCATCGTTTGCAGGATATTTGGCAGTGTTAGAGGTGGGGTGCAGTGGAGGGGGGTTCACTGTGATACAACCTTTAACGTGTCCTTCTTGGCGTGAGTGGTCAAGGAAGTGCTCTTCTCCGAGCAGATAGAATCCACCCCGGGGCTCGTTCATTTGTCTAAAGAAGTTGATAAGCATAACCTGTAATTCTCACTAGGTAGTGATAACCACTGTTTATGTTCGGGTGTAGCGTTACCCAGACTTTTCCTAAGTGTGGGCATATATGTAGGATTACAGTTGTGTGTTTCTCTGGTACAGAATCACACTATAGTACAAGGAAGGAAGGAGGGTGAAGTGGGTTAAGTCACATCCTTGAGAAAGCCAGATGGTTTTCATGGTCCTGTAGGGTTTATGTGTGCGTGCGTGTGTGTGTGTGTGTGTGTGTGTGCGCGCGCACATGTGGGCACGTGTACATATGTGCACGAGTGTGGGTGTGAACACGTGCACGTGATGTGTGCACGGCTGCTGTTTGAGCGTGTGTGGCGTGTGGATGTGCATGGGTGTGTGTGCGTGTGTGTGAGTGTGAATGAAAGTGGCCTGCTGTATGTGGCTGTGCCTTGAGTAACTCAGTGATTTCAGAGCCCTTAGTTACAAGTTCTGGGTAATGTGTAGAATGTTCTGTGTGGCCACCCCTGCTCAGGGCGCAGTGCGAGAAGTCTATCTCCATCTTCCCCTGAGGCACCCCGCCCCCTCCTTTCGCACAGTCTCTACACAGGGCCCCTCCCCGACCTCTGCCCCCGAGCTGCCCACTGTTCTCAATATCTGAGTATCTTTGCAGAGATAATTCTTTGCATACGTTAGAATTTTCCTCACCCTTTAATTATTAACCTATTTAAAAAATTTAAGAGCACAATTGTAAATCATAGATAAAGTTTTGCACCTCGCTTTGCGTTACTCATCCTTCTAAAGCATGTCCGTGTGTGTGGTGTCGCTGTGTGGGACGTCAGCTTAGTTTTGCTAAAATGCTGGGTTGCTGTGTGTTCTGTCATCTCGCAATGGCATTTCAAGACCTTCATTTCCACTAATTTTTCTGAAAGATGGGGGCATCGCGCTACCCCTCCTTACCCCACAGTGCAGCTGCGGGTCGTGTGTCACTGCCAGGGCGGACTTGATTAGCGGTGTGATTTTAAGCTGTACTCAGCCTCCTCGTAGGTAAAGAGGGGTGATACATCACACGGAGCTCATGGCCCTTAGAGAAGGGAGGGAGCAGTGAGGGTAGCGGTGATGCTGCCAGTGGTAAGAAGGGGCCACCTGTTGCTTATCTGCTCTGTGCCAGGCACCGCGTTACGGGCATCCCTTACCACCCAGAATTACTGTGATCGTGCTGTTTGCAAATGAGGTATAGATTGGCTAAGGAATATTCCCAAGGTCACACGGCTGGCGAGATTAAAACCGGCAGTCCATGTCCAGAGGTGGGGCTCGTAACCCCACGGGACCACGTCCCTACCCATGGCATGATGGCTTGAAAGTGCTTTGTCAGCTCACAAGTGTTGCAGAGAGTGAAGCACTTGCGTTTGGGGAGCTCAGGGCGGCTACTGGGTGAAGTCCCAGAGCGTCCAATTATTTTTACCTACTCCGGTCCCCTTGGGACACCTGCGCTGAGCCAGTGTTGTGTCTGGGATCTCCAAAACTCAGTGGCACCTTTTGTGTGTGTCCCTTCCCTCTTTTCTCATCTTATAAGCTTCCAGGCTTGGTGATAATAACCGTCTTCTGCCAGACCCCAGAAGCTTACCTTCTGCGTGTCTTGCCTTCACCGTCCATCTCTTCAGGATCTGGCCCTTAGAAGGGAAAACCGAAAAGGATTTGTTTCTCCTCTAGTCCACAGTAACCTTGAAGTGGCCCCCTTGCAAGTGGCCGTGAGAGACGGGTGAAGAGCGAGTGGGTCTCTCCTCCAGACACGAGTCTGTAGATGGAGAGCATTCCTGCCTCCATT
>NW_006770868.1:718623-719996 GCF_000442215.2 Lipotes vexillifer
CCCCCCCCCCCCCGCACTAATTATAAGAGTAACATTAGCTTGTTATAGAAAAAGAAAAAAAATTACAGAAGAAAAAAGCCAAAAATGTTTTGGTGTTTTTCCTACCTATTTCTCTTCTGTATATATACGATATATGTTCGATGATCTTGATTTGTTCCCTTGCATTATCCCTTTCCGGTAACTATCTATAGTAAGAATATTCTTAGTGGCTGCTCTATATTCTGCTGCTTAGATACACCACAGATTATTTTCTCTGTCTCCCAAGTGTAACATTTAGGTCGTCCCCCACTCGTGGCTGTCATAAATAATGTCATGATGGAGAGCCTCGCTCATTCAGTCTCTCTGAACATCTCTTAGCATGCATGAAAGGTCCCAGTTGTCTCATTTTGCATTTTCTTAACGCTGTTGCAAAGAGTGAGGATAAAAACCGTTGGAGAAAGGTAAGCCCGTGGCCTTGAGGGGGGGCCGGCAATCTCCCGTCCCTTTGCAGCCTTGGGGTTTCTTTTTCCTCCACAACCACATCCCTGTCGGTCCCCTGAATGCCTCCTCGTGTCTGAGCCTCAGCTCCAGGCTTCAGACAATGCCAGCATTCAGATGTGTGCACGATGGAGTGTGGAGTGTTGACCCAGAGAGATTTAGGAGGCTGGTGGGGCTCTACCATCACGTTGCCAGGCCCTTGGACCTGAGGGTGAGGTCAAAGAACAGCGGTCGGGAACTTAAGGAAAAAATCCTCTATCAATGTTACGTATTAACTACTGGGGTAGAGCTTTGAAAGAAGATTTTGGTTGCTCAGAAGATAGGGGTCCTGTGTCAGGACTATGGGATTTGGGGGGCACTGTAGAAAACTGTCAAATGAGCCTTCCTTGGTATTAGCTCATCCGCGGCCATACATGCAGAAGTCCTGTCCCATATCACAGTAGTATTGGTCCAGAATGGACTTAAGTAAATAGTCGTTTCTAAGTGGCTAAATTTTTATGGAGATGATGCCATTCTTCCTTTTCAAATACTTGTTTTTATCAGAGTTAAGTCACAAGAGGCTGAATTTCAAGTATAGGATCAGGAAATTTGGATCAGGGAGTGGCCTTTTATTCTACCACCTTGTCCACTGATTCTTAAAAGTAGCAGGCTGGGGATTCATTCCCTGGTGGCACAGTGGTTGGGAGTCCGCCTGCCGATGCAGGGGACGCGGGTTCTCCCCGGTCTGGGAGAATCCCGCATGCCGCGGAGCGGCTGGGCCCATGAGCCATGGCCGCTGGGCCTGCGCGTCCGGAGCCTGTGCTCCGCAACGGGAGAGGCCACACCGGTGAGAGGCCCGCGTACCGCCGAAAAAAAAAAAAAAAAAAAGGAAAACGTTTTAAGTAATAAAATAAATA
>NW_006770868.1:720049-722500 GCF_000442215.2 Lipotes vexillifer
CGGCACAAAAAAAAAAAAAAAAAAAAAAAAAAAAAAAAAAAAAAGTAGCAGGCTGTTTTTTGTTTGCTCCATGCTGTGTTTAAAAGAAAAACAGCAATATTTAAAAATCACTCAGTGTTCTATAACTGAGAACAGAAAGATCAGATCTGGAAAGACTGGGCTCAATTTCGACCTGGCAGCAGTTAGCCCCCTCCCCCAAACCCTGTCCCTAGGTGGCCGGCCCTGCCCCTGTCCGCTGCCTGCCCTGCTCCTGTTGGCATTCAAACCTGCAAACCACCATGTGGCACATTTTGGAACCTATTTCTTAATAAAGTAAAGAATAGCTAGGTCTGTGGGTATTTATAAGCTTGAAAGGCCTGGCTTCGGGCAGACTGGCCATCCTTTGTAAGCCTGGGTGTTTATCTGATTGAATGCCCCCAAAGAACTGTTTTAATCAGATAGCAGATTCATGCATGTTCTTGTATTTCATATGCATCCTGCTTTTGACAGGAATTCAAGGCTCTTTAGCCTGTCTGGCGTAATTCCCAAGCACACATTCCCAGGTACAAAGGGAAGATTATTAAAGCTTGTCACAGGTGGTTCATTGCTGACCAACAAATGATGAAAAAGCCCTTTCATGGACAGCTCTGACAAGAATTCTTCAGATGGGCTTTTTTTTTTTGGAGGCGGAAGGGTGGAGCAGAAGCCTCTTTTTTTAAATTTCCTGACCCAAACCAGATGCACAGCTGACTCGTGGAGCCCAGATCCCCCGCTCCGGCCCTTTCTTGGTTTCCAGCATTTGCTTTTGCCTCTCATTTATTTGTTCATTCATTTACCTTACGAGGTTTCTTTTTCTGCTGCTCTTCTGACCTCCGGATAGTCTGACCCGAGGCCCCCTGAGACCCCAGCTCCGGCTGTTAAGGACAGCGAGACTCAAGACCCTGAGATTGGGGACTTCCCTGGCGGTCCAGTGGTTAAGACTCCATGCTTCCACTACAGGGGGGATGCGGGTTTGATCCCTGGTCAGGGAACTAAGATCCCACCTGTGGTGTAGTGCGGCCGTAAGAAAAAAAAAAGACCCTGAAATCCTTTCTGATTTGGCAACACAGGATGATTCTTTTGAATTGAAGCTCAGACCCTCTAGCAGAAGCAGCCTCATTTACATCATCTTGTTTCAGGAAGGGACGCAGTCGTCCCACCTGACCGCTGAAGTGTGTGTCCCCGCTGCTGTTGAGAAGGGTTAGTGAGCTCCCCAGTTCTAAACTGCTCTCTTCTCAGTAGGACCTGGGGCATTTTATATGTTCTGGTAGAAAGCAGCTTTAAATTAAAGCTGACTTAATGTTAAAGT
Organism: Lipotes vexillifer; assembly: GCF_000442215.2. Classification (NCBI taxonomy): domain Eukaryota; kingdom Metazoa; phylum Chordata; class Mammalia; order Artiodactyla; family Lipotidae; genus Lipotes; species Lipotes vexillifer. The sequence goes on from NW_006770868.1 coordinate 721,377, forward strand.
CGGAATAAGGGAGTGTAAGGTGAGAAAGAAAGGCCCCCCTGCAGGGCTCATATCCTGTTGGAATCAGCCCCCAAGGGGACTTGCGAGGTTTTGATTAGGACCTTGGACCCAAGGGCTGGGAGATGGGAGGCGGGGCAACCAGCACAGTCAGAGTGGGTTCCTTAACTCCCTCGAGGGGTTTGCTGTGAAGAAAGCATGGTTAGAAGATGTTTCCATTCAGCTGTAATTCATGCTTCCCCGGGAACACTTGTCACTGTTGATCATTTCAGATTCATGGTTCAACTTCCCCTCCAACGCAGTCCTGTGGGGTCCACCGCAGGGGGACCCAGGCTGGCCAAGGCCAGAACTGCCTCTGTGGCCCTGAAAGCCACTTCCCGTTCTGGAGTTTCATTCAGATCCTTTCTTGATTGAAGTTAAGAACAGGCTTTGGGGGAATTAGTGTATCTCCTTGAAGCCCAGTATCAACAGACTCTTCACATCTTTTTAGAGCAATTAAATACGTTTTTAAGGGGTGAAACAACAGCTGTTTAAAAGCAAAAGGATGAAAAATCCTTTCCCTAGTAGTCTTGTTGGAAAGCATCCGAAGAGGAATTTCCTTTTCCTTTGTTCCTAAACTGCTATGTAGAGGAGGATGTAAATTTAGTCAAGCTACGTATTTGTAATACTCTTGTGTTGGGATATTTATTTACTTAATTAAAATTAAAAATATTAAAAATAAAAAGTGCGTGTACACGCTAAAATACATCAGCGGTGTATAGACGAGTGAGGTAATTTCTCTTCATGTGTATCATACCGTAAGCATTTTAGTGCACGTACCCAAGGTTTTTAATATTTATATGGATGGGATTTTAAAATTCATATCAGTGTTTACTGATTTGTTCATTTTAAATTTGGAAAGAAGATTGTTAGCAGATAGGACAGGCCCTATTGAAATTCAGAGTGATTAGATGAAACAACTATATGAAGGAGTTTCCAAAGACTTAAGCAGGTTAATAGCAAAACAAACAAACGAAACCAAACTTGATTAGCCTTTTCTTTTGGAGGTGGAGGTCACTGGGGATTAGGAGGTGGGCACCTTTGGGGGCTGTTACTATGCCTACCACGCCCCCCCCCCCCCCCCCCCC
>NW_006770868.1:722510-725392 GCF_000442215.2 Lipotes vexillifer
TTTCTAACGGACAGTGAGTCAGGGGTGACCGGGCACACCCACTAAGGATGCGCTGATGTGTGTGCACCCATGTTTAGAGAACAGGCATTTAGATGGCCCGGGATTGGCACTTTCCCTTGGGCTACTTGGGTCAGCTAGACGCAGGATTCGATCTCATCTCAGCCCATGGTAGCTGCCCGCTGAGAGCAGCTCACCTGGCCTCTCTGACTCTGTTTCTTCATCGGTCGGGTAGAGCTGCTTGGTACTTCCTGCCTCCATGGGCTGTGCTGACAAGTAAACACGATGACTTTGTGGTTCGTACGCTGTAGGCTCTTCGTACTTACCCCTGTCTCCCGCCCCACCATGGCGCGGCCCCCTTCCTGTGGCAGTGGCGGTGAGGGCTTGGTGGTCTCCCCTCCCCAGCTCCCCCCTTTGTCCCCGCCTTTTCCACTCCTGTTTCCTTCTTTCCCTGAAGACCCCAGATCAGATTCATCTGTAGACGTGTTTTATTTTCTTCATGGGCGTTTAAAACGTGCAGCTTAATGGCTTACATTGAAAAGTTAGAGATCTCAGGGACAAGGTCAGATTTCTGGTTTTTCTTGAGAAACTGGAAGCTCTGGCCACCCTGGGTCCACATTCCCGCGGGGCAGCCTCCTTCAGAGGGAGCACTGGCTCCTGCCTGCCGCAGTTCCCACTGGTCTGGCCCCTGTCTTGGAATTTGCGTCCTCCATGCCTTTGACTGGAAGTGAAGCAAACCTTGCTCGGACTGTGAGAAGATTCCAGCTGGTGACAGAACCGTGGCCCTAGGAAGTGTAGCAGGTGGTGGAGGGCTTGGCTGTGAACCAGGTAGATCCAGGTTCCTGCCTAGCTGGCCGTTGCCCCGGAGCATCACCTCAGGCAACTTAATGAGCTTCCGCAAGCCTCAGTTTCCTCATCTGTACAGACCAGCGTTCTCCCCGTCAGTACTGCCTGCCATGTGGGATGGGGTGATTCTTTGTCATGGGGGCTGTCCTGTGCGTTGTAGGATGTTTAGCAGAATCCCTGGCCTCCACCCACGAGATGCCAGTAGAAAATATCCACCCCCTCCTCAGTTGTGACAGCCAAAACTGTCCCCAGACGTTGCCATGTGCCCCTTGGGGGGCAGAGCCGCCCAGTCGAGAACTGCTGTAGATCCCCTCCTGGTTGAGTGTGTGTGAGTTTAACAGGGAGCCTGGAGGTGAGTCGCCCCACCCCGGCGTCGTGCTCCTGGCTTCCCCAAGTTTGTGGTTTGCCTGGTGCAGCTCCTTCCAGACGTGATCTCTGGTTGTGCTGATCCTTGAGCCTGTGCGGTTCTCTCTGCCACGGCTCTGGCGCGTGGCCTGCTTTAGGGCCCAGGAGAGAGGGCAGCTGTGAGCGCGGAGCCCCCGCAGGCCTAGAGGGGCGGGGGGGGGGGGGCCTAGAGCTCTGACCCTATTGGTCTGGGGGTGGGGCCTGGATATTTGATTTTTTAAATCCCCAGGTGATTTGGGTTGTGTGTCCAGGGTTTAGCTCCCTGGCTCAAGGGAGCCTTCGGTGTGTGTTGATGATGCCCTGGGGCTGGTTCTTGAGCCACTCAAGGCCATTCCTGTACCTTTCCTAGCTCAGGATGAGTTTGGGTGCAGCAGGGCCAGAAGCCAGCTTAGATGTGGCCCAAGGCAATGAAGCGAGGGTGCCCTCCAGCTAGGGAAGGCGTGGCTGGCAGGGAGGGGGGGGGGGGGGGGGGCGGGGCTGTCACCGGCCAGCACGACCCCCCCCAGGGATGCAGGCCCTGCTCAGCCTCACCTGTCTCTGCTCCCCCCGTCCACCTTTATGTTCATTTGCTTGACCTGTGAACCAGGATCCTCGGCTGTGTATCTGACCTTCGACACTTGTCACATTTAGGTGGCCCTGGTGCAGTGGACCGAAAGTGTGGGCTTAACACTGGTGGGCCGTGACCAGTCTTCCATGCAGCTGAGGACCCCTGGTGACCAGATCCTGAACTTCACCATCTTGCAGATCTTCCCTTTCACCTACGAGAGCAAACGCATGGGCATCATCGTGAGGGTGAGTTGTCTTTTATTTATAATTTAAAATCGTCAAAAAAAACAAAAACAAAAAACCTGCCTAAGTCTGCTGTGTATGTCCCTGTGGCTGGACATTCTTCCTTACCCCTTTCTTTATTGTATTATTGCCTGTCGTTCAGACTAACAAGAGGATATATTTCCCTCAGAAGAAAGAGAATTAGTTCATCAGTTGGACAGATCTCGGATAGCTGCTCAGCTTTTGGTTAACCCACTTCCAGAGTGAAAGGTCTAATGAGTGTAGATTGAGCATTTCTTGGTAATAATACATTTCTCACTGTATACTCTTTCGTTTAATTAAATGTTATTTTCTATTGAGGTGACATTCACATGACATAAATGAATCCTTTAAATGTGTAATTCATTGGCATTTAGTACATTCACAGTGTCTTGCATCCACCACTTTCCTCAAGTTTTGAAACATTGGCATCACTGCAAAAGGGAACCTTGTATCCGTTAAGCGGTCACTCTCCATACCTTCTTCCCCGTAGGCCCTGGAAGCCTCCCGTCTCCCTTCTGTCTCTAGGATTTACCTATTGTGGATATTTCATATAAATGGAACTATACAATGTGTGACCTTCTGTATCTGGCTCCTTTCACTTAGCATAACGTTTTAGAGATTCATCCACGTTGTAGCATGTATACATACTTCATTCCTTTTTATGACTGAGGTGTATTTCATGTGGATTATCCATTCATCCATCAGTGGACATTTGGGTTGTTTCCACCTTTTGGCTATTGTGAATAGTGTTGCTGTGAACATTCGTGTATAAGGATTTGAGCATCTGTTCTCAGTTCTTTTTTTTTTTTTTTTTTTTTTTGTTT
>NW_006770868.1:726286-735608 GCF_000442215.2 Lipotes vexillifer
TTCTTTTTTTTTTTTTTTTTTTTTTTTTTTTGCGGTATGCGGGCCTCTCACTGTTGCGGCCTCTCCCGTTGCGGAGCACAGGCTCCGGACGCTCAGGATCAGCGGCCATGGCTCACGGGCCCAGCCGCTCCGCGGCATGTGGGATCTTCCCGGACCAGGGCTTGAACCCGCGTCCCCTGCATCGGCAGGCGGACTCTCAACCACTGCGCCACCAGGGAAGCCCTGTTTTCAGTTCTTTTGAGTAGATACCTAGGAGTGGAATTGCTGGGTCTATTTCCCAATTGCTGGATGATTTTATCTTTTAACTTTATGAGGAGTCGCCAAACTTTTCTACAAAATGCTGCACCATTTATAGGGTTGGCCAAAAAGTTCGTTCAGGTCTTTGTGTAAAGATGTTACAGAAAGGCCTGAACAAGCTTCTTCACCAGCCCGATACCTTCTGCCGGCAGCGTATGAAGCTTCTGGTTCCTCCATATCCTCATCAGTGCTTGTTATTTCCCTTTTTTTTTTTTTCATTGTAGCCATCCTAGTTTCTGTGAAGCGCTATTTCGTCGTGGTTTTGATTTGCGTTTTCCTAATAGCTAATGATGTTGAGCATCTTCTCATATACTTGTCGACCACTTGTATTCTTCCTTGGAGACATGTCTGTTCAAGTCGTTTGCCCACTTTTGAAATGGACAGTCTTTTATTGTTGTAAGAGTTCTTGATGTAGTCTGGATACTAGACCCTTACGAGAGATATGATATACAAATATTTTCTTTCATTCTGTAGCTTGTCTTTTTGCTTCCTTGATAAAGTTCTTTTGATGCACAGAAGTTACTAATTTTGATGAAGTCCAACTTATTTTCTTCCTCTGTTGCTCTTGACTTTGGTGTCGTATCTGAGAGTCCATTGCTAAAGCTAAGGTCATGAAAATTTACCCCTGTGTTTTCTCTTAAAAGTTTTTGTAGTTTTATCTCTTTAGATCATTGATCCATTTTGAGGTATTTTCATATATGGTGTGAGTTAGGGGTTTTAACTGCATTCTTTTGTGTGTGGATGTCGAGTTGTCCCAGCACCGTTGGCTGCAAGAGACTATTGTTTTCCCATTGAATAGTCTCGATACCCTTGGAATGAGATATTTTCGATGATTTTTCATTCATACAGTCACACAAGTTATTGGAAGAAAGTGTCGTGATCACTCCACATCGTCATTTTGGCCTTAATATTTCAGATTTTTTTCCTTTTATATTTTTTGAAGCTTTTATTGAAGTACAGAATACAAAGAGAAAAGTGCAGACCTCAGGAGTGTACAGCTCAGGTGTTAACAAAGTTAACACAGTGTCACTCGCATCCCGAGCAAGGAACAGAATCCCTCCCACCATCACCCCAGCTGCTCCCTCGTACCCCTTTCTGGTTACTGCATCCTTCCTCCCCACGAGGATATAACCACTGTCCCATTTCTACCACTGACTGATTTTGTCTCTTTTTGAACTTTATATAAAGGAATCTGTACAGTAGATACCATTTCGTGTTTGAGTTCGTTTGCTCAAATTTATATTTATGTATTGATCCACACTTTTGCATGTATCATAGTTAAAAATTTTTTTTAAACAAAGAAAACATTGTGCACTCAATTGAAATCCCATCTGTCCTTTCTAGATGTGCTTCCTCTTCAGTCCCACCCCAGGTTTATCACTCCTGTGAATTTTAAAATACTATTATCAGACACATTGGGTATAAATAATATGTATTATGGTTTTCATGTTTTTATTCTCTCTATAAAGTGTCATTGTAGTGTATATATTATTATCCCACATCCTAATTTTTGTTTAACATTTTACAAAAAGCTTTATTTATGTTGATGCACGTAATCCCACTTTATTTCTCTTCGCTGACTTGTATTGCATTGTGCAAATATACCTCAGTTCCTTCCGTCTGTTGCCGTTCCCTCTTGATACACGTTTAGGTCATTGCCACTTTTTGTGCCGATAGAAAGACCGCTGCCGTGCGCAGCCTTGTCTGCTGCAGTCTCCACTGTACATATGTCCGTGTTTTTCTGTGGGCTACACCCGGAGGTGGACGTGCTGGGTGGTAGAATATATACATCTTTAACTTTACCAGGTTTTTTCAACTTTTTCTCCAAAGTGCTTATACTAATCTTAGTCCCACTGTTTTTCTACATCCTCACCAACGCTTGATAGTGTCGGACTTTTAAAATCTTGCCAATCTGAATTAATACCTTGTTTTCCTATTTGCTCTTTTACTCACACTTTCCATTCTGGGAAGGCTGGAAGCCCTGTGTTCATAAGCCACTCTGCTCAGTAGTTCTTAAACCTGGCTGATAGGGACTTCCCTGGTGGCACAGTGGATAAGAATCCGCCTGCCAATGCAGGGGACACGGATTCGAGCCCTGGTCCGGGAAGATCCCACATGCTGCAGAGCAACTAAGTCCATGTGCCACAACTACTGAGCCTGTGTGCCACAACTACTGAAGCCAGCATGCCACAACTACTGAAGCCAGCGTGCCTAAAACCCGTGCTCCGCAACAAGAGAAGCCACCACAATGAGAAGCCTGCGCACGCACGGCAGCGAAGAGTAGCCCCCGCTCGCCGCAACTAGAGAAAGCCTGAGGGCAGCAACGAAGACCCAGCATGGCCAAAAATAAATAAAACGAGATCTAAACAAATGAACAAACAAAACCTGGCTGATTATCGGAATTAACCATAGGAGCTTTAAAAATTGCAGACTGCTTCGGTCCCAGTCCTATTGTGGTATTGAGATGGTTCCCTGGTGTTCTTAAAGGTTCTTCACATTGTTTGGCTTGGCTGGAGAAAATGCTGCCCCAGATCATGAGAATCTTTGGAATACGACTCTCTCATTTTTTAAACAAATGAGGATCCCCTCCGCCCTATCTACACAAGTGTTTCATGCCTTAGGGGTCAGAGTTGTAGATCCTATTGTAGTAAATTAGTAATAATAGAATTGGTAACAGGAGTAATTAGTAATAGTGCTATTAGCAGCGCTAGTAATAGGAACAGAGTTAGGAACAATAATAATAACAGAGGTAACATTTAAATGGTGCTTATTGGGTGCTAGTCACGGTTGTAAATGATGTGCATAAAACAGCTCATGTAATTCTCATGATACCATTGCAGTTGGCTTCTAACAGAGGAGAAAACTGAGGTATAGAGAGAAGAAACCTCCCTAAGTTCTTACAGCTGGAAAAGGTGGAGCTAGGCTTCTGCCCCAGGCTGTCTGGCTCCCGGGTCATATGCTCTTTATCGCCAGGCCCTGGGAGTTTGGGTGTGAGGAGAGGGTTGTGGGAAAGCTCACAGAGCACCCACAGTAACGTTGAGGGTAGTGTGTTAATTACCTATGGCGCTGTGGCAGATTATCCCGCGTGTGATGGCTTAAAACAACAGGAAGTGTTATCTGACAATTTCTGGGGGCCCAGGAGTCCGGATGCAGCCTCGCCGGGCCCTCTGCCTCGGGATCTCTCATAGGCTGCAGTCATCCAGGGTTCAGCCGGGGCAGGATTCACTGCCAGGTGAAATCAGTGTTGTCAGTAAGAGTCAGTTCCTTGCAGTTGTTGGGCTGAGGACTTTAGCTCTATACCAGCTGATGGCCAGAGGCCACCCTCATCCACTGCCCCACAGGCCTCTCCATAGACCAGCTCCCACATCAGCTGGCTTCATCCAAGTGAGTCTGTGAGAGTGTGAGCAAGACAGAAGGCACGTCGTCTCAGAACCGACCTCCCTTCACTTTTGCCTTATTCTGTTATTAGAAGCAGGTCCCTGGGTCCCAGCCCACCACTTGGTGGGCCTGGATGACCCAGGGGTGTGAGCACACCGGGAGGTGGGGAAAGTGGGAGTCACTGAAGAGGCTGTTTCTCCAGGTAAAAGTTCGAAACAGCTCCATGAGCTGCAGTACTGATGGTCCAGTGACACACAGTACGAATGTGCCTTGAGGACGACACATTTTAAGGGATTTTTATGTCCCTGATGCCAGTAGTCTTCAGACTCTACCAGACATACATCCTTGGCAGTTTTTGAGTGGGATGGGGGCTTTTCCTCCCGTGCAGCTGCTGCTTTCCCCACTGGTCTGCACCTAGCCTGCCCCGTGGCCTTTAAACCATATCTTGAGTGCATGTCTGATGTCAAGAACATCCATGGCCTGGAAGCAGCCACATGAATCCTGTGGGTGGGTGTTTCCTGGGGAATTAGAGTCATTATCTACTATGGAATTACTTTTATTTTGTTCCAGCCTCTGTTTTTCCAAGTTCTAGGGCCATGGACTATGCTGGAGTCACTTGAGGGTTGAATCATCATCACATAGTCCCGATATCAGCCGTTCTAGAATAAGTGGGTTGAGTGCGTCACCCTTCCTTTAATTAAGGCAAAGGGCTGTTATTCCCAGACATGCATCATATTTTATGAGATGTCACCCCTGTATCTTCCCACAGCAAGAACGGGATCTGTGTCCGGGAGTGTGGGATACTGTTTGCTTGGGCAAATCTATCATTACTTTACAAGAGCACTTCACCCTTCCCAGATTATATTTTAAAAAAATCAGCATTCGGAACAGGTACGTATGTATAGAAGGGGATCAGAACCTTTCATCTGTATTTCCGTCAGCCAAAGACAAACCACTCTTGCCTTTTCAGGGAATTTCCCTTCAGTTTTTTCTCTAAGCATAAATGAGTGTAAATAGCCACACACAATTTTATAAAACTGGCTTCAGACTCCACCTAAAGCTTTCTAAAACTCCCACCCCCTCCATTGAACAGTAAGTATAGTGAAAATGTTCTCATATTATTAAAACATGATTTTTATGATTTTAATGTGGGCATGGTGTTTTGCTGAAAAAATGTAGCATTATTTAATCAAATATTCCTTTCTTGGATACTTAGGTTGTTTTCCATCTCTCACTATTAACAATGAATCTGTGCACATCCATCTTTGTTAGGCTGTCTTTAATGTGATGCATATTGTTTTGTGAATATTTTTTTTTCTGACCTGTCTCCCTCTCTATCTTTGGTTTTACAGGGCGCAGATCCGTGCCCGGGGCTGTGGAGCTAGCTCTCCACTTAGCACGGATCTCACTGTTCCCCTTTCACAAAGCGATTCTCATCCTGGGGCCATCTTGCCCCCAGGGGACATGGGGACACATCTGGGGACATTTTTGGTTGTTGCAGCTCAGGGGGTGGTGCCACTGGCATCTAGTGGATAGAGGTCAGGACAGCCTCATACCAAAGAATGTTCCAGCCCCAAATGTTCATCGTGCCAGGGCTGAGAAACTCTGTTCTGATGTGGCCATCTTTTCTGTCTGTTGTGTGAAAGTAACTGCCCGGTTACCTGATGTGAGGGAGTTTTCCCTCAGTTATAAAATGGTTCTCAGCCTGGTTCAATGACGGTTGACAGTTACAGTTTTGTTCTCACCTGGCTCATCAACGCTCTTAAGCATGTGTGAGCTCATGGACAGTTCTGTGCAGCGTCTTCTTACCCTCGCCAAGCAAGGTGAGGTCTTTGCGTGAATCTCTCTTCTGAGAAGGTTAGAGAAGGTTAGAGGTTAGAGAAGCCGGTTTCGTTGGGGCTTGCGTGTTTGTCTCTGTGTCGCCAGTTTTGTTTTTGTTGTGTTACAAGATGTTCCACTGCCCTCCCCTCACCCTTCCCCCTTGGCGTGCTGAAGTCAGATCACTGGTATAGATCATACCCTTGTCACTGTCTGAATAAAAGAGGCCTTTGAACAGGTGCCAGAGTCAGACCACAGTGGAAAAAGATGAGGCCCCAAAACAATGCAACACAACCAGCAGATCTCTGTAAATTTATAGCGTAATCTTGCCATAATATGGGAACGAAGTAACCTTGTGATGAACTTGGTGGGAGGAAATGACTAACAGGAGGAGGCAGTCGGCACAGTATTTATATTGGACAAGATGTCCGAGTTCTCTTGAGCCCCTTCTGGAGTAGGGGAAGCTGGGGAGGGGGACGTCATTTCCCATAGCAGCATTTGGATGAAGGCGAAAGGAAAAAGAAACCTCAGGTGCTTTCATGTTCAGACCCCACGGCTATCTTTGGCCCGAGTCACAAGCAAGCATAGATGCAGTCCATCAAAGAAGCAGCCTGCAGTTCTAATGCTTTTAAAGTGCAGGTGCCTGTTCGTGGCCTGTGGGTGCTTTTATGAGTAAGCGTGTTGTTCTAAAAGATTGTCCGTGATCAGAGGCATTCAGGAGTTGCTTTAGTAGATGAAGCTATACCACTGATTTGGCCTTGGGTGTTTATTTCCTCTTCAATGAAGAGCTTACAGGCATGCATTCTGGGCTTCCTAGGGTAGCAGAATTTAGGCACAAGGTGGTGATGGCCGTGCTCAGTTAGCCTTGCTCATCTCCGTTGCCTCCAGCCTCCCTGTGATTCAGGTCTGCGAGGAAAGAGTCATGGGATAAGAATTGACGATTTCACCGTCATTCCTTAAAGCCAGGGTTTCTCAGCCTCAGCACCATTGACATTTGGGGCGGGACGATTCTCTGTTGCGGGGACTGCCCTGTGCATTGTAGGACGGTTAGCAGCATCCTTGGTCTCCACCCACTAGATGCCAGTAGCACCTCCCAGTTGAGACAATCAAATATGTGTCCAGACATTGTCAGAAGTCCCCTGGGGGCAAAACCACCCCCATTCAGACCCCCAGCTTAAACCTTGTTTTCTACAAACAGTGCGACTGAGGGTCTTGAGGAGTGACTGTCACCCCCACAGGAATAATAACACTGGGTGAGCATTTTCTGTGGATGTTGGCCCTTTGCTACCTGCTCTATGTAGATGACCTCGTTTAAGCCCCAGCAAGCTATACGGTGAGGGTTGTTAGGATCCCGATTTTACAGAGGAGGAAACTGAGGTCTAGAGAAAACAAGGAGCTTGTCCAGGTGCACACAGCTGGGAGCTGGTGCCGGGTCTAAGCATCTGATGTCTGTGCTGTGATGTCAGCCTCTCCCCAGAAAATCTGGTCAGTGGGAACTGAAAATCTGGGTGCTTTGCTCTCTAGCTAAGTCCTCAGGTAGACAGACGTAAGGGTCCCACGTTGTCTAGAGCAGTAGCTGTCAACTGAGGCAATGTGTCCCCCAGGGGACATTTGTTAATGTCTGGAGACATTTTGGTTGTCACCATGGAGATTGCTGCTGGCATCTAGTGGGCTAGGGATGCCGCGGGAGATGGTGCAATGCAGAGTCCAGCCCCCTCACGGCAAAGAATTCTCCAGCCCCAAATATTAACAGTGCCAAGGCTGAGAAACCCTGATCTCGAGAATTATCTTACTTCCCAACTCTTTCTGGTAGACCACGTTTTGGCAAAACTGGCAGCCCTGCGTATAAATTTAAAATTATCTTACAGTGTGAGGGTCAGTCCGTTCCCGTTAGAATAGGAATAACTGTAAAAACAGAGTTCTTCAATCCTTTTGATCTTGCTTTCATCATTTAATGATTTCCCAAATGCTTTGAGTTTTCTTGTTTTCTGTGGCCTTTGCCCCAAAGTGAGGCTCCCCTCTCACTTTTCATCTTCGGCCAAGTGAGAAAACACTGGCGTCCACTGAGTACACTTTGTGCAGCCTCTCTCGTGGGAAGCGGCCACTGGAGCGGAACACAAGTGTTCCTCTTGGGTGTTCATTCCTCCCGGCCCCCCCCCTCTAGGATGAATCGACTGGGGAGATTACGTTTTACATGAAGGGAGCGGATGTCGTCATGGCTGGCATCGTGCAGTACAACGACTGGCTGGAGGAAGAGGTAAGCATGACGTGGGGTGTGGAAACGGGGCCTCGGATGCGTGTCCTGGAGTCTGTCCCTTGCATGGAATAGTGTTTTCTGCGTCTATGTAACAAATCACCCCCAAACTTAGCAGCTTAGGAGGACGCGTGTAATTTCTTACAGTTTCTGCGAATCAGCAATCCAGGCACAGCTTGGCTGGGTCCTCAGCTCAGGGTCTCTTCGGCTTTGGTCAAGGGATCATCCGAGGCTGGCGTCTCATCTGAAGGCTCAGCTGGGGCGGGACCCACTTCCCAGCCCACTTAGTGGTCATGGGCAGGATTCAGCTCCTCAGTGCCTCTAGGCCGGAGGCAGCCACGTTCCTTGCCATGTGGATGAAACAGAGAGAAGTGAAACAGAGAGATGCAACGGAGAGAAGTGACTTTCTTGGAAACGACCTCCCCTCACTTTGCCACATTCTGTCTGTTAGGAACAAGGCACTGGGTCCAGTGCGCACTCAGGGCAGGTGAACATACAAGGGTGTGGGTACCAGGAGACGGGCATCATGGGGCCCCGTCACAGGCTGCCTTGTCCCGGATTGTGACGTGGGAATTGGCTGTAGCAGGGAGGGAAGGAACTCTCCAGTCTATCAGGCCATTTCTGTTTCATCTCCCATCTCCAGGCGCAGAATTCACATTTTATGTTCAGTAATATCATTTCCAATTAGTGAGTAACAAACCCAAATGCCGACAGGGGCCAGGCAGGTAACTCAGGTGAATGAAACGGACCAGGATGTGTTTCCTGACGGCATCACACTTTGTGCGTTGAACGTGTTGGAATATCCTTCACTTGACAGCTATGTTTTGTGGGACCGTGTGGAAACAGCCGCCTTTCAGTATCACTGGCTGTGGTCATTTGGGAAAGTGCTCTTGTTAAAAGTTCAGTTTTTCCAACGAGCCAGAAATCCAGATTAGTCTCTGAGATCTTACTGCATTGACTTAAATTTTGAGACCCCTTTGGAAGGTTTGCTGAGAGAGACTGCTTTAGGGGAAAGCAGCGTTCTGATTTACCATTGCACTGTCCCCTCGGGAGGGGCATCCACTTCAGCCTCCAGCCCTCCCCAGGAGAGTCTGGGATACAGAGCCCTTAGTGCGGCTCTCCGCTGACCAGGGTTTGCTTTTCAGTGTGGAAACATGGCCCGGGAAGGGCTGCGGGTGCTTGTGGTGGCGAAGAAATCTCTAGCAGAGGAGCAGTATCAAGACTTTGAGGTCAGTGGTTCTGTGACTTACTTTTCAGCCCCACTCACCTCCCCATCTTCCCCTCCCTCATTCTGCTCTGACCAGACTGATGTCATTTCTGAGAACACCAGGTTCTTCTCTCTGCCTAGTACTCTGCTCCCTCACAGAGCTCCAAGGCCCCCCTCCCTCACGTCCTTTGGGTCTCAGCTCAAATGCCACCTCCTCTGAGAAGTCTTCCTGGATCCCCCATCTAAAGCAGCCCCACCTCATCACTCCCCGTTGTCACCCTGTTGAACTTTCTTCACTGCATTTATCACCAGCTGTAATGACTTTGCGTATTTTCACATTCTTTTTTTTTTTTTTTTTTTTTTTTTTG
>NW_006770868.1:736588-747278 GCF_000442215.2 Lipotes vexillifer
TTTTTGCGGTACGCGGGCCTCTCACTGTTGTGGCCTCTCCCGTTGCGGGGCACAGGCTCCGGACACACAGGCTCAGCGGCCATGGCTCACGGGCCCAGCCGCTCTGCGGCATGTGGGATCTTCCCAGACCGGGGCACGAACCCATGGCCCCTGCATCGGCAGGCGGACTCTAAACCACTGCGCCACCAGTGCGGGAAGCCCTCACATTCTTTTTGATAGCTTCTTTCTGGAATAAAATCTTTTTGAGAGCAGAGACTTTATCAGTTTGGTTTGCCCTTGTACCCCAACACTTACGATAGTCATTATAAACCTTCTGAAAAATATTAAATGAAACCTTCAAATTTGAAATTGTAAACCTTCTTGAAGCCCTAATTTTTTTAAGCTGTAAATAATGTTGGATTTGAACTCGATCATTGACTTTCACTGCCAAGGCTTCCAGTATAAATATGTCTTGTTAATTGTCATCTCATCCCATGGATTGTGTGTTTCTTGAGGGGGAGGGTCCTTGTTGTACCCCCAGTCCTGGCACAAAGCTGAATGAATGTATTTACACGTGACTGCAGGGGAGAGAGACCAGGTTGGGGGAAAGGCTTCTGCGGCCCTTGTCCTGCTCCACCCAGAGAAACTGTGCTTGGGTCTGTCTCTTTTATGTGCTTGAGTTCTTTGTAAAGTTTTATTTAACGAGAGTTCTAGACCTGATAAAATTCTACCTTTCTTTCAATTTTAAAGGCATGTGCTTTGTGACTGCTGTATCTTTGTTAACACCGTAAAGAAGGGATAAACAGAAGGGTTGGGTCGATGGTCTTTGGAAGTAAGACTTTGTCTTTAGACAGCTGGTGGTCAGGAGTTCTTGGTTATAGAGCATATGCTGTGTGGGGAGAACCTACTGTCTTTTGAGATCTTGAGTCGTACTTAATCCTTGTAAAAACCCAGTGAGGTTGGGGCTGTTATTGCCTCTTCGGGGAGGAAAACAATTGAGGCTCAGAGAAGTTAAGTGACCTGCTAGAAGTTGCACAGCAGGTGAGTGTAGAGCAAAGGGTGGAGCTCCGGTCTGTCCAGTTCCAGCGTCTGGACTGATGAACTGGGAAGGAGGCTGGAGGTCTCAGTTTCACCCCTTTGAGGTTCACCCAGGTGCTGGGGTCCCTGCCCTGTGCGGGGGATGAGACGCTCCCACTGCCAGTTGGTCCGCCTTGCACCTCCCCATCCTAAGTGGTGACAGTGTCCCCTGGTGTGTCCCAGGCCCGCTATGTCCAGGCCAAGCTGAGTGTGCACGACCGTTCCCTCAAAGTGGCCACAGTGATCGAGAGCCTGGAGATGGAGATGGAGCTGCTGTGCCTGACAGGGGTGGAGGACCAGCTCCAGGCGGATGTGAGGCCCACCCTGGAGACCCTGAGGAACGCCGGCATCAAGGTAGGGTGAGCCTGCCTGGACCCACTGCTGAAATAGGTTGCCACATGGCAGTGAATTCCAGACTTAGACCAGTGATGCCGTCAGTGGAGGGTGAAAATTAGAGACGGGGGGAGGCGGGGCCGAGGATGGAAGTAGTGACAGGGAACCGGGCTCAGACAGTGACCTGTAGCCCTCCCGTCCTTGACAGCTGCGGAAGACGTCTTGTGTGTCCGCTTTTGCTGCCGGCTTCCCCTCTGCATGCCGGGCTCCATGGAGACAGGACCGAGAGCATCTCCTTAGCTCTCAGGACCAGCTGTGTCCCGCGCATTTGCGGTGTTTGTTATATTCTTGTTGAGTGTCCCGCCAGCCAACCGATCTGTCTTTTGGTCTGGGTAACTGAATGACCACCCAACAGAGTGACCATCTGCCCCAACAAACTGCCATATTTACATTTTTGTTTGGGGCCAAAAAATACATATCTAGTAGTTTAATCCGGAGACGCCAGTAGAGGGCGTCTGGGGAGCGCGCTCCATCTCAGCGGACCCAAGCAAGGGATTAGCAGATTCATTGGCTAGAAGCTCCTGAAAATATGTAGGTTAAGCTGCCTGCCTCTGCCCAGAGCAGCTCTGGGCTGCGTCCTTGGGCCCGCATCTGGCCGGAGTGCCCGTGAGCGGGGCGATGTTAGCAGGACGGATGAGGCCTGGGCCTCCGTTTCCCACCTCATAAAGTTACGGTGAAGGAACAATGCACAGCACTTAACAGGTGCCCGGCACGGTGAACACTCGGGGAACCTTTGTGGTTATTTTCTTTCCTGCGCTTCCCCTGCTGCCAAGATATCCTTTGTCCGATGACTCTAAGGCCCCCACCCCACTTCCCCACTGGGAGCAGAGAGAGCAGAGGGTTAATGGGTGAATCAGCAGGGTAGGAAGCACATCCGTTTAGACTCTGAAGACCTGGGTTCTGGGCCTGGTTGGGACAGGAACTAGCTCTGTGGCTTTGGGCAAGTCACCTACCCTCTCTGAGCCCGCAACAGTGAGGCGCACAGTGCTCAGTTATGAGGCGAGGAAGACCTGGCACTTTTACTGTCGGCGTTTTCGTTAGGGTTCAGCCCCCTGAGATTGCTCGGGGGCATCCGGGCGTGTAGAAAGACCCTATGGAACGTGACAAATCAGTGTTTCCTGTGGGAAATGGAAGTGACCCCTCGTCCATACAGCCTTCCCCTTCTTTGAGATTATTTATTGCTTTAAGAAAAATTTCCAGAACGGAGATTAGGAGGGCAGAGGCTGAGCTTCACGATGTCTGTTGCAGCATGTGGCCAGTTTTTCAAAAGTGCCACGCCAGCTTTTGCTGCCACCAGCGGTGGACGCCCAAGGTCTTGAAGCCCTTGAGCTGGGGCCTTTCCTGTGGTTCGTTGGGGACATTGTAGGCCTCAAGGAGGTAAATGGAACGTATCAAGTTCAGCTCGATGTGTTTGGAAACTCGGCTGACACAGGCGACAGGCTAGCCTCAAACGCTAACCAAGGGGACCCCTTCCATGCGGTAATTTCAGGTTTGGATGCTGACGGGGGACAAGCTGGAGACAGCTACATGCACAGCAAAGAATGCACATCTGGTGACCAGAAACCAAGACATCCACGTTTTTCGGCTGGTAAAGCGTTGTCTGCTCTGGGGCCCTGTGGGGTGATGCTGCTGTTTGCCCTGTAACCTCATAGCCTCGCGTGGACCCCTGAGGCGGGTGGCGGGAGCTCACGTCGTTGATTTGGGCGGGATCACTGAATGACCCAGGCGAGGCTCAACGATTCCTGCCAGTGGTGGTGCAGGAGCGCCTGGTTACCACCCCATGTTAACCTGTGTTCTTAACCCGGTGCTGGCTGTGGTCCCTTTGAGGAGCTGACGGGAGTTAGGCATGATCAGCGTGAAGGCTGCAGATGAGCTCATACATGTGAAATTGTACAAACAAGTCTGGGATTTCCCTGAACCCTTCAAAGCCAACTCCTTGGGTAGGAAATCAGTTCCAGATCGCAGATACTGGCCTGTCTTCCCTCCTGAAGGAAACCCTTGAGGAACCTTTAGAAGGAGGCGTGTTGGGTGGCAAATGAGAATTCCCTGCCCTGGTGGCCAGCGCTTGGCCCAAGCAGTGCAGGCACAAGGAGCTGCTCCAGGGCTTGAAGCCAAGGACGGTGATTGGCCTTATTGAGTTGGGAGTTGGGAGGGGCACTAGGTTCCCTCTGGGGCCAGATGTGGTGGTCCTACTTATCTGTCATCAGAGCTACCAAGCCAAACAACTGGATCTAGATGTTTTGGGGGTCTCCCCCCATACCCCTGCCTTTGGTCTATAGCCCGTTGAAGCTTTGTGAAATCCAGCAGTTTCAGGACTAGCACAACCAGCATCGTGTAGAGACAGATACAGTGGATCCTCATTATGGATTCTGTATTTGCAAATTCACCCACTCACTAAAACTTGTTTGTAACCCGAAAATCAATACTCGAGGTGCTTTCAGAGCCCTATATGGATGCATGAACAGCAGTGGAAAGTTTGAGTCATCTGACGAGTGAGTTCCTAACTGAGGTGGAGAGGGGCGACGCTCTGCCTTTTTAAAAAAAAATTATTGATTGATTGATTTTTGGCTGTGTTGCTGCGTGCGGTCTTTTTCTAGTTGCGGCGAGCGGGGGCTACTCTTCGTTGCGGTGCACGGGCTTCTCTTGTTGCAGAGCTCGGGCTCTAGGCGCATGGGCTTCAGTAGTTGTGGCACACAGGCTCAGTAGTTGTGGCTTGTGGGCTCTAGAGCGCAGGCTCAGTAGTTGTGGCACACGGGCTTAGTTGCTCCACGGCATGTGGGATCTTCCCGGACCAGGGCTCAAACCCATGTCCCCTGCATTGGCAGGCGGATTCTTAACCACTGCGCCACTAGGAAAGCCCGCTCTGCCTTCTTGTCTCAGCTCTCAGGCGGATGCAAGGGTCCTTTTCAGTCTACTCAGTGCCATGTTTTTTGCATTTTTGTGGGTTTTTTTTGTTAGCAGTTTCACTGTTTAACATGGCTCCCAGCACAGAGCTGGGAACTGACCATATCCCTGAGTGCAGGAAGGCTGTGATGAGCCTCCTGGAGATAAGCTTCCTCCAGGCATGAGTTATGGTCCTGTTGGCCATGAGTCTAGTGTTAATGAATCAATAATAAATATATTTTTTTAATTAAAAAATTTTTTTATTGAAGTGTAGTTGACCTACAATATTATATGTTTCAGGTGTGCAACACACTGATTCACAGTTTTTTAAAAGTTATATTCCATTTATAATTATAAAACATTGTCTATATTCCCTGTGCTGTACAATATATCTTTGTGGCTTATTTATTTTATTTTTAAATTTTTTAATAGATCTTTATTGGAGTATAATTGCTTCACAGTACTGTGTTAGTTTCTGTTGTACAACAAAGTGAATCAGCTGTATACATACATATATCCCCATATCCCCTCCCTCTTGAGCCTCCCTCCCACCCTCCCTATTCCCACCCCTCTAGGTGGTCACAAAGCACCGAGCTGATCTCCCTGTGCTATGGGGCTGCTTCCCACTAGCTGTCTGTTTTACATTTTGGTAGTGTATACATGTCCATGCCACTCTCTCACTTCGCCCCAGCTTCTCCCTCCACCCCCGCATCCTCAGGTCCATTCTCTATGTCTGTGTCTTTATTCCTGCCCTGCCATTAGGTTTATCAGTACCTTTTTTTTTTTTTTTAGATTCCATATATATGTGTTAGCATACAGTATTTGTTTTTCTCCTTCTGACTTCACTCTGTATGACAGACTCTAGGTCCGTCCACCTTACTACAAATAATTTCGGGTTTTTTTATGGCTGAATAATATTCCATTGTATATATGTGCCACATCTTCTTTACCCATTCATCTGTTGATGGACATTTAGGTTGGTTCCATGTCCTGGCTATTGTAAATAATGCTGCAGTGAACATTGTGGTACATGTCCTTTTTTGAATTATGGTTTTCTCAGGGTATATGCCCAGTAGTGGGATTGCTGGGTCATATGGTAGTTCTGTTTTTAGTTTCTTAAGGAACTTCCATACTGTTCTCCATAGTGGTTGTATCAATTTACATTCCCACCAGCAGTGCAGGAGGGTTCCTTTTTCACCACACCGTTTCCAGCATTTATTGATTCTAGATTTTTTGATAATGGCCATTCTGACCGGCGTGAGGCGATACCTCGTAATTTTGATTTGCATTTCTCTAATAATTAGTGATGCTGAGCATCTTTTTATGTGCCTCTTGACCATCTGTATGTCTTATTTGGTGAAATGTCTGTTTAGGTGTTCTGCCCATTTTTTAATTGGATTGTTTGTTTTTTTGATATTGAGCTCCATGAGCTGTTTGTATATTTTGGAGATTAATCCTTTGTCCATTGTTTCATTGGCAAGTATTTTCTCCCATTCTGAGGGTTGTCTTTTCATCTTGTTTATGGTTTCTTTTGCGGTGCAAAAGCTTTGAAGTTTAATTAGGTCCAATTTGTTTAGTTTTGTTTTTATTTTCATTACTCTAGGAGGTGGGTCAAAAAAGATCTTGCTGTGATTTATGTCAAAGAGTGTTCTTCCTGTGTTTTCCTCTGAGAGCTTTATAGTGTCTGGTCTTACATTTAGGTCTTTAATCCATTTGGAGTTTATTTTTGTGTATGGTGTTAGGGAGTGTTCTAATTTCATTCTTTTGCATGTAGCTGTCCAGTTTTCCCAGCACCACTTATTGAAGAACCACCATTGTATGTTCTTGCCTTCTTTGTCATAAATTAGGTGACCATATGTGCGTGGGTTTATCTCTGGGCTTTCTATCCTGTACCATTGATCTATGTTTCTGTTTTTGTGCCAGTACCATACTGTCTTGATTACTGTAGCTTTGTAGTATAGTTTGAAGTCAGAGAGCCTGATTCCTCCAGCTCTGTTTTTCTTTCTCAAGATTGCTTTGGCTATTCAGGGTCTTTTGTGTTTCCATACGAATTGTAAAATTCTTTTGTTCTAATTCTGTGAAGAATGCCGTTGGTAGTTTGATAGGGATTGCATTGAATCTGTAGATTGCTTTGGGTAGTACAGTCATTTTCACAATATTCATTCTTCCAATCCAAGAACATGGTATATTTCTCCGCCTCTTTGTGTCATCTTTGATTTCTTTCATCGTCTTATAGTTTTCTGACAAGTCTTTTGCCTCCTTAGGTTGGTTTATCCTAGGTATTTTATTCTTTTTGTTGTGATGGTAAATGGGATTGTTTCCTTAATTTCTCTTTCTGATTTTTCGTTGTTAGTGTATAGGATTGCTAGAGATTTCTGTGTGTTAATTTTGTATCCTACAGCCTTACCAAATTCATTGATTAGTTCTAGTAGTTTTCTGGTGGCATCTAGGATTCTCTATGTATAGTATCATGTCATCTGCAAACAGTGACAGTTTTACTTCTTCTTTTCCAATTTGTATGCCTTTTATTTCTTTTTCTTCTCTGATTGCCGTGGCTAGGACTTCCAAAACTATGTTGAAGAGGAGTGGCAAGAGTGGACATCCTTGTCTTGTTCCTGATCTTAGAGGAAATGCTTTCAGTTTTTCACCGTTGATTATGATGCTTTCTGTGGGTTGGTCATATATGGCCTTGATTATGTTGAGGTAGGTTCCCTTTATGCCCATTTTCTGGAGAGTTTTTTTTATAAATTGGTGTTGAATTTTGTCAGAAGCTTTTTCTGCATCTGTTGAGATGATCATGTGGTTTTTATTCTTCAGTTTGTTAATATAGTGTATCACATTGATTGATCTGCATATATTGAAGAATCCTCACATCCCTGGGATAAATCCTACTTGATCATGGTGTATGATCCTTTTAATGTGTTGTTGGACTCTGTTTGCTAGTATTTTGTTCAGGATTTTTGCATCTATGTTCATCAGTGATAGTGGTCTATAATTTTCTTTTTTTGTGATACCTTTTTCTGGTTTTGATATCAGGGTGGTGGCTTTGTAGAATGAATTTGGGAGTGTCCCTCCCTCTGCAGTTTTTGGAAGAGTTTGAGAAGAATCTGTGTTAGCTCTTCTCTAAATGTTTGAAAGAATTCGCCCGTGAAGCCATCTGGTCCTGGACTTTTGTTTATTGGAAGATTTTTAATTACAGTTTCAATTTCATTACTTGTGATAGGTCTGTTTATATTTTCTAATTCTTCCTGATTCAGTCTTGGAAAATTGCACCTTTCCAAGAATTTGTCCATTTATTCATGGTTGTCCATTTTATTGGTATATAGTTGTTTGTAGTAGTCTCTTATAATCCTTTGTATTTCTGCAGTGTCAGTTGTGATTTCTCCTTTTTCATTTCTAATTTTATTGATTTGCATCCTCTCCCTTTTTTTCCTGATGAGTCTGGCTAAGGGTTTATCAATTTTGTTTATCTTCTCAAAGAATCAGCTTTTCGTTTTATTGATCTTTGCTATTGTTTTCTTCGTTTCTGTTTCATCTATTTCTGCTCTGATCTTTATGATTTCTTTCCTTCTACTGACTTTGGGTTTTCTTTGTTCTTCTTTCTCTAGTTGCTTTAGGTGTAGGGTTAGATGGTTTATTTGAGATTTTTGTTTCTTGAGGTGAGATTGAATTGCTATAAACTTCCCTCTTAGAACTGCTTTTGCTACATCCCATAGGTTTTGGGTCGTTGTGTTTTTGTTGTCCTTTGTCTCTATGTATTTTTAAAATTTCTTTTTGGTTTCTTCAGTGATCCCTTGGGTATTTAGTAGTGCACTGTTTAGCCTCCATGTATTTGTGTCTTTTTACAGTTTTTTTCCCCAGTAATTGATTTCCAGTCTCATCACATTGTGGTCAGAAAAGATGCTTGATACCATTTCAGTTTTCTTAAATTTTCCAAGGCTTGGTTTGTGACCCAAGATGTGATCTGTCCTGGAGAATGTTCTGTGTGCACTTGGGAAGAAAGTGTATTCTGCCACTTTCATGTGGAATGTTCTATAAATGTCAATTAAATGTAGCTGACCTATTGTGTCATTTAAAGCTTGTGTTTCCTTATTTATTTTCTGTTTGGATGATCTGTCCATTGGTGTAGGTGGGGCGTTAAGTCCCCTACTATTATTTTGTTACTGTCGATTTCCACTTTCATGGTTGTTAGCATTTGCCTTATGTATTGAGGTGCTCCTATGTTGGGAGCATAAACATTTATAATTGTTATAGCTTCTTCTTGGATTGCTCCCTTGATCATTATGTGGTGTCCTTCCTTATCTCTTCTAACAGTCTTTATTTTAAAGTCTATTTTATCTGATGCAAGTATTGCTACTCCAGCTTTTGATTTCCATTTGCATGGAATATCTTTTCCCATCCCTTCACTTTCAGTGTGTATGTGTCCCTAGGTCTGAAGTGGGTCTCTTGTAGACAGCATATATATGGGTCCTGTTTTTGTATCCATTCAGCTAGTCTGTGTCTTTTGGTTGGGGTATTTAATCCATTTACATTCAAGGTTATTATCGATATGTATGTTTCTATTACTGTTTTCTTAATTGTTTTGGGTTTGTTTTTGTGGGTCTGCTTCTTCTCTTGTGTTTCCTACCTAGCATTTGTTGTAAAGCTCACTTGGTGGCGCTGAATTCTCTTAGCTTTTGCTTGTCTGAAAGCTTTTGATTTCTCCATCAAATCTGAATGAGATCCTTGCTGGGTAGAGTAATCTTGGTTATAGGTTTTTCTCTTTCATCACTGTAAGTATATCCTGCCACTCCCTTCTGGCATGCAGAGTTTCTGCTGAAAAATCAGCTAATAACCTTATGGGGATTCCTTTGTATGTTATTTTTTGGTTTACCCTTGCTGCTTTTAATATTTTTTCTTTGATTTTAATTTTTGTTAGTCTGATTAATATGTGTCTTGGTGTGTTTCTGCTAGGGTTTATCCTGTATGGGACTCTCTGTGCTTCCTGGACTTGGGTGACTATTTCCTTCCCCATGTTAGGGAAGTTTTCTACTATAATCTCTTCAAATATTTTCCCAGACCATTTGTTTTTCTCTTCTTCTTCTGGGACCCCTATAATTCGAGTGTTGGTGCATTTATTGTTGTCCCAGAGGTCTCTGAGATTGTCTTCATTTCTTTTCATTCTTTTTTCTTTATTCTGCTCCTTGGCAGTTATTTCCACCATTTTGTCTTCCAGCTGACTTATTCGTTCTTCCGCCTCCGTTATTCCGTTATTGATTTCTTCTAGTGTATTTTTCATTTCAGTTATTGTGTCGTTCATCTCTGTTTGTTCTTCAGTTCTTCTAGATCTTTGTTAAACATTTCTTGTATTTTCTCAGTCTGTGCCTCCATTCTGTTTCCAAGATTCAGGATCATCTTTACTGTCTGAATTCTTTTTCAGGTAGATTGCCTGTTTCCTCTTCATTTATTTGGTCTTGTAGGTTTTTACCTTGCTCCTTCATCTCTGACATATTTCTTTTGCCGTCTCAGTTGTTTTGTTTTGTTTTTTTTTTTTTTGATGAGTGGGATTGTGTTCCTTTTTTACTTGTTGTTTGGCCTGAGGCTTCAAAAACTGGAGTTTGTAGGCTGTTGTATAGAGCTGGGTCTTGGTGTCGACATGAGGACCTTCGGGAGACCTCATTCTGATGAATATTCCCTGGGGTCTGAGGTTCTCTGTTAGTCCAGTGGTTCAGACTTGGAGCTCCCACCACAGGAGCTTTGGCCCAACCCACGGCTCATGAACCAAGATCCTGTAAGCCATGTGGGGTGGCCAAAAAATGCCCTAATCCTAACCCATAGGCTAACACTAACCCATGACCTGACACGTATAACAGATATGTTAGAAAGAATATAAAAATAAAAATATGGATGAAACAACAACCGGAAGGTAAAACAGAACCACAATAGTAAAAAAGAGGAGGAGAAAGAAAAAGAAAAAGGTGGAAAAGGCCTTGGCTGTGGAGGGTGGGGCCTAAGCAGGGGTGGGGTTTGGGTGGTGGGCAGGGCCTATGCCTAGGACCCACAGGGCTGGAAAAAGCCCTGGGGGTGTAGGGGGTGGGGCTTAGGCTCAACAGAACAGAAGGGGCCCAGGTGTGCTTCCTGCCTCTGGTCTCAGAGGGTGGGGCACCCCACCTGGGAGCCCAGCAGGGCTCGAGTGGGTGGGGCAAACGCCCTCTGCTGCTGTCCTCCAGTCCCCAAGGGCCTCTCCCGCCTGCCTCTCCTTTTCTCCCCTGGCCTCCTTCCTATGCTCCCAGGACCAATGTGGCAGTGGGTGGGAGGGGGACCCTTGGAGGGCAGGGGACTGGCCTAGGAGCTCAACAGCCTCCCTGGACCTGAGTCG
>NW_006770868.1:748855-767337 GCF_000442215.2 Lipotes vexillifer
AAAAAAAAAAAAAAGAACAATAACAAAGTAAAAAATAAAATTAGACTAGGAAACTAACAGATATGTTAGAAAGAATATAAAAATAAAAATATGGATGAAACAACAACCGGAAGGTAAAACAGAACCACAATAGTAAAAAAGAGGAGGAGAAAGAAAAAGAAAAAGGTGGAAAAGGCCTTGGCTGTGGAGGGTGGGGCCTAAGCAGGGGTGGGGTTTGGGTGGTGGGCAGGGCCTATGCCTAGGACCCACAGGGCTGGAAAAAGCCCTGGGGGTGTAGGGGGTGGGGCTTAGGCTCAACAGAACAGAAGGGGCCCAGGTGTGCTTCCTGCCTCTGGTCTCAGAGGGTGGGGCACCCCACCTGGGAGCCCAGCAGGGCTCGAGTGGGTGGGGCAAACGCCCTCTGCTGCTGTCCTCCAGTCCCCAAGGGCCTCTCCCGCCTGCCTCTCCTTTTCTCCCCTGGCATCCTTCCTACACCCCCAGGACCAACGGGGCCTGGAGGGGGGCCTCTGAGGGCGTAGGACCCGGCCTGAGAGCAAGGCAGACTTCCCTGGCCGATTGGGCAGGGGAAACGCTTGGTGCATTCCACCCCCATCCGAGCCCCTGAGGGTCCCTCCAGGCGTGGGAACCCCTCCCCCCTCTCAGCCACCCGTCAGGGGCGCTGGTCTTGTCTGGCCTCCACTTCTCCCCCCTCAGTCCCCCCCCACATCTTACCGGTTCGCTTGAGCATTCCTCCCGTCTCCTGGGGTGTTGAGGTCCCCCACCAGCGTCCAGCAGGTTCCCTAGTTGTGGGGAGACGCAAACTCTGCGTCTTCCCGCACCGCCATCTTGACTCCACCAGCCCCTTATTTTATACATAGTAGCTTGTACCTCTTAGTAGCTTGTAACCCTATCTTGCCCCTCCCCCTTCCCTCTCCCACTTGGTAACCACGAGTTTCTTCTCTGTATCTGTGGGTCTGTTTCTTTTTTGTCATATTCACTAGTTTGTTTTATTTTTTAGATTCCACATATAAGTGATACCATGCAGTACTTGTCTTTCTTTGACTTATTTCAACAATACATAATTTCAAAGATGTCTTTAAACAGAGGCACATAGAAAATGAGGTTATGTATTGACTGATGGACAAAAATATTGTGACCAGAGGCTCATAGGAGCCTAGCTAGCCCTGTACCTCCCCCAGGAGCAGTGGTTTAAAAATCACTAATTCAGTATACACAGCAACATTCCAGAACATAACTATTGCACATAGTGAGAACACACTGTATGCTCTAGAATTCAGGGGTTGCAAACTATAGCCCGTGTGCCGGCCACCTGTTTTTGTAAATAAAGTTTTATTTAAACACAAGATCTACCCATCTGTTTACGTATTGTCTGTGGCTGCTTTGGCACTGTAGTGGCGGAGTTGGGTAGTTGTGACAGACTGTATGGTCCACAAAGCGTGTCATATTTAACAGCTGGGCCTTAGAAAAGCCCCTGCTAGATGCCTGGCTTCCAAGGCCTGCTCTGCAGTGGATGGACTGTGACACGGTAGCCAGGCTAACAAATCTTGCCGCGTGTCCGTTTCCTTAGATGTAAAGTAGGACTATTATCATCGTGCACCTCGAAGAGTCCTTGTGAGAAACAAATGGGGTGAATATGCTTGAAAAGTGCTTATTTGGACAGTGCCTGGCACAGAATGAAAGCACAGTGGCTTTGTGCTCTTATTTTTATTATGTGGGTCACAGCCATCCTGTGGGAAGTGCGAGGGGATGGTTGGCGTACAGGCCCTCCGGATTCCCACAGAGTCATAGCAAACAGGATCTAATTCGGCTCTGGCTCTGGGGGCAGGGGAGGGGTGGGGTCCCGGGCCGGCGGCCATGGTCTTCACGAGGCTGCAGGAAGCCACTGTTTGTTGTTCCACCAGCTCCGGAGAGCAAGGCCTCCTTCATCCTGTCTTTCCTTCCAGGTGACCAACCGCGGCGAGGCCCACCTCGAGCTGAACGCTTTCCGCAGGAAGCACGACTGTGCCCTAGTCATCTCCGGAGACTCCCTGGAGGTGGGCACGGGCAACCCCGCCAGCAGGCTCCTCCCGGGAGCTGCCGTGTGGGAGGGGCCGTGGCCGACGCACCACCTCTCCCTGACCCCGGCAGGTTTGCCTCAAGTACTACGAGTATGAGTTCATGGAGCTGGCCTGCCAGTGCCCGGCCGTGGTCTGCTGCCGCTGCGCGCCCACCCAGAAGGCCCAGATCGTACGCCTGCTCCAGGAGCGCACGGGGAAGCTCACGTGTGCAGTAGGTAGGGGCTGCCGCGCCTGCGCAGACGACCTTCCCCAGGCGTGCTTGGGTCTTGCTGCCCTGGTGTTCAGGTTCCCAGGCCACTTTATTCCGGCGGTGACATTGACACCCCCTCCCCCTTTGGCCCTATTTTTGTTATTATTATTATTTTTTAAGTATTTTGCTTTGAGAAAGAGTCGAGAAGCATGCTGAGGGCTTTCCTCCGTAGCTTGCCCTTCCTTTGCCAGTGACATGGGACACAGCAATGCCTGGGGGCTAAGACCACACTGCGGAGAGGAATCTGGGTCCAAACTGCTGGTTTTGCCTAGCTGAGGGTCCCGGAGGGCTTCCTTCCCCCAGCTGAGCCTGTCTGCTCATTGGTAGAAAGGGAGAGTAACAGTGGTTCTCTCAAATGGTGCTTAGGAGGATTCAGAGGGGCAGTAGCATTTAAGAAGTGCTTGCTGCACTCACAGTAAGCGTTGCCTACGTGCAACGTCCGTCATTGCTGATAATGACGAGACACCCACACCTTGGAGGCGGGGCGTGCGGTGTTGTTAGTGCCCACGTGGCATGGACACAGTTCCCTTGCTCAGTGACTCAATGGCCAGGACCCTCAGCCAGTCACCTGGTTCCTCTGACTCTCAGCTCCTCTGCCTGTAAAATAAGAGCCTGTTACTGCAGGTTGCTGGAGCGATTAAGGGGAGCAGAGCAGAAAAGACACTTAGCATGCAGTGAAAGGCAGCGCGTGTATGATTAAAGTAGCAGCGAAAAGCACGGTTATGTTTCTTGCGTCTCCCTAATCTCCTGGCTCTTCTCTCTGGTCTGGGTGACCCGCAGGTGATGGAGGCAATGACGTCAGTATGATCCAGGAATCTGACTGCGGTGTGGGTGTCGAGGGAAAGGTGAGCCCGTGGGGTGGGGGGCGTGTGTGCTGACGAGTGGTTGTCGTTAGGATGTGAAGTGGTTGTGTCGTTAGCTGGGAGTTGCTCCACCAGCTGGAGTTTCATTTTCCCTCCAAGACACAGCTTTAATGCTTCTGGAAATTCTAGATTACAATTACAGAGCATTAGGAATCATGTATCATAATTACCTGGTATTACAATCCGCTAGTCACAGATCCCTATCACTGTTATCTTACAGACAAATGCTGAGGCTTTGCTTGGCAAAACCTCATTTTTTAAAGTGTTTTGCTACATTCTTAGGGTGCAGCGAATGTACTTCAAACGCTTTCCTGGGAGTGTTGTCGGTAAAAGCATTAGTTATCACACTGTGGGGTGATCTCTTGGGGATTATGGAAGAATGTGGCGTGGTTTGCCCCTCATTAAATATATTTATTTTTTAAATTTATTTATTTTTGGCTGTGTTGGTTCTTCCTTGCTGCACACGGGCCCTCTCCAGCTGCGGTGAGCAGGGGCTACTCTTCGTTGCGGTGCACGAGCTTCCCACCACGGTAGCCTTTCCTGTTGCGGAGCACGGGCTCTAGGCACGCGGGCCTCAGTAGCTGTAGCATGCGGGCTCAGCAGTTGTGGCTTGCGGACTGTAGCGCGCAGGCTCAGTAGCTGCGGCACACGGGCTTTGTTGCTCCGTGGCATGTGGGGTCCTCCCAGACCAGGGATCGAACTCGCGTCCCCTGCATTGGCAGGCGGACTCCCAACCACTGTGCCACCAGGGAAGTCCTGCCCTTCATTAAAAGGCTAAGTTTGTGTGTTACAGTACAGTAGTTTTCCTCTTTCCTTCCCTGTCAACTGTGTGCCAGCCGTGTATAGTTTACCCTGCCCTCTCTCGTTTGTGATCTTGCGGTGACTGTAGGCAAGGAGGCTGGTCACCACGTTTGTTAGCACAGTGTGTAAAGTAGGAGCACAGAGGCCGAGAGTGAGGGCTGGAGATGCTCCCTTATGTGTTTCCTTCCATACATTCCTGCATTTGGAATTTCCAAAAATGTTTTTTCTTTTCCACCTTTTTTTTTTCCCCCTGGTTCTCTGGTTCTCATCCAGTTGACAGTTACTTGAAATTGCAGAGTTAAGTGATCCTTGAAGGAGTTGTTATGTCTGAAATCTGTATGGATTCCTTTAATGCAGGTTTTAAGAAGCACACTCGAGTTTAGTAGACGGAATTCTTTACACGGTGCTGATAGTACTAGAACATTTTCCCTCTGTTCAGAATTATATTCTGATTCCTTTGGTTTTTGGAGTCTAAAAGTAGCAAGTGCTCACTGTAAAAAAAAAAACCTGAAACAATTTAGAAATGGATAAAGTGCATCCTTTCTTTTAGATGGCGGTAGAAAACTAGTAACATTGGTTATTCTTCCAGAATTTTTGTCTATTTCTATACTAATAGTTATGGGTATATATATAATATATACACACATAAATATGCATACACACATCTTACACACATATATACAGTATTTCCAGATAGAATGTAAAATTTAAACGTTATACTATGCTTTTTTTTAAATGCGGCTTGCCTAAATCTGTTATATCTTAGATTTCTTTATACATCAAAACATGTAGATCCACCATTATTGTACATTGCCTCGACCTTTTTTATTTTGAAAAATGTAACTCCTTCTGAAAAGTTGAAATAGAATAGTGAGCACCTGTCTATGCTTTGCTGTAATTTCCCAGTTGTAAACAGTTGCAGGATTCTCCCTCTGCTCTTCCTTCCCCTCTCTCCCGCTTTCTCAGAATCAGCTGAAAGTAAGTTACGGATATGTTACCCCTAAATAGTTCAGCTTGGATCTCTTAAGAACAGGTGTATTCTTCTGCCTAAGCAAAAATACACCCCAAGTGTAACATTGATATGATAATGTTATGTAATATTCATGGTCTCATTTCCCTAGTTGTCCTCAAGGTGTTTAAAAAGAAATCTCCATGAAGCAGTGAAGGATCGCGCACTGCATTTATTCCCGTGTCTTCATGTCTCTTCACTCTTCTTTAATGGAGAACACTTCTCTCCAGCTCTTTTGTGGGGGGGAGGCGGTGTGTCTCACGACTTTGATGTTTTGGAAGCATTTGGGGCAGCTGTGGACCCTCCCACGACGACTGTGGGTCGGATGGATCTGATTCAGGTTCTGCGTTTTTGGTGTGAGGAGCACATAAGGGGAGTTGGTGCCTTCGTGTTGCGTCACAGCAGGAGGCTGTGATGTCCATCTGTCCCATTAGTGGCATCTGTCATGTGGCTTTTAAAATTAGAGAATCCCATAATATGGCCGCACCATAAATTATTTCCAGTTCTGTCAACATGCAGAGCTGTGTGTTTGGGAGTATGTTCAGTTTAGTATTGGTAGCATGAGCTGTGCCCCCTCCCCCATACGTTTAACTCTGAACTGAGCTGAGTGCTAAATGCCTATCTTAGAATGATTCTTTGCTTCTGATACACATTATGGGTTGGGCCTAACCCCCAAGGCTTAATACTAGATCCGTTTGACCTCCCAGTTATGAGTATCTGCGCTTGTGAATGTTTTTTATTTCAATAAATTCCTCTTTTAAAATCAAATTTAGACTCAGACCACCAACCGTGTATAGCTGGAAACCAAAGAACCTCTATATTGAAGTTCTTCCAAAATCTCCTTACAGTTTCTTGCTTTTTCAATTCAAAAAAAAAAAAAAAAGTGCCTTGACCTCTCGTGCTCCTGACGGTGCCCAATTTTGTCGGATTTTAGGAAGGAAAACAGGCTTCGCTGGCTGCGGACTTCTCTATCACTCAGTTCAAGCACCTTGGCCGCTTACTCATGGTGCATGGCCGGAATAGCTACAAGCGCTCGGCTGCCCTCAGCCAGTTTGTGATCCACAGGAGCCTCTGCATCAGCACCATGCAGGTGGGTGGGCAGGTGCGCATGGCTGTGTGGTTGCCATGGACTTGAGAATTAGTCTCCACTTTGGAGCTGTTTCAATGCCCCTCCCCCAACCGCCCCCCCTCCGCCACATTCTGGGCGATAGAGCTTGGTTGGAGTGGCCGCCCCGAAGCCTTCCTGTGTTGGGGGCCAAGGCTGTGCTTGCTGTGCGGAGCCGATGTGAGCATTAGCGGTGGTGCCTTGCCAGGGCTTGGCACGAAGTGGGCGGTAGTGTAAATGACCCGGGTGCTCATATTGGGGTGAGTTGTTATCCTCAGTTTGCCAGAGGCAAAGATGCAGAGTTAAATGCTGAGTGAATACTCCGGCCCTAAGTTTTCCACGTGCAGAAGCAAGGACCTACAGAGAGCAGCCACAAAAGAATGACTTTCTTTTCTTGAGTGCTTCCTGTACCCTGGGCGTCAGGCTAAGTGTTCACAATGCGGGCCCACCTGTAGTCCTCGCTGTAGCCTGTGCCCATTCTGCAGGTGGGGAGGCTGAGGCCCAGTGTGGGCAAGAAATCGGTGCAGTGTCTCTCAGGGATTTAGTCTACCCAGGCAGGGGATTCCGGTACCTGTGCTCTTAATGCAGGTGTGCCCCTCTGCCCTCCATCCACAGGGCCAGCTGCTGCTTCCACATGCAGGGGGGCGCTTAGCGAGGGCGGCGCAGCCCAGGGCATCTCGCTTCTGCCTCTAGTGCAGCCTGGCTGGGAATCCAGCGTAGTTAATCCCAATCGTCAGTCCTCTCAGGGAGTTACATCTTGCTTTTTCACAAAAGGATTCTATAATGTGTAAGGTGTTTTCCCGTCTTCTCTCTCCCCAGCTCCTTCAAAGTCTGTCATCAGGCTGTGGCAATGAAGTTGTATTAGGAAGGAGGCCAAAGGGAGGGAAAGGACACCTTTTGGGTGTTGAAAAACTATTGGCTGACTTTCCTCCTTGGGCGTTTAGGTGAAAAATACCCCCAGTTAAGTGGTGAGAACCATAGGCCCGGGACATCTTGGAACCCATATCATCAGGCGTCTCTGAGACCTTGAACAAGTCACGTTACCACTCTGGGCTTCAGTCTTTCCACCTGTAAAGTGGGCATCAGACTTCTCTATCACTCCATCCAAGCATCTTGGCCCTTGCCCCTCAGACAGGGCTACTTTGAAAAGCAGAGAGTTTTATAAGGCACCAAGTGCTGAAGGCGTCCTTGCCATTATTAATAAAAACAAAACAGGCTAATGTATAAACCTAAGGTGATGTTTTAATTTGTGGGAAAGGTGTTTAATCATACATGAGAGACACCCTGCCTTAAAGGGTCGAGTGGTGCTGCCTGGTGTACATGAGAATTCACCCTCCACTGGCTCATCCATGCCTTTGGTGGGGTGGGGGGGTTTATGTTTTCAGTATGGATTGCATTTATGAGTGAAGGAGCCTTACCGTGATTTTCATCAACACAGTCTAAACGCCAGCAGCTCCTACGGTTCATCAGACCACATCTGTACTTTTATTTTATGTTAGCTCATCAACTGAACTGGATAATGTCATGGTTTAATCACCGGGAGATTAATCAGCTTGTCCCTGGGCAAACACACAAAAGCTGGCCTGGATGAGCTGGCTTCTGTAATGCCTGTATGTTACCGTGAACATCGATTCAGAAAAAAAAATTCTAGCATGAGGAATTGTTCTTTGTGCTGTAGGAAAAAAAAAGAAAAAAAGCCAAGAAAAACGCCCTTAACCCTGTCCACTGTGCTGAAAGTGACTGGCTGAGAGCAAGTCCGGTTCGCATTGCACCTTGACAGTGGGCTCTTGATAGACGAAGACACCGCATTTTTATTTTCCACAGTGTGCTCTTTCCAGGGTGAAGGCTTTATGGTCAGTCTGTCCCTTTTAGAGAAAGAGGCTCCTGGTGTTGCTCTGTAAAACTGAACACCAGATTCTTGACATCTTTATTACCATCCTTCCTGTGCAGTGGCCCAGCCTGGGTGAGAAGTCATTTGAAAAACGGATTTCACCTTTCAGTTCTGAAATCACGACCGGGTGTGGCCGGGGCTGCCCGTGACCATGGCTCTAGGTGCCACCTGTGTTCTGAGCTCTGTGCCAAGCGAACACCCACAGCGGGTGATAAGGGGAAAGAGTCTCTGTCCCATGCTCTTTTTAACCACTAGCCTGGCCCAGCCTTTTCCTCCACGTTCGGTTTTTAAAAAGCCTTTAGACAACAGTTGTCCCTGGCCTTCTGTAGGTTTTATACTGATAGAAATTAGCTTTGAGGTCACTTTGCTTCTGTTGGCCGGTAGATGTTCAGAGAAGGAAGTAACAGAGCATCAAGCCTGATTTTATCTCCCTAGCCTACTTTTCACTGCCAGTAGCTAGTGTTTTCCAAATACGGAAGCAAACATTTCAGTAGGGGTTCGTAAATATCTTTATTGCTTTTGTCTAATTGCAAAAGTAGCAGGTTGTGGGCTCTTTGTAAAAATTTCCAAGAAGAGTGAAACATGTCATATGAGAAGTGAAGCCTTCTCTGCGGTCCTACCCTCCAGGGTAACTGGTGCACATCCTCACAGTGGAGGATATTCCCCCTACCTGTTTCCAATACGTACATCAACTCGTTTATCGATTGTACACCCAGTGAGGTGGTAATTCTGAGCTGTCAGGAGTGTGGGCTCTGGAGACAGAACTGGGCTTGAGTCCCGCAGGGCCATTTATGTGCTCAGTTTCCCCTTCCGTAAAACGTAAGGGATATTAGGACTTGATCTCATGCGTTCTTCTGGAGATTCACTGAGATCAGATACAAAGTATTTCCAGGTCCAACTTGTTTAACTTAATAAATGTTCACAAAGGAGCTGAGAGTGGACCCTGGAGCTAAACTCACCGTATGACTCCTGGCTCTGTCCCTTATGAGCTGTGCTATCTTGGGCAAGTCACTTAACCTCTCGGTGCCTTACTCCCCTCATCTGTAAAATGGGGATGATGATAACAGTCCCTCCTTCACAGGGTTGCTGTAGTAATTAAATGAGCTAATATACTTAAAGCACCGTAACTGTGCGGGTGTAAAATAAGTGCTCTGTAAGTGTTGGCTGTTATTTTTCTGATACAAACACAAGGGCTTTGGTCATGGTTTTTGGTAACATCCTCCTTTTTCCTCGGCACAGGCTGTCTTTTCCTCCGTGTTTTACTTTGCCTCCGTTCCTCTCTATCAAGGATTCCTCATCATTGGGTAAGGAAGTCCAGGCAAGGTATTAATTTTTAATGAAACCTCCCTAAAATGCCACAGAAGGAGGAGGAAGCATCATGTGAAGACCCTTCAGTCCCCAAGGCAGGTCTGGCAGTCTGGTTTAGAACCTTCTTGAATGAATACGTTTTTGAACTGGTAAGCCCTTAACCAAATTGCGGATGCAGAGTCCGATCTGTTTGTGGTCCATTCATACCTGATGGTTGAAGAATGCTCGCCCACGAGAACCTGAGGTTGTCAGCTGATTGATACACCAGGCAAGAGTGAAGCTTCACAGACTGTGATTTCTTAGGAAATCACTGACGGGTCTTAGAAAAAGTGGAAGGGGCATCTGGAAAGTACCCTCTCTGCCATGGCTGCCCATAGTGGACCATCCTGCTGGTGGGTCTCTAAGGCGGCCAGAGCCTTGCTCTCTCCGGGTTACCCCTGATAGAGCTTGGCCACTGCGTGCCACTGACTTGTGAGGCACGCTGTCCCTTGGACAGTTGCTACGTTTGCTATCAAACCCACCCCCCCATTCCTGACCTGGAATTTAGGACGTTCCTTTTGACCTTTTGAGAGGATGTGCTCAGTCTCTGAATTCCCCAGGTAGGTGGAGTTTGGTTACCACATGCCCTAGATATAGAGATGCTGGCAGGGCGCTCCCCTGGTTACCAAGGTGGGAAGCACAGAGAGGCCGGCTGGTCCCAGTGGAGTCTTAAAAGTATGCTTTCCATCTTCTTATGTTCAGCCTGAGAGTAGGCACTGGAATTCTGCTTGCTTCTAATTGGAAAAATGGCCTGTCCTTTGTCAGGTCCTGGAAGAGTGGCAGAACATGCCTGAATAGAACCAGGGGTTCCCTGAGCCGTGCTCCATGTGGCCCCCCCATGATCTGGTTCTCGCTGTTCTTCAAACAGGACAGACATGCCTCCACCTCAGGGCCTTTGCACTTGCTGTTCTCTCTGCCTAGGATGCTCTTCCCTCGCATATTGGCATGGCCTCCCTCTTGCCTCTTGTGGGTGTTTTCTCAAATGCCCCGTCTCCTGTCCACCCTCTCTAAAATTGCACCGCCCCGCCCCATGTCTCATTCCCTCTTCCCCGTTGTATTTCCCTCCTCAGCACTTTACCTCCAGCACACGGTATAGTTTACTCAGCACTTTACCTCCAGCACATGGTATAGTTTACTGAATTTGTTTTTTGACTCACCGACCAGCACGGAAGCTCTCCAAGGGCAGGCGTTGTGGTCTGCTTTTCATCTTGAATGTCCAGTGCTTCGAACTGGCCCTGGCACACATACCAGGTGCTCAGTACATAGTAGTTGAATGAAGGAATGGAAATTGGGCTCCAGAGGCTGGGGCAGCACGTGGCTCGTACTCCACTGGCTGGATATTACCTGCGGTGATTTTTTTTCTCCCAGGTACTCCACCATCTATACCATGTTTCCTGTGTTTTCTCTGGTCCTGGACAAAGATGTGAAGTCAGAAGTTGCCATGCTGTACCCTGAGCTCTACAAGGATCTCCTCAAGGTTCCCGGAGCCCCCTCCTCCTTCCTCCCTTCTTCCCTCTCTCCCTCCCTCTTTTAACATATTTCACACAGACCCTCCATGTCTGATGTGAACGCACTTGAACTGGTGGCTTTCTTTTGAGAGGAAGGTGTGGGAGTATATGTCTTTCCTTAAAGTACGATACGCACATGTAAAGAATACTAAACTGTACAGTGATATGGCAACTTTTAAAACAAACCTTCTAATGCCTTTTTAAAAAGCCCCTGACAGTTCCATTTTGTAGCTGCAACTTGTGTCTGTTCCTGGAAATGCTTTTGTGTACAATCCTGAAAAATATGTGTGTGTGATTGCATTTGTTGGTCCTCAAGGGGTTTTTGATAAAGAGCAGATTTATTGGGTTGGCCCAAAAGTTCATTTGGGTTATTCCGTAACATCTTACGGGAAAACCCTAACGAACTTTTGGGCCAACCCAATACTTCCATCTGATATCAATTCTCTTTAAAAAACGTCGTTTCTTTAATGTATTTTGATGTGTGTGAGCCACTGTTTTGACAAAAACGGCAGGTTGCCTTGTCTGGTTGGTGGAGGGTAGCCTGACAGTGGCTCGCGCCCTGGATGAGCCCCGCACGCTAGCCCGTTCTGTCTTCCTCTCTCTCATTCAGGGACGGCCGTTGTCCTACAAGACGTTCTTGATATGGGTTTTGATCAGCATCTATCAAGGTAAGGACGGGTGAAAACACCTGTTGTCTTATGCTCTGGCCTTGGCCCCAGGGTCAACTTCACCATTCTATTGTCTGTAGAACACAAAGAGAAGCAGCTGGAATGCCAAGATTGCAGTAAGGAGTGTGGCACTGTGTCCGAGGGAGCCCCCTCCTCGGGTTCTAAGGCCTTGCTCATCAGGCACAGAGTCACACATGTGAGGTGGTGCTGTCCGCTTAACTGAGACAAAGTCAGAGAAAAGTACAACTAATACTAATCAAACCCTGCTGTGGTGTTCAAGTCATTGTAACAAAAAGTGGTCGCTTTCTGGAATGTTCTGACACTTTTTCTGAAGTCAAGTTGTAGTTCTTGAACAACACATTTACTTCTGTGGCCTCCAGAGAGGGTCCCTCAGACTGTACGGGCTTTGTGAGATGACTTACTCGAATATGAAAAGGAAATGTCAGAACCTCTCTTTGTATTTATTTTTTCCTCTTTTTAGAAC
Source organism: Lipotes vexillifer (assembly GCF_000442215.2). Taxonomy (NCBI): domain Eukaryota; kingdom Metazoa; phylum Chordata; class Mammalia; order Artiodactyla; family Lipotidae; genus Lipotes; species Lipotes vexillifer. The sequence continues at coordinate 760,839 of NW_006770868.1, forward strand.
TTCCGTTGTCACGTATGTTTTATAATGTACCTGACACGTTTGCACAGTGGTCCTGCTACCTCTCTCTGTCTGTCTGCACAGGTACACATGGATAATTTACAAATCCACATCGTCCATTAGGGATTCATTCTTAGTGTTTTTTTCTGATGGGATGTGTGGTCAAAAAGTGTAGACTGTTGAATTTGTTAGGAGGCTAAATTATCATTTTAACAATTTGAGGGTTGCTTTTTTTTTTTTTTTTTTTTTGAGAAGTGTAGCAAAGTGACATGTACGTAGCTGGTTGAAGAAAGCAAATCCTGCATGGAAGTTCATGATAACAAGCAGTGGCGCTTCATTGCATCCCCAGCACTGTTGTAACAGGCAGTCATTTGAAGAGTTTGGGGGTTTAGGGTCTCCTGCTCTTGAGCAGGAATCTCACGTAGCTAGTGTTTCTGATCAACGTGAGACATTCCCCATTGAGTTTCTGCAGTTCTGGATGAAAATGCACTTATCTGGACCCTCCCCCACTTTCCTTTCTCTCCTCAGTGCAGGTGCGTAATTCTTTGAGGGTCTCTCTTGGTTGTCCCTATCATTTTTTTGTGTTTGGGGGCAGGGAGGGGGCTAAAGGAGACAAAGCATAGCATTTACCATCTAACTCTTCTTAAGTGCGCAGTTCAGTAGTGTCCCGTAATGTTCACGTTGCTGTGAAACAGATCTCCAGAACTTTTTCATCTTGCAAAACTGAAACTCTGTATCCATTCAACAACAAACGCCTCTTTCCTTCCTGCCCACAGTTCCTGGTAATCACCATTCTACTTTGTCACTATGAGTGTGACTACTTAGATCCCTCATATACGTGGGATTGTACAGTATCTGTTCCTCTGTGGCTGACTACATCTGTCACTTAAAATAATACACAAAAACTTCTATTTCTTGTTCCACCCAATCCAGATAGTTGCTCTCTCTGCCTCTTATCCTTTTTTTCCTCTCTATCTCTTCCTCTCCCTCTCTATCCTATTATAAACTGTCTATTAATAAAGACACAGACATAGAGAATGGACTTGAGGACACGGGGAGGGGGAAGGGGAAGCTGGGACGAAGTGAGAGTGTGGCACAGACATATATACACTACCAAACGGAAAATAGATAGCTAGTGGGAAGCAGCCGCATAGCACAGGGAGATCAGCTCGGTGCTTTGTGACCACCTAGAGGGGTGGGAATAGGGAGGGTGAGAGGGAGACGCAAGAGGGAGGGGATATGGGGATATATGTATATGTATAGCTGATTCAGCAGAAACTAACACACCATTTGTAAAGCAGTTATACTCCAATAAAGATGTTAAGAAAAAAAATAAAATAAACATAAACTCTCTTATATACAGCCAAAAGGGAACATAGGAAAACTAGAATGTGATGCCTCCCTTTCAAACCTCCATAAAGTACCACTCATTAACCTCCTTTAACAAATGGTACCTTTCATGTCTGAATGGGAAAAACAAAAGGAGTCAGATGTGAGTGAGCAGGGTGAGCCTTCGGTGGGGAAGGAGGGGGAGGCATCGGCTCCCAGCAGGGAGGGCTGCATGGGCAGCAGAAGCCCCTCCCCACCCAGACTCCCCTCCGCCTTTGCAGGAAGCACCATCATGTACGGGGCACTGCTGCTGTTTGAGTCGGAATTCGTGCACATTGTGGCGATTTCCTTCACATCGCTGATCCTCACGGAGCTGCTAATGGTGGCCCTGACCATCCAGACCTGGCACTGGCTCATGACGGTGGCCGAGCTGCTCAGCCTGGCCTGCTACATCGCCTCCCTGGTGTTCCTCCACGAATTTATCGGTGAGACCCCCCTGCACTTAGGGCCCACCCATCAGGTCCAAGGGTCTTACCAGCAGGCCTTGGTACTCAGCTGCCCGCCCTTTGCTCACTGGCGTCCCTTGGGACAAGTGGCAGTTGAGAATCAGCCTCTTGGAACTGAGGCTGGCGGGCATGATCTTAACGTAGAATGTTTTCTTTAAAACCACGCCGTGCCTGCTGGCTTAGAAGGGGATTCGTTCAGTCGTGCAAGGACCTAGTGGACTTCTCCGGGGAGCTGGTCACTGTGCTGGGCTCCGTGGAGCTATGGAGATGGTGAGAATCCGGAGAGTAAATGACAGTCCAGCAGGACTTACCAGTGTTATTAGCTTGAGAAACTCTGCCTTGTCCTGAAAGCATCTTCTATAACGCCTCTTCTTTATCAGTAAACGCTCTTTAAGAAGGTTTTGATAAAGGAAAAAGGAGCATTCCCTTGAAAAGTGAAGTCTTAGAATAGTTTCACACTTGTTTGAAAAGTCTCTCTGAATAGGTTTTGTGAGCACCTACTGTGCGCTCAGTGGCTTGAGGCCAGGGAGTCACAGAGGCTTAGAAGATGCAAGCTCTGCCCTCACGAAGCTTTGGTCGTCACCTTAGATGTGGACCAGTCATAGGACTGGGCCCATGGTTAGGGCCCTGGGCTTGGCACTTAGTAGGTGCTTACTCAGTGCCCGCTGCATTTCCCCCAGCCTGTGCTCAAGAGGCAGGGAAGACTGCTGCCAGGCATCCACTCCCAGTACTGTTGAAAATCACTAGCTTCGCTCCTCTGTTGCAAAAACCTCGGAACTGCAGGCCTGACTGTGTGGTGGCAGGAAGGGGAGCTCCCCGCCCCTCCAGGTCACACTGTTCCTGACGAGGGGTCTCCACCCCCCTTTGCACCACCCTCAGACTCGGCTCTGGCTTCTGTGACCATTGCTGAGGCGAAGGGGAAAAGTTGCTGAGAAGAACTGTGTGTTTGAGCGTCACTTTCTGCCGGGTTTAGAAAGGAAAACTCCAGCTGTCAGATTCCAAATCAAAAACACTTGGAAGGGGGATTTTTTTGCCCAGGCTTTTCTTTTCCGAGTTGTTGAAAACAGCATTTCACGGAAGGTCCGGAAGCTCCAGAAGCAGGTCAGTGAGAGGAGGAGAGAGACAGGGAAGGGAAGTCAGGCTGGCAGCCTGGGCGCTATCAGCACATCCCCTGCGGGAGAGAAGCCCGCGTCCCCTCCGATGGCCCTGCCGCCCCGCCGGCTCTGGGCGGCACGTTCCCGCCCGCTCACTGCTGTCTTCTGTTTGCTTGCAGACGTGTACTTCATTGCCACATTGTCCTTCTTGTGGAAAGTGTCTGTCATCACTCTGGTCAGCTGTCTGCCCCTCTATGTCCTCAAGTACCTGCGAAGGCGGTTCTCCCCTCCCAGCTACTCGAAGCTCACGTCCTAGGCCGTGCACTCGGGAGAGGACCCCGGTCTCCACACTCGCCTGGCAGACAGAGTTCAAGTTGCATTTCTATTAACCACCACCCGTGGATTGTGCAGTGGTGGCTCCCACGTGCGGTTCTGATATGAAGAGACTCTGCGCTTCCACGGAGCCCGACGCCGAATAAACAGGAGGGAGGCGCCTAAGAGGGCCCCACACGGGGGTCTGAGCCCCTGGTGATTCACAGTTGAGTGAATGTGACTATGTGAAAACCGGTGACTCAGCCGAGAGATTTATTCATGGGTCACTGTGCAGGCTTCCTTATGACTTGAATTTTGTTGTCATGTGATAAAAGTTTCTGTCTAGTCGAAGACTGTAGAGGGTTTTTTGGTTGTTGTTTTAAACAGTCCTAATGTGTGTGCACTTTTACGTCGTTCTGCTCTTAAAAAACTGGTTTCAGAGAAAGATAAAGCTCTCAGTATAGGTTTTGGGGGAAAAGACGGTGACACTTGGTAAAAAGTTAACCAGACAATAATCTCAATTTGGAAATGCTAAATATCCTCTCTAAGGCAGCCCTGCTTATCGAAACGGCACTGGATTCCTAGGATTACAGAAAACCACATGAGAAGAGAGCAGAAGAGAGAGAGAACCGTAAATCCGGTACGTTATCCTTCCTCCAATTCAGCATCTGTGGCCTTGGAGTTAACATCACCTGTCACCTCGTAAAAGAATTTCAAAGGTGTTATCTTGCTTTGTTCGGATCTGGTAACAATTACAAAGCCTGTGGCTATATCTGAGGACACTCAGACATTTTCAGCAGAGTTGTTTTAGCAGGAAGCGTGCCACTGAACGGCCCCTAAATGTGTCGACAGTGTGACAAGAGACTCAGCTAATTCTTTAGGCAACGTAGCACATGTGACTCTGAGTCTAAAGTGGAAAGGTCAGGGACTGGGGCTCTTTACGTCCACAGAAATCTGTTTCCTGTTAGGAGGAATTCCTGAGGACACAGTGACAGAGGCAGAGGCTTCTTAGCACGCTGCCATTCATCAGTGGCAGCTTCGAGCGAGGAGCCCCAGTGGAAGGAGGCCCGGGCTGCAGCTCTGGGGTCTGGGCTCCGTTGCGCTGCCTACAGATTTCAGGGAGAACTCGCTGGAAGGCAGCCAGGAGTAGAGATTCCTCTCCCCACCAGGGTGGGGCCCACGCATGTGTGTTTCCTATAAAGCTGTGGCTTCTTGTTTCAGGGGAAGAAGAGAATTTTCCAGCGCTGGATGTGGCCCGGCAAAGCTTTCTTGGGTTTTCAAGTCTCTCCTGGCAGAAGCCACATGTGTGTGCCAGAGGATTAGGTTGGTGGATCTGCAAGAGCTGATCGTGCTCGAGACCTTAGATTTGTGATTAATCCTCCAGCCCTCCAGCCTGGTTCTCCTTCATGTGCTCCAGAGATGGAAGCTATGGCTGCCACTCTAGGGAAAGCCAGCTCTTGGAGAGCTGGAGACACGAGGCCCTTGACTTTGGAGCACTCGATATGCTCGTGTATTTCTGTTGCCTTTTTAAAACTTTATAGGATGACAGTAAGTTGCAGGCACTGCGAAATTGGCTGTGACATCACTTCTGTTTTAGTTTTAAGATTCTGCAGTTTTGCAGGATTTTTCCCGTTCTGTCCCAGCCATTTCTGCCACACAGAAAACATTTATGGGAAGTAAATGTTGTATTGAATGAACGGTTATTCAGGAAGAGGGTCTTTCTCCAAAACTCTGAGAAGGGGCGAGCAGGTCTGACGTCTTTGCTGGGTGATTTTATGTGATTTCAGAGGTGGAGTGAGAGGGCGTTGTGCCCAGCGCTTTTGTACCTGTCTGTCTTCTTGGAAGTCAGCCTGTATAACCGGAAGTCTAAAGGTACTTCTGCTCCCAGCTCTCAAACCCTGAACTTGACCTTGTTCACAGACAGGTGATGGCTCCTACAGGTAGGTCTCATGGAAACTTTTAGATGTTTCCAGCAGTGACAAGGAAGGAAGATAGTCTCTTTGGTCTTTTCCTTAATTCCCAGTTTTGATCGAGGTGCTTGGGTTGACTTTGAAAGTCAACACCTAAACCCTTGCTTGGCATCTGGGAGGGAGAAAGCGTCCCAGAGGAGCAGAGGCTGTGCCTGGAGGTCGCAGGTGCGTTTGTGCCGTCAAGACCCCCTCGTTCTCCCTTTCAACCGTACCCTGGTGGAGGCGGCCAAGGGTGAGAGGGACTGAAATGCAAGTGGGGACCGTGACCGTGTTGGAAAGCCACCCTGCCAGGGGGCAGCCTGCTCCCACCGCCTTCCAGGGTCCGGAGTGTCCAGGAAAACATTCGCATGCTTCTCAAACTCTAGAGACCCACGTGGCGGGAGCCACGAGTCAGCTGAGTGTACACGATCCTGACATGCACACATCAGCCCATAATCCCAACAGAGGATCTGCGTACACAGGCAGTTCCCGTGTTAGCTTAGCTGTGGGGAGAAGACAAAGACACAGACAAGAAATCCAAGCCATTCTAAGGAAACTGCTGAATTCATAAAAAGCATAAGGATTCCATTCACCAGTCTGGAAGGAACTTAGGAAACACCGTTGACACCTTGGAGGTCCCCTCGCCTTGGAACTCAGTGGCCTCAAGTCTCCGGTCCCTGGCACACAATCAGCGCTGTTTAAATACTTCCCTCAAAGTAAAAATTACACGTCCCCCTGCCCTTTGACAACATTAAGTATTTCTGTCAGAGTGACTTAATTTTATTATATGATGATTCTTTTTATTACATTTTTTGGTGATGGTTGTGTGTGTGGGAAAGCGAGGAATCTGTTTGGTGTCTCTTTTTCCCTCTCTTTCTCTAGGAAAATGACCAGACAAGTGTCTCCATCTTGAGTGATTTCTTGCATCTGCCCATTTCAGTGCTAATTTGAGAGCATGCACACGCGTGTGTGTGTTGTTTACGGTGCTCCGTGAGACCGGCTGCACTTATTTGGGTTGCTTGGGGCGGAGGACTTCACCCTAAAGCGACGAGGGGCATCCCAAGGAGCATCTTGAGACTGGAACAGACCATCTGTTTACAGCCACCTGGAGCTGGGAGGCCCAGAGCTGGGATTCCTCCCACTTTCAGCTTTATTATAGCCAGATCCCAGACTTGCTTCCCTTAAGTGAAACCCTTTTTCATAGCAGTGGTCTTAAATACCAACATCTGCTTACCCTTTCCTCCGTATGTTTTCCACTGAAAATTTAGGTTATGCTGACAGTTTTTTTTTTTTTTTTTTTTTTTTTTTTTTG
>NW_006770868.1:767505-777526 GCF_000442215.2 Lipotes vexillifer
TTTTGCGGTACGCGGGCCTCTCACTGTTGCAGCCTCTCCCGTTGCGGAGCACAGGCTCCGGATGCGCAGGCTCAGCGGCCATGGCTCACGGGCCCAGCTGCTCCGTGGCACGTGGGATCTTCCCTGACCAGGGCACGAACCCGCATCCCCTGCATCGGCAGGCGGACTCTCAACCACTGTGCCACCGGGGAAGCCCTGTGACAGTACTTCTGAATGTATTTTGGGCTTTTGTGCTCATTGGAAATTGACACGATCATGCCTGTTTTTCTTTCTCTAGACTTTTGCTTTTATATTTTGTTTTGCTTTTCCCGGGGTGGGATAGGAATGCCCTTGCGCCTTTATGGGGCAGCATTTTAAACCTGCGCCAGAATTGCAGATGGGACCTACGTGTTCTTCTGCTCCATCTTACTTAAGGCCAACACCTATCAGCCATTTTTATCTTGGATCTTTTTGGTGTGTTTGCAACGTGTGTATGTGTGAGTATATGATGTCACCTCAAGTGTTTTGAAGACATGCTTGGTTTTCACTGTGTTAAAATCCTATCACTCACAGTTTTGTTTTTCATTAAGAAATATACAAGGAGCTTTGCAAAGACAACAGACTTTATTTCTCCCCCCTTCTTTTAACAAAGCTTTTTATTTGGTCATTTATATATATGTCTTAGGAAATATTTCCATTAATTAAGTCCATTGTGTCTTGGAAAAATATATATATTACGCTCTTGGATGGAACCGATAAGCACCTGAGCAGCACTGCAGTACTTAGAGATGCTCAGCATCTTCTCACACCAGCACGGTGTTCCTGGGAATCTGTCTTCTCCGTCACAGTATGGTTGGAGACACAGTCTGTTGGTGTCGCTGAGCGATGTCCGTGAATAGTGTGTTTGCTGGTGGGGGCGGGGGGCAGGTGGGGAGGGGGCGTGGTATTTGCAAAAAACAAAAATTGTGGCTCATTTATTATTTTGTTGCCATGGGGCTGACTGTGAATTCCTCTGGGACTCTGATGTCCTCATTAGTAGATTATCTGTAATCCTCATGGCAAATACTCAACAGGACAGCGTTTTTTGATTAGCGGGAAGTGATAGTGCAGAGCTTTAATTTAGCAGGAGCTCCCAGATGGTTTAAATTCTTGATCCTGTGATGACACACACGTGATCCTGCGAGGTTCTGAGCGGTTCTCTTCTCATTGTCTGCCAGCGTGGCGCGTTGCTGTTGCCCAATAAAGCTTGTGTACTTTATGCCTTTGGGGAGCATTTTAATTTGTGCAGGGATGTGAAACTCTGGTGTCAAAATGAGAGCTTGTTATTATAATGCTATGTTGTATGTATCTCATGGTACATAAAATGTAAATAGCTTTTTCTCCAGGTAAAGAATATTTTAATTTCAGCAAAAAAAAACACCCCAAACCCATGCATTATTTATTATTCTGTACTGTTGTCTATTCCAGATATGTTAGAATTTCAAAAAGTGATCTATATAAAAAAAGCGAACATATTTTATGATTCATATTGTATTTATGCACCCAGTCTTTGATTGCTTTGTATAGATTTTTTTTTATAGTCAAGTGATAGAAGATTTAGGAACCCAGTCACTTAAGTTTTAGGGAAAATAGGTTTTTAATCTATTGTATAGGGTACAGAGGACATGGTATTTTATTCATCTAATCTGGTGATTCTCAGCCAGAGGTGACTGTGGCCTGCAGGGGACATGGGGCAATGTCTGAAGTCACTTTTGGTTCTCACAACTTGGAGGGGTGGTGCTCTGCTGGCATCTAATGAAGACTGCACAGGGCAGCCCCGCAGCAGAGGATCATTCAAACCGACGTCAAAAGTGTTGAGGTTGAGAAATCCACATACAATCTGCAAGCGTCAGTTTTGCCGTTTGTAAGAGTCTGTCTTCATTTCCAAAGGAGCCCAGCAGCTGTAAACCCCTGTCTCAAGAAGCTGATTATACATCCAACTGGCCAAATGTTTTAATTAGCAGCTCTTTGCAGTGCGGGCTACTGGCTTCCTGTCCCTGGCTTTCCGCTGAGAGGGCCCTTCTCAGTTTATGGAGTCGAGAGGAGATTGTACATTAGCTGTGCCTCAGTCAAGAGCGGCTCTCCAGGCACGTGGAGGACGCATGCGCTCAAGAGCAGAGGGCAGTACTTTTCCTTAGCCGCGTGCCATCCATGTAAAGTCTTCAGACGCTTTTACCTGCTGTGAAATTCCATGAGTGTGCAGACACCCCTCCATCCGAGCCACTAGGGGGAACTTGAGGATCAAAAGACATTTCTGTTTCCTGTTTTCTCCAGCCTGGCGGGCCCAGCATACCTAACTGTTATGTTTCAAGACGCTGCTTTCATAGCTTCAGAATTTATTTCATGGCCAACGGCTCCGTTAAAAACAGACATTTCTTTTTATGTTGTTGACCAGACTATTCTGCTGGACTTAGCTTGGGAAAAAAAAGAAAAAAGAAAAAAGATGGGGGCGGGGGTGAGATGAATATTTATTTGATCTCAGATATTTGCATTTTTGAATAATTGGCAACTGGGAATCCTTGCCCTCCACACTCTTCAGGCTCATAAGGTTTAGAGACGAAATGTCCCAACACCTCAAGTACTGCAACTGTTTTTGTCATGAAACTTTTCAGGGTGACATGAAACCCTGCAGTATTTGTGGGCTGATCTGTAAATGATGGATTTGCTCACCTCAAAATAGAACTGTAGTGGCTCCAAACTTTCCACAAGTTGGAGCACAGTAACAGAATTCATTCAGGACTTGCTAATTTCCTACTTTAAATGGGTTACATAACAGAACAGTCCCTCCTTTGCGCCTCTCAAAACTACCCTTGAAGTGATGGTGAAATGTATCGTTAAAAGCTAGAAATAGCTTTGCTAAACTCTGGGAAAATGAGTTTTGTTTTTTTTTTTCTTCTGATATCCCCCCCCCCCTTTTTCATCCAAACATTGCATAATGTTAAAAAAAAAAAGTCAAATCTTTCCGTGGGATTTAATTTCGTTCTCCATGTGGCTGTGGTTGGAGGGATAAGTTAAGTACTTTGGGGGCTGGCAGATTTTTGGAGGATCACGCACTCCCGGATCGGTTTTCATCTGAAGCCTTAGCAGAGAAGTATGCCCGATCCTGGGGTTTCTCCCCTTCCCTCCTGCTCCCCCTTTTGTGGATGAGTTATCTACAACGTAGCATCTTTTCAGAAGGCCTGCCTTCTCGTAAGAACGCCAAAGCAAAGCCACCCTCCACTTTCCATATTGAGGTTTTGATCTTGAAATGGATTCCCCTTAAAATTTGGGGGTAACTGAGTCATATGTGAAGTCACCAGCCCCACACCCTATGCTCGGTGACCAGCCAGGTCTCATTTCTTAGAACTCAGCCTGCAGGTTCTGTTTGCTTACACTGAGAACTTCGTGTTCCTAAGCCTCTGCTGTTCATTTTCAAGAGATTTAAGAGAAGAACATTTTTTCTTTTATTGGGTCCAGATAAGCCCAGGAATATATTTTTTTTTCTTCAAGGAAGATTGCAGAATCCAGAAAGATGGATGGGAGTTGTGTGGAATATGCTGATGTATTCATTCATTCACTCACTAAATATTTACTGAGCACCTACTATGTGTTGGGTACTGTTCTTCGGGCAGGAAGCAACAGTGGAGAGCGAGAGGGACAGTTCCTGCCCTTCATAGTGATTATCTTCTTGTGTGTGGGACAGACAGTGGACGTACAGACACAGACTCTAATGTCCTCTGAAGAAAGCAGGGAGAGGGAGAAGAGAGCGATTATATGGTTAAAGTATGGATAGAGGAAGTGATGGGGGTCAGAGAAGGACCCTTTGGGATGGACCACTGGAGCAGAAGCCTGAAGGATGAGAGGAAGGGAACTGTGGGAAGCTCTGGGGGAAATGGTGTTTGGGCAGCAGGGTATGCAAAGGCCCTGGGCTTGGAAAGGCTGGGGCGTGTCGGAGGAGCAGAAAGGCGGGCACATCGCCGAGTGCTGAGACCAAGGGGGAGGTTGGAGGAGCTGAGGGTGGGGCGGGGAGGCAGGTAGGGCCCGCGGTCCATGGCATTCAGACTGAGTGCTGTATGAGAACCAAACGAGCATTGTTAAAGTTGGCCCACGAACTATGTCAGAACCTGAACTCTGTCCAAGGGGCCCCAGTTCACTCTCTCCCTGCTACTCACTGACCCATCCCTTCCTGTCTTTGTTTCCACCTCTGTGTTCCAAGGGGGTTGAGGCGAGACCCCTCCCATTGGAATCAACCCACTGCCATGCCCAGTATTTCTGCGTGACTTTATTGGCGTAAACGACACTAACTATTATATAAAGAGGAGAAGGCGGTCCTTGGATGAAGTTTCTTCTTGCTTTTCCAGCAAATACTACAAAGGGTCTCTGTTCAGCCCTGCCTGGGGCGCAGTGGGCAGAGGTGATTGTTCTTGGGCGAGCCCTGGAAAGCCGGCCACCTCCGACTTAGAAGGTGAGTCTGGAGGGAGAACCAGTAGAGAAGAATGAACTGGGCCACGTTCTTCGAAGCTGCCACATTTCCAGAATATGCCCACTTGGGTCGGATTTCGAAGAGGAAGCACTTTGCAGTCATGAACTGCGTGCGGGAACCCAGGCTGTGTTCAAATTCCTCCTGAAGAGAGAAATAATAACGAGAACAGGCTGTGGAAAAGAATGTAGTTAGTGTCTTAAAGATGGGCAAATACTCATTCTCATTTGTCCTTTTATGTGAAACAGATTTTTTAGAAGGCAATTGGAGTAGCTAACGACATCCAGAGCCCTGCTGATTCGAGTGGGGCCGGGGCCGGGGGCTCCAGTTTGCCCAAACTACTAATCAGACCCAAGGAAAGAGGTGAGTTGATTACCCTGGAAATCGCACAGGAATTCTTCAAAGACGTGGCCAGTAATTAGCATGTAAGATGCTACTCGCTATGCACAAAACTTAGCATAATTTTATTAGGCAGCTCATCACCACCAGAATTAGAGAAAATCAGGCCAGAAAAAATCCCGCTAGCCAGGCTGCCTGATGCAGACGTGGAGACTTTTGCTCTAAAATGGCTTCATACTTAAGGGAGACGCTAAGAGAATGCACTACCTTTCTTCTGGGCCTAATGGTGGGCGGGAGTAGAAATGAATGCAATGACATTTTAGGAGACGGGCTGGAATTTGGCGGGGGGGTAGGGGGAGGCAGCAAAGGGCACCGTGCCATGGCCCCAGCTGGAATCGAGACAGACTTGGTTTGAATACCCAGTCCCACACCTACTGAGTGATATGGGGCCGATTCCTTAGAGTCTCCGAGCTTCAGTCCCCTGCCTGTTTTTAGGACTGGGAACACCACCTGTGAGAGCCAGCAACGGGGCTCATGGCACAGCTGTTGTCATCACTTGAGACCTCTGAGGGAGGGCGGGCTGCAGATGGAGGGAGGCCATCTCCCCGGTGCTCGAAGTCCTTCACAGAGATGGGTTCACGTGCATGTTTTTTCCGAACACTGAGGCCACCCGTCTGGATAGAGTCCTTAAAAGAGTTCAAAGTTTGGGCACAGAGGCAATACCCCACCTTGACTCTGCTCACCTCTCCTTGGCTTTGCAGGTGCTTTCCCTTTAAATTGCCCTGCTCTGAGTGGCTCCTGTTCCCCGCGTGGGACACGAACCTGCCCACCTTATGCTGGGCTGGCCTGGGCATCCCTACCTGGGGCTTACACCCCTTCAGGGCTGGGGGTGGATGTAGCCAAAGGAGAAAGAGGACGTCCCTCAAACTCCACTGACTCCACAATTGGGGATGGAGAATGAGAGGCAGGCAGTCATTGAATTGGCAAATCATTTAACACATTTTTTTCACATGAAAACAAATTCATGAATAGAGCAGAAGGCAAAATCTGCTTGAGTTTGAAAAAATAAACCAAGAGGCTTGAGAGAAGTGAAGGGGGAGGGGGTGACTGGAGCCCACGTGGGTGGTGCTTCCTCATTGGCTTTGCTCTTAGGGGATGTGGAGAGGTGGCTTGGGAGGAACTGACTTCCGGTTTTGTCCTCAGCCAGCCCAGGACCTGGCCTGTGGTGACTTTGAGTTTGTTTTCTTACTCTGGTAAAATATACACAAAGTGTACCATTTTAACCATTTTAAAGTATACGGTTCGGTGGCATTAAGTCATTGAATTTTTTATTTTTAATTTTTACTGAAATGTCGTTGATTTACAATGTTGTGGTCATTGAGTTTTAAGAGTGGATTCTGGAAGATTCAGGAACCTGGCTTGAAAAAGTGGGCCTTGCTGTGTCATGGCATTTTACGGTTGCAAAGTGCTTTCCCACCTGCCCCTCATTCTGTGATTATGAGGCGTTATCATCCTCATTTTGCAGATGAGAAAAGCATCATTGAGAGAGACTGAGGGTGAAGCAGGGTCACATAGCAACATAAATATTCATGACACTATTTACAGTCGCCAAAAAGTGCAAACCAATTGTCCATCAACTGCTCAACGGATAAACAAAATGTGGTCTGTCCATACTGTGGAGTGCTGTCCAGCCATAAAAAGGAATGAGGTACTGACACATGCTACAACATGGATGGACCTTGACCACATTATGCTGAGCGAAATAAACCGGTCCCTATAGGCCACATGTTGTATGATTGCATATTTATATGAAAAGTCCAGAAGAGGCAAATCTATAGAGACAGAAAGTAGATTACTGGTTGCCTAGGGCTGGGGAAGATCAGAGGATGGGTGTGACTTCTGATGGGTAGGGGGTTTCTTTTGGGGATGATGAAAAAGTTCTAAAATTAGCTTGTGATGATGGTTACACAACTGCACACGCACTAAAACACAATTATACACCACATACGGGTGAATTTTATAGTATATAACATATCTTAATAAGTCTGTTAAAAGACAAACCCTACCAAACTGTGTCCAGAGCGGCTGCACTGTTTTTGCATTCCACGGCAGTAACACATGAGCGTTTCAGTTGCTCCACATCCTTGGCAGCACTTGGCGTTGTCAGTCCTTTTGTTTTAGCCATTCTAACAGATGTGCAGTGGTCTCTCTTCATGATTTTTAATTGTATGTTCCTAATGCTCGATGACATTGAACATCTTTTCATGTGCTTGGTTGCCACCCACATGTCTTCTTTGGTGAGGTGTTCATGTCCCACCCCTCCCCCTGCCCCCCATTTAAATTAGATTGTTTTCTTACTGTTGAATTCTGAGAGTTCCTTATATGTTCTGGATAGAAGTATGTTGTTGAATACGTGATTTGCAAAAAAATTCCCCCCCCCACCTGTAGCTTGTCAATTCATTCTCTTTGTTGTCAATATTTCCCGTACTAGCCACTCTGGTGGGTGCATTGTGCTATCTCATTGTGGTTCTCATTTGCATCAGATCATTTCTTAGTCTGGTATGTGGGGTCTTGGTTCAACAGCAGCTCTGGTTTTATGCACATTGCTTCACATACAGAATGTTTTCGAAGAGCGGGGGACGGTCGTTATCTTTTCTACCGGTAAGGTTTTAAGAGATTCAGTGACTGGCTCAAGGTGACACAGCTCCTAGGTAAGAGGTGTGGCGAGGATTGGAACCCAGGTCTGTGGTCTTAGAGGCAGCTGCTTTTTTGGAGCTATAATCCACTTTAACCCTCAACTTCAAGGCTCCCAGTAAAAGCAACAGCCTGAGTCTGTCCAGCAAGCTGCATTCCTTTATGGTATGTCATGAGAGGTTGAGAAATGTCAGTGAAGATGACGTATGCTCTGTTTATCTGACTCTCATCATTCCCGAGGACCCTCCTTACCTCCGTTCCTGACATAGCAGTTCCCAGGGAATTGCCACATTTTCTAGCTGCTGTCATTGTGGTTGTTCCCACCTTCTAATTGTGAGCAGAGTCAGCTCTGGGACGGGGTAGAGGCCTCGAGTCATGAGTCATTGCAGGGATATTGTCACTGGGGAAGAGAGCCCCTGGGCTGTCTGGAGGCACCGTTCAACATCCACGAGCACCTACTGGGAGCCAGGCAGCTTCTAGGCACTGAGGATGTGACATCCATGGCGCCTGCTCTCTGAAGTACCTTCTGTCTTAGATGGAGAAACAAACAAGCATCGTGTAGGTCTTTGCTCAGATGTCCTTTCTCAGAGAGGCCTTACCTGACTGCCCCACTGACGTTACAGCCCTGTCATTCTCTAGCCCCTCAACCTGCTGTATTTGTCCTCAGGCACTTAGTGCTGTTAGAGCGTTATTTTCAGTATCGTCCAGTGGAATGTATGCTCTTTGACTTATTTGCTATTCTGGGTACTTAGAAAAAGGTGGCACATGATGAGTGTTCAATAACTGTGGAGTGAATAAGTGAAGTAAATAAATAAGGTAACTGCATTTCACAGTGATAAATTAAATCAGGATGCCATTAGGGAGACTGGAGTGGGATAGGGGTGAGGAGTGTGTGTGGCTATTTTAGACTTGGTAGCCAGGGACAGTGTCCTTGAATAGGTGAATTTGGAGCTTAAACCTGAAAGGTGAGGGGAACCAGCATTCATAGATATGAGAAAAGAGTGTTTGAGGCAGAGGAAATAGCACGTGCAAATGCCCTGTGGCAGGAAGTGTTAAGCATCTCGAGGAAGAGAAAGAAGAGCAATGGTGGCCAGTGCTGATGAGTGGCAGGAAGTGAGTATTGTTGTCTAGCAGGAAGGCATCCATTTACCCCCCCTGGGCCTGTCTCCATGCCAGAACTTGCTGCTTTCTGAACTTTCCAAGCCAGCTTAGACAGTGGACCTGCCGGGATTCCCATCACCAGAGATGTCAAGGATGTGGCTCATGCCCCAGACCACATTGCTCGCCCCAAGTATGACTGATTTCTTTCTCCAAGCCCAGGGTTGTGGCTTTTGGTAGCTGGATCAACCCATGAGAAAGCTCTCTTAATTCTTGAGAGAATCGCCACTGGACCCAGGAAATGCCTCTCAAGAAAGACTTCTAAGAGCTACATGGCTTCCAAATGGGAGTGTGTATTCTGTGTTTTCCACCTGTATTGTCTTGTTGAGTCCTCACAGTAGCCGCGTGGTTTAAGTGGCATTAAACTCATTTGACAGATAAGGAATGCAAGATACACTTATATTCCAGACCTGGCTTATTAACTTATTAATTGTGAAATGCTGGACAAATAATGCACCCTGAACCTGAGGTTTTTCATCTGTGAAATGAGTATGTGTCTGAGTATACGTGTGCCCAGTCCCTAATTGATAATATTTCTTGGGAGAAATAAATGTATTGATATATGTGAAATGCCCGGCATGGTGCATGAACACACAAAGCCATTCTGTATCAATCACAGCTCCATGTTTGCACACAACCGAAATCAGCACTGGCAAAGCTAAGCCAAGAATCGGGGAGGGAGAATTTATTGCCAGGATGCAGGGTGACTCAGACTGGAACTTGGGCTTGGAACAGGCAGGAACCAGGATATGCTGGGGATGCAGGTGGCAGGAGCTAATCCACCTCCAATCAAGTTCCTGCAGCTTGTTTTATCACCTCCAGCTTTTTAAATCTACCCCACCCAACCCCACTGCGTATCACTACACAAAGTCCTGGTGGGAGAATCTCATGAATCCAGCTTGGGTCACTTAGCTGGGTATTTTGACTTACAGTTCCTCCAGATTGTCTGCCCTGGGGAAGAGGTAATTTTTCAAGGGGATTGTTTTTATTTCCCCAAGAAGAAAAGGCAAATGGATGCTTGGTGGTCAAAGAATAACGGTGTCTATTACAGTAATAATATTGGCTTTGCCACTGAACTCCCTGATCAAGACGTTCCCTCTCCAGGCTTCAGTTCCTACTCTGAAATGAAGGCACTGAGTTCCACACCAGGGTGACTCTCAGAATCTCTGGTGGAACTTTAGAAAAATCGGGACACACTCTCCTGGGCCATCTGTTCTGATCAGCTTTGAAACTTCTCGTGGAAGTCCCTCTTACATCTCATTGGCCAGTACTGGGATACACGCCCACCCCTAAACCAATCACTGGCGAGAGGGGAATGGAGGACGGCCAATCAGATTTGACCCCTGCTCTTCC
>NW_006770868.1:777602-780093 GCF_000442215.2 Lipotes vexillifer
CTTCCGATCTCTTCCGAAACCAGGGACGAGGGGGTGGCAGTTGGCCGACCCCAGCAGGGTCAGCAGTGCTTTATCTCTATTTGTTGGACGGATTTCTTTGAACCAGTGGAGCTTAAAAGGTGGGGGGTAGGAGTCAGGGTGTCCTTTTCAGTCCGGAAGTGGCCATAAAAGTTGTGTCCTCATTGCTCCCTGGAGCACCCCCAGAGGGAGGCCATCTGTGACCTGCCACATAGCTCAGCCGCACCTAAAATGTGCCAAAGCCGGTGGCAACCCTGGAGAAGAAAGAAACACCAGGTGGTAGCATGCAGTAAGTAAGGATTTGGGCTGAAATGAAAAAAAATTTCACCTTGCCAGGCATGATGGCGGCACCGATGTTGATGTAAGGCAGGTTTTAATGATGGTGCCAAGTAAGCTTGGCTGTGCAGTTTGGGGGCTGTCCCCACCTCAGCTGTCAACTCCGCTTACCTTCACGAGAGCTGACAATTACATGGTGACACTTTTCCACTCGTGTGTGACCTAACACAACCACTCTTCTCAAAAGTTGGTAACTAAATTTGAGGTGCTGAAAGAACTACTGCAATTGAAATAAAGCTTTAGGGAACGTTTATGCACCTTGGAGTGAATTAACGTCTCGGGGAAAAAAAAAAAAAAGGCCCTTCTCTAAGCACAAATATATACTTTTCATGTTCCTTTTTAGGCACCATGGATTTTAATAGCAGTGTAAATCAGATTTTACAGGCCACATATTTCAAGTATGGAGTTCATTAAATGTGTGAAATTTGACATTTGCTTCAGGGCGTGGCTAGGGTCCCTAGTAATGAACCACAAATTGTGTTGGGCTTTTTGATCAAGTTCAAGATGCTAAAACCCCAGTGGAGTTGCACAAAGAGGCAATTTCCCTTCAAGCCTTCCCCAGCCTGGTTCTCCCTGGAACCCTCCTTCAGTGGACCAGGTACAAATAGGGTATGTGGTTCCCCCATCTTTATTCAAATTGAGAAACATGGGTCACATAATCTTTTAATTGATTTCTCAGTGGTATCAATGCATTTATTAATTCAGTGACCATTTACTGGGAACCTACTCTGTGCTAGTCTCCATGTTGGCTCTGGGGATGCAGTGGTAAAAGAGACAGAGTCTCACCTGATGGAGTTTGCAGTTTGGAGGGGAAATGAACATAGAAGAATAATCTACTTTCACCAACAATTAGGAATCGCCGACTGTAAGAAGTGTTATGAAGGAAAAACCTGGGGTGTTATGAGGCCCAGGAGAGACTCAGGGAGTCTCTTGAGTCTCCTGGTTCCTGCCTGTTCCAAATTATGGGGAGGCATAATTTTTTTTTCTGGGAGTATTAGGCAAGGCCTTTCTAGGAGTCCTAGTTAAACTGAGACTTGAAAGATGGATAGATCTTAGTTAGATTAACAGTAGGGGACGTGGAGTGGAGGGAGAGGGGATAGTGACAAGGCGGAGAGTGTGTCCTGCCCTCAGTTAATCAGTGACTAAATATTTATGGACCACTTGTGTTCTGGGTTAGGCATTATGATGGAGAGAAGGATGTGGAACTTGTATCAGCTGAGACTCATGGTTGCAAGCAACAGAAGCCCGATTAATTGGGAATTTATTGACTCATGTATCTAAAAAGTACAGAGTAGTGTCAGCTTCAGGCATGGCTGGATCTAGGATGAAATTGATATCAGGCATCTGCCTCTATTGCCTGATTTTATTTGGTTTGATGTTTGCTTCTTTCCAGGCAGAACCTCTCCTACTGGTGGCCCCAGGAACCTAGGCTTACATCCCACTAGTTTTCCAATCCCAGTCCACAGAGTGGCTCCTTTTCATTAGCTCCAGCAGAAGTTCTAGGTTTGAATCTCATTGGTTGGTCCCTCATCCAACCGTGAGACAATCACTGTGGCTGGAAGTGTGAGATGACCTGCTTGGCCAGCTCTGGGCCACATGTCATTATTGGAGCCAGAGAGAGGTGGGCTGAGCTCCACCTAAGCCACAAGAATAGGAATGGAGATGGAATGGTTCCCCAGAGGAAAATGGGGGTACTGGTATGAAAATGTGTGATAGCAGATGTGGGGCGGGCAGACCACCTGCCACAAAATCAAGGCTTCAGGTGAGTGAGTCTTGCGATGTTTCACCAGGTGGCCTTGAGGGCAAAGATGCTTTCCTGGGCTTCTGTTCTGTGCCATGCATTGTGCTTAGAGCTGAACGAAGATGTCTTCTTGTCATCTAAGTCCCTGTCTCTGAGAAGGAATAGGAGGTATACAAATGACTGGAATTCAAGGATGGGTGATAAGTTCTTTGAGAGCACTACAGGGACAGAAAGCAAGGCAATGACAGCTATGACATTCTCATGGATTGCAAGCTTGCTTGAGAAATGCCTTAAAGAAGAATTAGTGTTTTGGTAGACAGTGATGTTAGGAGGGCACTTCAAGCCAAGGAAACAGCAGGACTAAAGACAGAGAGGCTGGGAGGGGGGGTGGAGTTC
>NW_006770868.1:780115-782712 GCF_000442215.2 Lipotes vexillifer
GTAGGGAAATAGTGGGAGTACAGCTAGAAAGGAAGCTGAAACCATATTGCTTAGTTGCCAGTGACAGAAACTTCAAACTTAAAAAAAAAAGAGGGATGTAGTGATTGGGGAGCATTGGCTTCAGGCACAGCTGTATCCAGGGACTTTAAGATATTTTAAAGACCAATTTTTTCTTGATCTCACAGCTCTGTTTTCTCCTGAGTTGGCTCTCCCCTTGTGGTGGTAAGATGGCCCTCAGCAGTTTCTGGCCTGCCTGGCAACACCAACAGAGAGACAGAAAGAGACAGAGACAGAGAGAGCCCTTCTTTCTCAGCAGTTCCAGCCAGAAACCTGGTGTTGACTGTGGTTGGCCTGACCTGGCTCACACGGCCAATCCTGAACCAACTCCTTTGTTCAGGGGAACGTGGCACATGCCCAGCCTGGGTCACACAACCCCCTCCTGGATGTGAGACTGAAGGCAGCCCTCAAACCACATGGACTCAAAGTGGGGGATGTGTGACTCCTCCCTCTTCCCCCAAGAAAACCCAGAGGGAAGTTGCCAAGAGAAGAGAAAAGGAATGATGGAAAACCAAAACAGCAGACATCCACCACAGGAAGGTTTAACACCATAGTGAGGAAGCTGGTATTTATTTCAGGAGGCAATGGGGAGCCATAGAGGGTTGTTGAGCAGGGGAGTGACAGTATTATCCAAACCATTCTTTGGGAAGATACCCTTGGCAGTGGTGGTGGGAGAGGGGTTGGTTGGAGTGAAGCAGAAGAGGTGACGCCAGGGGAGAAGAGGCTTTTGTGATGGGTCAGGAATGAGATGTAAGTCCAAGGTGGAGCAGTGACTGCCTAAGAGGAAAAGAGAGACCCAAGTGGGAGGAAATGGATGGGATGGGATTGGGGATGTGCTGGGCATAGTGCACGGAGGCCCATGAGCCTGTGGGGCACTTGTTCAGGGCAGGGAGTTGGGAACCACCTCCTTGGAGGTGGTGGTGATTTTGGAAGGACATGACCCCAGGCGAAGACAGGGCTTTGGTAGGAGAACAGAGGGGCCTGCGTCTCACCTCTGAGAGCATTTGGGGGCCACTTGTGAATCCCGCGGGCATTTGCATTCTGACTCCAGGGAGGGTGGGTCGTCGGAGCAAGATGCCATTTTCCACAAAGCTTTCCAGATGTTTGCTTTGTTGGTTTGCTTTATTTATTTATTTATAAAGTGGTAACAACAGAGAAAAGAAAAGAAAGTAAAAAAAAGAAGCAAAGCCGTAGTTGAAAATGAGGATCCCTTGAGGAGAGGGGCCTGGGAACCGCCCAGGAGACTGGAAGTCGGAGGGGACACTTGCCCCCCCAGGACCTGATGGCGTCCTCCGCTCTCCTGGCTGTCTGGGGACAGCATGATGTCCCTTCTCTTACCCTGTGCCCAGGCCCTTGAAACCCCTCAGGGAAGGAAGCCACTGGGTTTCCTGTGATCCCAGCCAGAGTGACTCAGACACCCTAGGCCTCCTGCCTCTGTCCAGAGAGCGGCCACGAGGCTCCCTTCAAAAGACCATCGGGGAGCAGCTCCCTCCCTAGCTCCTGCTGAGAAGAGTAATTCCTAGAACCAGGCTTGGTAAGAAACATGGCTGACCCCATGTGAAGCACAAAACCTTTGAGTCTCAGTTTACTCATTTATAAAATGTGGACTGTAGGGCTTCCCTGGTGGCGCAGTGGTTGAGAGTCCACCTGCCGATGCAGGGGACACGGGTTCGTGCCCCGGTCCGGGAAGATCCCACGTGCCGCGGAGCGGCTGGGCCCGTGAGCCATGGCCGCTGAGCCTGCGCGTCCGGAGCCTGTGTTCCGCAAAGGGAGAGGCCACAACGGTGAGAGGCCCGCGTACCGCAAAACAAACAAACAAACAAACAAACAAAAAAAACGCGGACTGTAGTTTGCTTACCTCCTAGAATAATGCCCTGGGGAGGAGGCAAGAGGATGCCGGGCGAGCCCTGATCCATCGGAGGCATTTCTAAACAGGACGTTGGCAATGGGTCTTTACTTCCAGGGGTGGTGCCCTTGTGAGAAATCACATAGTGCATCACACACATCCTGCTGTTGGGCCTTGGGGCTGGTCTGTGGAGGGAGTTGGGGCCAGTGGGCACCTCGGTGCTCTTGTTGAAGGGTGTGGGGCTGGTCATCAGTTAAGACATGCTTGGGTACCAGTAATCTGAAACCTGGCCCAAGCTGGTTAGGTTGCCAGATAAAAGATAGGACTCCCAGTTAAATTTAAATTTTAGATAAACAACAAATACTTTTTTAGCATAAGGTTGTCCGAAATATTGCATAGGGCATACATATGCTAAAAATTTATTATTCGTTGTTTATCTGAAATTCAAATTTAACCCATACCCCATGCAACCTTACAAACTGATTTAAGTAAAAAGGAGTTTATTATTGAAAAGTCCAGGGGTGGACTTCAGGCTCAGTTGGATTCAGGGGTTCCAACATTGTGACTGGGATTTGGTTTCTCTCTCACTCTCTTGGCTCTGCTTTCACCACACTGACTCTACTCCAGCTTGCCCCTTCTGTTGCCACGTTGGTCACCTCCCTCCACCTTCATTTCCAACAGGAAAGAGTGAGTC
>NW_006770868.1:782722-797340 GCF_000442215.2 Lipotes vexillifer
GGTTGAAGGCCTTTTGTGTAAACACTGGCCCTGACTTGGTCATGTGCTCATCCCTGAACCAATCATAGTGGTCAAGGGAGTTCCATGTACTGATTGGTTTAGGCCCTGGTCACATGATACCCCTCCTCCCTCCCTTCTTCCTTCCTTTCTTCCTCTCTTTTTCCTTCCCTCTCTTCCTCCCTCTCTCTCTTTCTTTTTCTTCCCCCATCTCTCTCTCTCTTTCATGTGTATATGAAAAGACATTTCGTGATTATTTCACTACACCAGATTGCATTTTTTTCAGATGGCATACGGGGCATGGGCTAACATTTCTCTTTGATTCCCGAGGACCTCAATATCACAATATCTGTGTTTTGGAGAATCCAGTTTCTGACGGCGTCTGTGGTATCATCCCCAAGAATAACCACGGTGCTTAGCAGTGTAAAGACCACTTTGCTGAGTTGTTCTCTCACGTTCTGTGCTCAAGGTGCTCCCCTCTCTTCTAATCACATCTTTAGCAGGTGGCCCTGTGTTTCCTTGTGACAATGCACAGGATCTGGTGGGGGCACTGGTTTTGTGTGTTTTTATGGGATGTCCACAGAAGGGTGAGGGTTCTGGTGTCCTGCCCTCAGATGTTGAAACAAAGCTCTACTTTGCAGTTCCAGTTGTCCAGAGAAGAATATGTGGATTTATGACAAACACAATATAAAGCTCCATTTGGGAACTGGAATGAAATGCTTCAAGACAGCTCTCATGATAGCACCCATTTCACTGCTGTTACTGCCATGGTGAGTCAGGATGCTTATCAGAAGGTAGGAAAAAAAAGTTTTAGAGAGAAAGCCGTTTTGTTTTTTTGGTTTTTTTTGCGGTACGCGGGCCTCTCACTGTTGTGGCCTCTCCCGTTGCGGAGCACAGGCTCCGGGCGCGCAGGCTCAGCGGCCATGGCTCACGGGCCCAGCCGCTCCGCGGCACGTGGGATCTTCCCGGACCGGGGCACGAACCCGTGTCCCCTGCATCGGCAGGCGGACTCTCAACCACTGTGCCACCAGGGAAGCCCAAGAAAGTCCTTTTAAGATCTGCTTCTAGGCATACCAGTTCTCATCCTTTGACATCTCCTCACCATGGGCCCGCCATCTTGCCTCCACAGGCAAGTGTGTAGACTTCTAAGTGTATAGACTGAGGGTTGGGGAATTGCCAGAGAGAGATTTGGGGGCTGTTTTATCAGAAGGTGGGTAAATTCACATGCACTACTGGGGGTCTGGGTAAAGTCCTAGCCCCACTTGTCCCCAGGCTCACCCTTAAAATGTCATCCTTGATCGCATCTGAGGGGCCAGGGACCACTGCACGTGGAGGGTCCCATCCTACCTGGCAGACCCCCAGCCTGCCCTGCATGGGGCCAGCTGTGAGGGAGGGGAAGAAAATCAGTCACAGAAGCAAAGGGAACATCTGCTGAGTCCCTACTTGGTCTGTCGGCTCTGGGCTGGAGCTTTACACAGCTGGTCCCTATTCCTCACAGCCGCTATTTGAGATACGTGTGATCATCTCTGTGTTACACGTAAGAAAACTGACTGTGTCACCGGGTACACTTTTGGCCCCAAGTAATGCAAAACCTGACTCCAACTGGCTTAAACCTTAAGGAAGTGTATCATCTCATTAGCAGGAGCTTTAGTGGTAAGGAGGGTTTCAGGAGCTGCATGATCAAAGCTCCAGCCTCGTTTCTCTGTGTTTCCCTTGGTTTGTCCTTGTTTTCCTTCAGGGTCACAAGGTGGCCACTGTCAGCAGCTGAGGCCCCAGTTCCAGATTTCAAACTCCTATGGATGGAATAGGAGATGTCGCAAATGACAGAACATCCAATTCAAAGTAGCTTACCTGAAAAAGAAATGTTTTCATATATGGGAGAAGCTACACGAATTTCCTCTGGCTTCAGGCGTGGCTGGATTCAGAGGCTCATATGTTGTCAGCAGCACATAATCTCGTCCTATCTCTTGGCCTTCTTCTGTGGTCTTACATCTCTGACATCTTTGCTACCTAGATTGCAATGCATTGAGCAGGCTGACAGGAGTTCCAGGCTTACATCCTTCTATCTCAGGAGGAAAGACAGAAAATGTGTGGGTGAGATTCTCTTCTCTACTGGTTCAAACTAAAGCCCCGGGGCTGATTCTCACTGGATGCTGATAAGTGGGACCCAGGTCACATGCACATCCCCAAAGCTAGGGTAGACTCAGTCCTTCCTGAACAGCATGAACTGCGAGTCAGAAAGGTCTGATCCCCAAATAAGAATGGCAGCACTGTTTCCAGAGGAAGAGGAAGGGGTGTTAAGGGCTAGGGGCAAAGCCAGGGGGTATTTAGGGGGAGTCTTCCTGCGGCAGGAGGCCCCAGCAGGCCGTGGCGTAAGGTCCCTCTCACCCTCAGGACCCTCCTCCCCGGTCAGGGTTTAAGGTCTGTCAGGATTGGGGCCTGGAGATTGTCTGTCGCCTACGTCCCATGCTCTGACTTTTCAGGTTTGGGAAGAGAGGCGGGTGACAGACAGTATCCTCCCTATAGCCTTCCATTCATTGCTCCCACTTTGGTATTTAATGAATTTTGCTCTTAAAGCTGATGATGGTGCAATTGTATACCGTCTGCCTGACTACAGACTGAGTCAGCACCATGCAAAGGGCTCACTTTGAGAGAACCTGGTCCATGCAACTAATCCAGCAGATTGGCATGTCATTATAGGAAGGAGGGAGGGAGGGAGGGAAGGAAGGAGGGAGGGAAGGAGGGAGGGAAGGAGGGAGGGAAGGAGGGAGGGAAGGAGGGAGGGAAGGAAGGAGGGAGGGAAGGAGGGAGGGAGGGAGGAAGGAAGGAAGGAAGGCAGGAAGGAAGGCTGAATGTTGATAAACATAGTTCATGGAATATAAACACTCCCCAAGGAGTGATGTCATCGGCTTCTGCTCCATGGCACCAGGTTCTACTTGACGACCATCTTCTTGATTCACCAGCCCAGGCAGAGCTCCCAGACACTAAAGAGTGGGTTGCAGAAAAAGCTTCTAAAGAAACATCAGATGGTTCCCAAATGGAGTAAATTGAGGAATCTTCCGGAGGACGTGGATCTTCCCACATCTGCCTGCCTCTGGGAGAAGTTGCCATGCACACATGGGAGCCGGGCAGTTTTGGGGTAAAAAGATTGGGAAACTGGATCCATTTGGCCGTGAAAATGAATGTATCTAAAGTAGTATAAGTTTCTAATTTTCCTCTAGAGCTGGGGTCAGCAAACTTTGTTTGTAAAGGGCCAGATAGTTGATATTTTCAGCTTTGCAGGCCATCTGATCTCTGTTGCAACCCAGTTGGACCACTCTACCATTTTATCAGGAAAGCAGCCAGAGATGACCCATACATAAATGTGTGTGGCTGTGTTCCAATAAAACTTTATTTATAAAAACAGGCAATGGGGGGGCTTCCCTGGTGGCGCAGTGGTTGAGAATCTGCCTGCCAATGCATGGGACACGGGTTTGAGCCCTGGTCTGGGAGGATCCCACATGCCGCGGAGCAACTAGCCCCGTGAGCCACAGTTACTGAGCCTGCGCGTCTGGAGCCTGTGCTCCGCAACAAGAGAGGCCGTGATGGTGAGAGGCCTGCGCACCGCGATGAAGAGTCGCCCGCGCTCGCCGCAACTAGAGAAAGCCCGCGCACAGAAACGAAGAGCCAACACAGCTATAAATAAATAAATAAATAAAAATTGAAAAAAAAAAAAACCATTATAAAAACAGGCGATGGGCCAGATTTGGTCATAGTTTGTCAGCTCCTGACTAGACCAAAGAAACTGTAGGAACAGTTAGTTGCCTGAGTCAGGAAGCTGGTATGTTTTTAAAGTCAGTTTTACTAAATCATAACCTATGTACAACGAAATGCACATTTAAAGTGTACAGTTCAAACAGTGTTGACCACCAACCCCCCAGTCAAGATACAGAACATCCCTGTTGCCATTTGCTATTGACCGCACCCTCCACGCAGCCACCTGTTACTCTGACTGCCATCCTACAGATTGGTCTAGACTGTTCCAGCATTTCATATGAATGGACTCCTGCAGTGTATTCTCATTTGGTCTCTAGAAGCTGGTATTTGAAGCCGTTCTGGTCTGTTTAAGGAATCTCTTTGATCACTGTTGTGATTTTTAACTGTATCTGAGTTCTCTGACACACTGCCCTTCAAAAAGCAAAGGTGGGGCCTTGTTCCTTGGCCCTGAAATGTGGGCTAGACTTAGCAACATGCATCGAGGGGCAGGATGTGGTGGGAGTGATGAAAGTGACTTCCGGGATTGGTCACAGCCTCTGGTTCTGCCTGGTTCTCTTTCTCACTCTGAGGGAGGCCAGCTGCCATGCGAAGAGGATGCTCAAGCAGCCTGAGGAGAGGCCCACGTGGGGAGGAACTGAGGCCTCCTGCCAGCACCTAGGACCCAGGTGCCAGCCAAGGGAGGGAGCCTCCTTGGAACCGGATCCTCCAGCCAGTCAGGCCTTCAGATGACTACAGTCTTGGCTGACATCTTGACTTCAATGCAGTAAAAGATCCAACCAAGCTGCTCTAGAATTTCTCACTCACTTTATGTGAGAGAAAAAATGTTTATTGTTGTTTGAAGACACTAAATTTTGGGGTGATTTATTATGCAGCGATAGATTACTAATACCGTCACTGACACATTGAGTCCATCTATCCATCCATCCATCCATCCCTCCATCCATCCCCCCATCCATTTACTTATTCATTTCTTCATTCAACAAATATTGATTTCTTTAACAAATTGTAAACAATTTATAAAGTGTAATGAACCTTAGAAAGGTTTCTATAAAACTTGGTAAGATACTTTCGAGGGCAAATGCTTCCTTTACAGAGTATGCTTTAGTTATCTAACAGCAATGATTTTTTTTTTGGATTTATTTATTTTTTATTGAAGTGTAGTTGATTTACAGTGTTGTGTTAGTTTCTGCGTTACAGCAAAGTGATTTAGTTATGCGTTTATATACATATTCTTTTTCATATTCTTTTCCATTATGGTTGATTACAGGATATTGAATATAGTTGCCTGTGCTATACAGTAGAACCTTGTTGTTTATCTATTTTATATATCGTAGTTTGTATCTGCTAATCCCAAACTCCTAATTTATCCCTCCCCACCCCTTTCCCCTTTGGTAACCATAAGTTTGTTTTCTATGTCTGTGAGTCTGTTTCTGTTTCATAGATAAGTTAATTTGTGTCATATTTCAGATTCTACATGTAAGTGATATCACATGGTATTTGTCTTTCTCTTTCTGACTTACTCCACTTAGTTTGATAATCTCTAGGTCCATCCATGTTGCTGCAAGTGGCATTATTTCATTCTTTTTTATGGCTGAGTGGTATTCCGTTGTACACATGCACCACCTCTTCTTTGGCCATCCCTTTGTTGATGGCCGTTTAGGGTGCTCTAACAACAATGATTTAATAGCTAACCCTGAACTGTGAACGGTTCTCTTTTGAGCACGTTCTTAATATTAACTTTCATTACCGTCCCCATTTTGCCGATGAGGAAACTGGCTCACTGAAAGGTTGAGTCACTTGCCCCATGGCCCCATGATCAGTAAGTTGTGGAACTGAATTAGAACCCAGGGCCCACAGGCTTCATCATTGTGCTGTATGCGCCCCTCCCCCTCCATTTGCTTGTCCCCAGGGAGACATTTGCCACGCACTTGTGGGTCTACCTGCTTCCACGTCTGTCACTCTGCAAGGCTTGTGCTCCTCCAGGCCAGAGACCATGTCTTTTCCGTCTGTGTGGTACTGGACCCAGAGCAGGACATCAACAACTGTGTGCTGATCGACTGACCAGCTGAAGCCAGGAGATGGATGGACGTGGCGTGCACTGCACTAAGAAATCCCAGGGGATCCTGAATAGCCGTGGCACTGCCCCTCTGCTCTAGTGTGAGACTCTGTCCTGCCCACAGAGGCAGATGGCCCCAGAGCCTGCTCTCCTGGGCTGGATCACAGCTCAGAATGCAGAGAGCCCCAGAATAAGAACACTACTCCCCCGACTTGGCAGCCCAGAGCCGGCTGACTGGGGTCCGGGATGAGCTCTGTTTACCTTGGAAGGCCTGACCTCTTTTGTAACATTCACCCATTGTTGCCAGGAGCCCAAAAATACCTTTATTAATGGAAAAACGGGATGACTCCACAAAGAAATATTTTGACAAGCCCAGAGGAGCCAGTGGGAAGGTTCAGAACACATCCTCAGGAAGCTGGGGCTTCTTATCTTCTAGGGAGCCCGGCGGGGGAAAGGGCAGCGTGCTTCTCCCGCCGCGTTTCCGTGCGGGGCTCCCAGGCACAGCTTACTGGGCTGGATTGTGCAGAGGTGGCTCCTGCAACGTGGCCTGGTCCATGCCCCACTCAGATGCAGCCCCCCGGGACCCTGCGGCATTATCTTGAGTTACTGCCCCATCCGGGTGTTCTCTTTCGTGGCCCATTTCCTCTGACTGCAAATGAAGGATTGGAGCTGCTTCTAGACATCTTTCTGGGCTCCCAGGTACCTACCAGTGTGTCGTGGGAGAGAGAGGTTCCAGCTGCTTTTCTAGTTCTTCCTGGAGACCCCAAAGGACTCAAGTAAGGAGTGTCTTCCTACAGCTGCACTCACAGAGCCTAAGGCTCCCTAATATGTACCAGGTGCTATTTTAAGCACCCTTATGTGTGCTAACTCTTCACAACAGCTGTCCCATTGGGTAATATTACTCCCATTTTGTAGATGAGGAAACCAAGGTACAGAGAAGATAAGTAGCTTGGTCACAAAACTGGGGAGAGGCAGAGCTGGGATTTGCACCCAGGCCAGCTGGCTCTGGAGCCTCTTTTTTTTTTTGAAATTATTTATGTATTTTTGGCTGTGTTGGGTGTTTGTTGCTGCGTGTGGGCCCTGTCCAGTTGCGGCGAGCGGGGGCTACTCCTCGCGGTGCGCGGGCTTCTCATTTCCGTGGCTTCTCTTGTTGCAGAGCACGGGCACTAGGCACGCGGGCTTCAGTAGTTGTGGCTCACGGGCTCTAGAGCTCAGGCTCAGCAGCTTTGGCGCATGGGCTTAGCTGCTCCATGGCATGTGGGAGCTTCCTGGACCAGGGCTCAAACCCCTGTCCTCTGCATTGGCAGGCGGACTCCCTACCACTGGGCCATCAGGGAAGTCCCTCTGGAGCCTCTTAACCCCACCCATGGCCATCTTCTGAAGCACATATCTGATCCATGTTACTCAGTGTCTCTGTACTTGATGTCTTTAGACTCTTAAAGTGAAATCCATATTGACTAGGAAGGAAGTTCAGCTGTTGTACCAAAGATCCACAAATAGCAGGAGATTCAACAAGTTAGATTTTTTTTTTTTTTCTTACAAAAGAACCTGGGTGGGAGGTCCAGGGTTGATATGGGGGCGCCATGATCCTTAGGGACCTGAGCTCCTTCCATCTGGCATATTTGTCTTCATTAACACAGTTTCTATCTCATGGCCCAAAATGGCTGCTTGAGCTCCTACCATCAAGTCTCCATTTTAGCAGGAAGGGGAGAAGGGGAAGTGGATCATATGTCCTGTCTCTTTAAGGGTATGATTCCAGGCTCTTCTGCCATGTGACCTATGGTAAGTCATTTAACGTCTTTCATCATCTTTGAAAAAAAAAATTGAATTTCTTTCAAAGGTTATGAGGATTAGATGAGTTAATACATGTCAAACTCTTGGAAAAGGGCAAAATGTAAACCCTCAGTAAATTTTAGCAACTATTATTATTGATGCCGTTTAGATGACACTGTTCCTGACAGTCCCCACCCCCACCCCCGTGACTAGGTTATGTTGCTCTCTCATGTGTTTTTTGGCTCCCCAAGCCTCTCCCATCACAGCACTAGAAACCTGCTTTGTAATGTGTGTTGACCTTTCTTGCCCCCACTGGATGGAGAGTTCCCCAAAGACATGCACTCTGTCTTGTTTTCTCACTGTATCCCGAGCAGCAAGTTCGGGACGACAAGGTAGGTGCCCAGAAAACTTGTTGAATGTATGAAAGAATGAATATTTCCAGTGACAGCAGGTTCACTACCATAGAGGAGACTTCCTCAGGGCCTTTGCACATGCTGTTCCCTCTGTTCTCAATGAGTTCCCTAGCTAGCTGCATAGCTAGTTCTCGTGCTTCATTCAGTTCTGCTCGTGTCACCTCTTCAGTGAAGCCCTCCCTGACCACCCTGGTTAAAACTGGCTCCTTTCCCCATCATAGCTCCACTTTCTGTTTCTTCCTTGGCATATATCACCACTCATCCATGTCGTCTGTATTCATGTGTTCTCTCTTGGTCTCCCCCCTGGACTGTAAGCCCCATGAGGACAGCATCCTGTATCTGGTTTTCTCATGGCTGCAGCCCCAGTGCCCAGAATATTGCAGGTATGTGACAATATTTGTGAAACGAATAAACAAAGCAACAAGACAGGCCTATTGATTTTTAAAATATGAGGAGAAAAATTCTAGGTATATGCACCTCAGTCCCTTTTTTTTTTAACAAAAGGCCTGAATGTTTCAAGCTTAGCTCTCAGAAGAATGCAGACGAGATAAACCTTTCCTTCTCTCTGCCTTTCTCTTTCTTCTGCCGGCAGAAGGAGGAAGCCAAGCCAAGCTGATTCCCTCTCCCTCCACGTCAGCTCTCCAGCTTCTAGGAAAAACTTCCCCCACCCTGCGGGCCTGGGGCATCCCGAGGGCTGCCGCTGGCCTCTTGTCACATCCCTGTTCAACAGCGGAGGGAGCCCCGCGGAGGGGCAGGCTCTCGCTGGAAACTCGCTGTCAGCAGCCCGGTGAGCTGGCAGAGAACGTCGGGGGTTCTCTCCAAATGCCTCGGAAATCTCCCTGTTGGGTCACATTCCGGCTTGAGGGACCCTGGGATAACCAGGGCTCTGGGTTGGCAGCCAGCGGCTGATTGGGAGGTAGCAAGATTCAGCACTTCTGCGTTGGAAAAAGCGGTGCTGGGTATTATTTTGGGAAGAGTCAGTCATGAGAACCTCCAAGAGCAGATCAGGGAGGCTATTAAAAGCAAGACAATGTATTTTAAAATGAACCAGGCTGGGAAGACACCTCGCTCCCTGCCACAGCCAGGGAACTGGGAGTTCTTTCCGGATGAGGTGAACCTTTCCATCGCTTGGAAACGGGGAAAGCCTCTCCAGCTACCCAGCCACCGCCCCGTTTCTTCTTCCCTGCCAACCCCAGCTGAGCATCTCATCCATCTCCTCGGCCATGTGACAGAGTGAGGGTCCTCCCCGGCCAGCTGAAAAGGTGGCCAGACACTCAGGCCTGCCTGCCATTCATTCGACAAACCTTGAGAGGACCTGGGAGTACGGCTCCGGGGCCAGCCTGCCACTATCCAAGTTCACGCTGTCTGCTCCTTACTATTTGGTGACCTTGGGTCTCTGTGCCTAAGTTTCCTCACCTGCAAAATGGGGATAATAGTAGTCTTCCTCCTATAGAGTTGTCGTGAGGACCAAATGAATTGGTATATAAGGAGGGCTTGGGAGGGAGCCTGTCACAGAGACATCACTCAGTAGACATATGATAGGATGATTTACTGAGTACCCACCGGTTCCAGACATCATTCCAAGCCCCAAGTAAGACAGGCATGGTCCTCTTTTCCTAGTCTGAGTCATAACCAAGTAAACAAACTGATGAGACAACTTTACATTCTATTATTTACTCATCAAAGCTTTTTGAGGTCCAGCCATACGCCAGGCATCATTCTTGGTGCTGAGGAGGCAGCAGTGAATAAAACAAAGTCCTGCCCTTGTAGAGTTTATATTTTAGTTGGGAGGCAGGGGAGACATGCGATAGACAAGTGAATATGTAATTTATTTGTGGTAAGTGGTGAATGCTCTACAGAAATACAACAGGTGTTGTGATTGAGATTTGTGGAGCGGGGTTGGGCTGTAGGGCAGAGGAGCAGATTTTAGAGATGAAGGTCATGGAAGAATGTGTTCATAGGGTGACATCTGAACTGAGACCAAGAAGATGAAAGAAACCGGCCATGAGAGATCATGGGACATAGGGTTCCAGGTAAAGGGTTAAGGAAGCGCAAAAGCCACGAGGCGGGACCAGGTAGGAAAGGACCGTGAGGCTGGAGCAGGTGAGTGAATGGGAGAGGGAGGGAGATGAGATTGGACACTTGGGTTGGGTCAGGCCTTGGAGGCCTTCGTATTAGTTTGCTGTTCCCTCCAAACTTAGCGGCTTAAAGGAACAAGCATGTAATATCTCTGTGGGCCTGG
This sequence comes from Lipotes vexillifer, assembly GCF_000442215.2. Classification (NCBI taxonomy): domain Eukaryota; kingdom Metazoa; phylum Chordata; class Mammalia; order Artiodactyla; family Lipotidae; genus Lipotes; species Lipotes vexillifer. The sequence continues at coordinate 792,960 of NW_006770868.1, forward strand.
AGCAGCTTAGTTGGTCCTTGTGGCTGCATCATCTGAGATCTTGGCTGTTGGTAGGAGGCCTCAGTTCCTCACCATGTGATCTCTCCAATGTGCTGCTTGAGTGTCCTCACAACCTGGCAGCTGGCTGCCCCCAGAGTGAGTGATCCAAGACAGAAAGGCAGAAGCCACACTTCTTTTATAACCTAGCCTCAGTAGTCACACGCCGCCATTGCGGCAATGTCCTGCTGTTACACAGGGTGGGACGGTCTGGACAAGAACAAGAATGCCCAGGTGGGCACCACTGGGACCTTCTTAGAGGCTGGCTAAGAAGGTGAGCCATGGTGAGGTATCTGGATTGTATTCTAAGAGGGATGGGAAATCTCTGAAATGGTATCTTTGATTGATCTGGGTACTTGCATAACTGCTGTTAAGTAGTGGCAAGATGATAGTAATTTTAGTACAATTATTGAGTGCTTCCTTTATACCAGGCACTGCACTTAGTGTTTCATTAGACACAACACCATCACATCCTCATGTCTCCCTAAGACGTTGGTATGGCTCCATTTTACAGATGAGGAAGCTTGCAACCTCCCCAAAGAAATGCTATCCAAGGCAAGCCCTCCTCCCACTGGAGGCCAGTGGAATTACCCAAGTAAAGAGACAAGAGCGGGGATAGGAGGAGAGAGGAGGCAGCCTGCTGGAAGGCCCTGTAGCGAGGAAGGGCACAGATGATTGGGGGCTCTGAGTACTTCTGGAGTTCAAAGGTGTCAGAGGTGAGCGATGAGGCTGGAAGGGGTGGGGTAAATTTGATAGGTCTTAGTAGACCACATATGGGATTCTGGACTTTATGCTGAAGGTAATTATAATCCAGTGGAGCAACTGAGTTGACACTTGAGAGGCAGCGTTGCCTGGTGGGTCAGAACCCCGGGCTCTAGAGTCAGGTGCTTGGTGTTCTAATCCCATCTCTGCCACCTACTGGCTGTGCAACCTAGAGCAAGCTGCATAACCTCTCTGTGCTGCAGTTTCCTCCTCTGTAAAATGATAATCCTAGGATTATTAAGAGGACTCAATGAGTTCATACCTGCCCCACAGCAAGTACTCAGTAACTGGTCACGTGATAAGAGATCAGTAACCCTCACCATTCTGGTTTTCATACATCTGGGTCTGTCCCACTTTCTGTGTTTGAGACACGAGGGAGTCCAGACCAATTCTAATTGCTGTCTACCTTCCAGCCACGAAGGGGTTGGCGGTCAAGGTGACCAACGGGTGAGGATGACACTTGGGCTATAAACACAGTGAGAGGACCAGTGAATGCTCTCCTTGAGGCTGCCCAAGTCCTCTTAAATATTCCTGGTGTTGAATCAGTCGTCTGGGTAGCACCAGTAAGTGATGTCTCAGCAGAAATACCTGCGTTTCTTATTTGGGAGGCTGTTGGAGGGAAGAGATTCTAATAAAAGGCTTCCCCCCGTGATTCAAGGTCTCCTTCAGCCCAGATGTCTTGCAGTCTCCCTGGACCTTTCTCCCCATCGCCACCTGGACGCCTTCTATTTGCTTTGATTCAGCTTCTCTTTTGCTTTTTCCTCATATGCTGGCATGTTCCCACCCCAGCTGAGACCTTCTATTTTGGGGAGTTTTCGTGGATAATTTTGTGGGCGGAAGTTCCCCCCCCTGCCAGCATCCCTTAAAAAAAGGGAGAGTGCTCGAGAGAACTGAAAAACAGTGGGTGGTTCAGTTCAAAAGGACAAAATATTTCTTGCCCTGGCACTGGGAGAGGAAAGAAATTGTCTGAGGAACCTAAGAGCAGCTAAACTAAGAAGCTGAAACCTGCAGCCCATAAGGGCAAATTAGGTGACTCAGCTGCCACTACCCCGGCTCCACTCCTTATAGTATTAATGTGCTTTAAAAGGGAAAAATGCTTAACTGTGACAAAGAGTGGGCTCTATAAAAATGTGGCTAATGCTCATTCTACCCAGTTCCAAAAGGCGTCCCCCTCTCGGCACCTGTGGAGACCGGGACTCGCCTCTGAGGCCTGAGCCTGGGTGGGACTGAGTCTAAAATTATCCCCAATAATGAGTCTGGCAGAGGAGGGCCCAGCGTGCTCGTTTCCTGCCTCGCTTCTGGCCTCCAAGACCTCAGCTCCCAGGGAGGCCTCTGGGAGGCAGGGGCTGTGGTGCCAAGAACATGGGCTTTGTGGCCAAACAGAGTTGGGTTCCGATCTGGACTGTGTGGACATCAACTCACGGAGCCTCGGTTTGCTCATCTGTAAACACGGCTCCCAGCGTCAAGCTCAGTGGGATGGTGAAATGGACTAGATGTTGCAAAAAGCCTGCTTCATGCCCTGGATGCAGCTGAGTTTAATAAAGGGCAGCCTGGAGTTGAAGGGTGTGGGCTGCAGGGTCGAACAGTCTTAATCCGGGCTTAATGACCACTCACTCCTTGAGTGTAGGAAGGCTTAAAGTATTGGGGTGGCCAAAAATTTTGTGCGGGTTTTTCCAGAAGATCTTATCCAGCCCTATACACACACACATGTATATACACACATATATACATTTTAAGCCTTTATCATATACCTTCATGTTCTTAGCATCACATCCTGACATCAACTCTTAGGAAGGCACTAATAGTGTCCCCATTTTACAGAGTGGGTAAGTGACTCCATGGCAGAGCCAGGCATCTGATTCTAGAGACTACAGTTTATCCTGCCTCTCAGGTTGCCTAAGCCCCCGTTGCCCTACAGAACTTTCTACAGTGATGGAAATGTTCTCTTCTGTGCTGTCCAACTTGGTAGCCACTAGCCACCTGTGGCTTTTGAGCACTTGAAATGTGGCTCATGCATCAAAGAACGGGCTTTTAGCTTTTATTTAATTGTTAATTAAATTTCAAGAGCCACATGTGGCTAGTGGCTACCCTCGCACACAGTGCTGGGCTAAGCCCTCCCAGTGTCAATGTATTACTTTGCAGGGGGTCAAGGGACAGGAATTGATCGAGGACCCTACCTCAGGGCCTGGCACATAGTAGGTGCTGAGTTAGGAGTTGCTATTCAGAGCACTGCTATGTATGGTGGCTGTCTTCAGAGATGAAGGCTTATAGGTTTGCCTGCCGCGTGGATCACTGAGAAAGGAAGTTGAGTGCTGAGTTTCATTTGTGCCCAAGACTTTCCTGGTTTTAAAACTGAAAGTCCTGCCTCCCAGGAACCACCTCAATCCCAGGCAAACCAGGACGGTTGGTCACCCTGTTCTTGCCTCAGATGATGGGGTACAGAGTCCTCAGGGGATGGGGCTTCCTCAGTAGGGTTCCTTGAAAAGAATCTCTTCCATGGCCTTCCAGGCTGCACTCCAGTATCTGCCAAGGAAACCAGCAGGCAAGGCTTCTACCTTCTCTGTACCTTGGTTTCTCTTTTGGAAAGTGGGGGAGAAGGCTCCCCTGCTTCTAGGGTGGCTGCAAGGTGTTTGAGGTAAGGTAGCATGGTAGGTGGGCAGGTATGACTGCTCTTTGGGGGGACAGTGTTAACTTCAGTTGGAGGCCACCCTGGCTGAAGCGGTCTTTGAAGCGAGGTGGGTGGGCTTGGGGGCTTTGTGGGACCGCGTCTCCAGCAGGAGTGGTCATGTCTGAGAGCCCAGCGAGGCTCTTGTGGGTCAAGGTGTGGAATACAGAGTGGCCCCCTGGATGAAGCCAGCTCCTCTCAATGCGTCTTCAAGTTCAAATCTGTCTGTAAGAAAGTGGGGAGGGGCTGATGAGTCACCAGCCTTGGTGCGGCCCCCAGTTTTATCAGAGCCCACAACAGCATCTGAAAGGGCCATTTTCACAGCTGGCTTTATCTGGGGGCCCCCAATTCCCCACCCTGTGCGGGGGCGAAGAGGCAAATCCAGGCTATGTTCAGAAAAAGCGTTTTGACAGCAGGACCTCCCCACCGGCCTTCCGGGGTCTGTGGCCTGTTGACGGGAGACACGCGTGGCATCCCCTGGACCTTATTCTGGAGGCTGTGCAAAGTTCATGACATCCCTTCCCTTTATTTTCCTGTTTATTCAGAGCATGTGTAAACACATGGGTTGCCTGGTTTCCGCGTCTCTGTGGCCATTTCATTATTGCTGGAGCCTCTGAGCATCACTGCAAACCTTGGGTTTTCTAAATGAATCTAAAAATAGACCTCTTTGAAAAAAAAAATCTTGGAGAGTTGACATAAGGCACCGTTATTTATTTCTTTTCCCTCCTCCCCCTCCCCCCGCCTTCTCCCCCCTCCCTCCTCCTCTCCGTCAGCCCGGAGCACAAAAAATCTGGGCAGCCAGAGGCCCCGAGGGACTGGGAAGGGCCCCTGGGTCAGTGTCCGGGGGTCTCGACCACCTCGGGTGTTGATTTGAGCCCTGGGCGGCTTTCTCGGAGAGATGCCCGCTTGGAAAACGGG
>NW_006770868.1:797374-837042 GCF_000442215.2 Lipotes vexillifer
ATGCGAAGCTGCAGCGTGCTAGGGAGGCGGCGGCTGGAGCAATCCTTGCAAACAGCCTCCTGGAGCTCCTGCAAGGCCGACTTGGACACTCCCACGCCCCCACCCCCTTCTCCTCGCCGTCGCCCGCATCGCTCCCTCTCCCTGACTTTTCTCCCGAACAATCAGGGACTTGTGCTGGCGGCCGAGGGAGCCACGGAGCTGGCTGGCCGCGGAGGAGGCGACGTCATGGATTCCTGAGTGTGAAGTTTGCAGGAAAGCCCTTAGTTTTGGAGATGGACGGGATCCAGTGGTTTCCATGGCGCTGGATAAACAGGAGGAAACAGTGAGGGAATCCCGTTATTTTACTGCATTGAAAGCCTATAAACACGGAGCGCGGGGAAGGAAGTCGCGTTCCCTCTCGAGTAAGTCGGAGCGCCGAGCCGCGCCGACTCCGCCGCGCCGGGAGCCGGGAGCCTGGAGGCGGGAGGCGCGCAGCTCCCGGGCCGCTCGCAGGCTCCTCGGCCAGGGCAGCCCCGCGAGCATGCTTTAGAGAGGACGGCGCCCCCTTGGCTCCTGGTCTACCCAAACAGACCCCTCTCACCCCGCGCGCCGAAACCCCATCCCCTCCAGATGCAGAGAGAGGCTGCGTTCAGACTGAGGCACTGCCATCCCCTCCGCATCATGGGGTCTGTGGACCAAGGTAACCGACTCCCCCTCTATTCCAGACGCTTCCTCCTCCCACCGCTCAGCCCTTTCCCTTCTGCTCTCTTCCCGGGCAGCGCTTTCAGCTCCTGGCTGAGGTCGCGGGGAGGCCCGGGGACTCCGGTTTCCCAGGGCGCACAGGTAGCGTGGCCGGGAGGAGCGGCGCCCTCTCCCTGGCCAAGGAGGGAGACTGGGGAGCCGACTTCAGACCACTTCCCGCGGGGGCAGCGAAGTGTCCCAAGGCGGGATTCCCCAGGCCAGTCTGTCAAAAGGATTGTCCCCTCCATGGGACACCGGGAGGGATTCTCGCTACTAACCGCGGGCTGCTTAACCATTTCCGCGCTGGGCTTTTGACAGCGGATGCCATTCAGCTGTGTTATCATCATCATCATCATTATTTAGCTTTTTTTTTTTTTTTTTTTTTTTTTTTAGGAGAACAGCCTTGGCATTTTACTATTTAGTAAATCTAGTAATGAAGACTTTGCTTTTTTAACAGAGCAGCAGATGCTCTGGGACATTTAAACAATTTTCTTTCCCGTTTTTTGATGTGTCGCATGGATACAGTCCTCCAGCTCCCCCTTTAAAGTGCAGTGTACCATCAGTTTGTTTTGCGATCCGATTACACTCTATTTTCCGTGTTTCTGTCTCTTTTTCCCTCCTCCTGGAGTTTGTCCTGGAATCATAGTACTTGGATATTACGGGAGGGGCTTAACGTATACAAATATGATATGAAGATATCCCATCTGGCTGGGATTGTGGAGGGGTTTAGGCTGTACACTAATGAATCTGACTTTAAAAGTGGAAACCAGGCGATGTGATGTGTTTTCTCAGAGGCCAGCCCTGCAAATAGTGGGGGGCACTGCCCGGAGGGCAGGGCTGCAAGAGTTAAATGAAATAAATATGCGTAGGAGGAGTTAGCTTCGTGTCATAAAATCAGAGTTGAATGTAGGTTTTGTGCTCTGCGTGGCTGATTAAAGTTCTGGGGGGGGGCAGAAATGACAATTTCTGTAAATAAACCTAAGGGGCTTTTTTTGAAAACCGGAGTGGGACCAAATGCCTCAGGTTAGGTAGATGGTGCGCTTTGCCACAGCGGACCTCAGTGACATATATTTTTAGTTGAGTTGCACTTTTGAAGGCAAGACCCTGCCAGCGCCTTGAATGTTTTAACTGGTACCAGTTTATCCTGTTCTCTGCTAGTGGTTAAGCCTATGACATAATGGCCGAAAAATGTACTAATATTGCATCACCTGTAAAAGGGATGCTCTGAGACAGGCGACAGATATATTAAGGCCGCGAATTGGTTTTTATTGCCATATATACTGAAACACAGTATTTGATGTTACGATGGTGGGAGGACAGACCAACGCCAAATTTAGGTCAATTCAGAGAGAGAGAGCAAGAGCTGGGAAGAGAAATTGGACGTCTGTTTTACTGTGTGATCTCACACAAGCTTCACATTTTGTTGACGCTGCTACACCTCTGCTCCAGGTTTGTGAACTTGGTCCTCTCTCAAGGTTTTGAAGTGAAGTGTGTGTATTCTGTGTGTGTATTCTGTGTGTGCATGTGCATCGCCTAACCTCCCCAGCCCACGCTCATGTGTGCAGGGACTGTGAGAACGTGTGTGCCAGTTTGTGTGTCCACATGTGGGAGACAGGGCACCGCATTGTTCCCGGCAAACGACGCTTGGCATGCCAGAGCAACTGGGCACACAGAATGCAACTCCAGGCATCAAAGGCAGCTGGAGTGAGAGGCACTTCGACCGTGCCCTGCACTGGGGCCTCCTGAGGGAAACCCAGATGGCCCTTCAAACTCAAACACCACCACGAGTGTAGGGGCAGATCTGAGGGTGCCTGCAGATGGGTGGGGTCATTAAATAGCAAATAGAAATATTTGCATTGTAAGAAAATACTGACCTTGCTGTGCAGTTTTGGGTCAAGGCCCTGGGAAAAACTGAAGATCTGAAAGAGGTGTGTTCAGTTTTATCTGAAGTGGGATGATGGAAAGTATTTCAGGAATAAACAAATCCAGGGTGAGCTCTGCTCACTCCCAGACCCGAACTCCCTGCCTTCTGCCTGGGTTAGGATTTCTGCTTAGCTACATTGCAGCTGTGTGATCTTAGGCGAGTGACTTAACCTGTCTGGGCCTCAGTTTCCACATCTGTAAAATGGAGCCAATAATAATGTCTCCCTTAACAGAGATTGTGAGAGTCAGTGAGGTAGCACACGTAAGGCATCTAAAATGCTGCCGTGCTTATAGTCAATGCTGGATAAACGTTAGCTGCAATTCCTATTGAAAATGCAAAACAATAACTTGTATTGATATAGAAACTGGATTTCATGGCAAAAATTCTTTGAAGAGATGCAGTACTTTAAACCTCTCATCAAGGGACTTTATAACTTATTGGAGCTTCACAGTGACACAGATTGGGCTAAGATTATGGCTCGTGAAGCCTCCATTTCCTCACCTGCAAAAGGGAATAGTGATGACCTCACAGGGGTGTCATGAGCATCGTATGAAATCATGCATATAAAACACTTACCTCTGGGCTTAACGTGCAGTTAATACACGCTGGATGTTATTATCTTCTGACAGTTGAGGACAACGAGAGCCAGCGTCGCCCGTGGTCACGCAGTAAGTTCGTAGCACAATGCGTGGCACACGGTAAGGGCTCTGTTGCCTTCCGCAGGGGTGAGAGCAGCCATATTATGAGTATTGACTGGAGGCGGCAGGGCAAAGTATTTTGCAAGTATCAAGGCTTTTAATTGTCAGGGCCACTGTACACCACAAGTGCTGTGATCAGTGTCTCCTTCGCAGAGGAGTGGAGTGAGGCACAGAGAGGGGCAGTAACTGGCTGAGTGCTACCTAGCAGGGAACTGGTGGAGACTGTAATTCGAACCCGGGCCCTTGGCCACATGCTCTGCTGTCTCTGGAACTTACTAATGTTATCATAATTTTTAATCACATCTTTTGACAGATGAGGAAACTGAGGCAGACCAGAGCCTTGTCCTGGGCTCTTTTGCCAACACCGTGTTGTTCCTTGACATATCCTGGAAGAGAAGGAAGTGTGGGAGAATGTGGAGCGTATGACCATCATTTAGAGACGGGGAAACTGAGGCAGCCACTGATTTGTCCCAAGCGGAGGGTGAGTCAGGGAGAGCTCCTTGCCTTGCCTCAGGGAAATGAAAGCACAGTGTTTCCATTTCCACTAGCGGAAGAAAAGTCCCCGTATGGCCAGGAGGTTGTAAAGCCAGCTCTACTTTTCTGTCCACACAGAACTGAGACCCCGTCCAAGGGCCCCGCCTCCTGGCTGAGCCCCTCCCTGGCTACCCAGATGGCCCCTCCTCCAGCAAGGCCTTCCGGGGTCTCTCCTTCTCTTCCCAGAACTTCAGGGAGAATCACTTACTTTCCCAGATGCTCCTCCGACTGCCTTTATTAAGACTTTCCTTAGTTGGATTGTAAGCTTCCTGAGGACAGGGCCAGGTCTCCCGTTTCTGTGAACCTCCAGTGGATCCCAGGTAATGTTTCTACACCCAAGACGTCAACAGCTTGAGATCTGAGTGAGAGGTTCAAATCTTGGCTCTGCCACTTGCTGGCTGCATGACCTCGTGCAAGTAACTTCACTCTCCTGTGCCTCAGTTTCCCCACATATAAAAAAGTGATAGTAATATTGTCTGGAATATTGGTTAATATATTGAACAACTGAAATATCAGCCAATCAGCACAGCAGGAGCAGGGTCCCAAGGGACTCCCCTGCTGGGCAAAGCTTTAACCCTTTATTTGCTGAATTGTAGAGAGGGTCTCAAGGCAGCAGAGGCCCTTGAGGGGGGAATGACAGCCATCATTTACCAATCTATGGAGAGTTTCAATCTTTTAGTAAACAATATGAACCTCAAAGTACCCACTTAATTACTAAGTGCTGTTACTATTAGTGTACAATTCATTAATTCAATATTTATCCCCCCCCACACACACCCAAAAATCCAACCTAAAAAACCAATTACCAAGTGCCTCCCCACACATATTCTCATTGGCTGGCTCTCACTTACTACACAGATGAGTGATTATTTCACTTCTTAACCTGGAAGAAGCCAGGCAGTTTCCTATTTTTGTTCCTTTGCTAGAACAGGAATTTGAGACTCCGACTGCCCAGACTAGAGAGGAGGCCTCCTCTGGGCTCCCCGGGCCTCCACCCTGGTGCTGCCCCACCCTGTACTCATCACACTGGTGGTCGTTGTCTGTGCCCTGTCTCTGTCTTCCTCCAGACTTGAACTCCGGGAACCAGAAACCACAACTGTCTTATTCACCCTTGTGGCCCCAGTGCCTGGAACAGTGCCTGGTACTTAGTAGGTGCTCAGTACTTGTTTTGTTCAATGGATGGAGGAATGAATGAATGAATGAATGAGGCACAGTAGGGGTGATATGACCTGTTAAGGCCACAGAATTAAAACTTAAACTCTGGGGGCTTCCCTCCTCGTCCAGTGGTTAAGGCTTTGCCTTCCAATGCAGGGGTTGTGGGTTCGATCCCTGGTCGGGGAGTTAAGATCCCACCTGCCAAAAAACCAAAAAACATAAAACAGAAACAATATTGTAATACATTCAAAAAGGACTTTAAAAATGGTCCACATCAAAAAAAAAATTATAAAAAAAAAGACAAACTCTGGAGCATGGTGCCATCTTTCTGGCTCACTCGCTTCTGCCTCCTTTTGACAATGACAGAGGTTTTGACTTCCATGTTTTCCCACCAAGGGCTGGTGACCTAGGCGGGCTTCGTGCTGGGTCACCTGCCAGGCACATGCCCTCTGGAATGAGTCAGCCCCAAACAACAAAAACAGCAGCCAGCACTTATTGAGTGCCACCCATGTGCCAGGCCCCATCCCCAGAGCTTCCCAGGGGCCGCCTCATCGGTCCTCAACCAGTTACTACCCCATCTTGCACAGGGAGGGATAGCCACCGCCCCAGGGTCACATCGCTAATTGCAAAGCATGGAACCAATCTCACTCCACCATGTTGATCCCTGTTAGGCTGAATAATCATAGCAGAAGGGGATCTGTTTTCCCTACCAGACATGTACTGTAGGGCCAAGCACTTTACAGATATTCTCTCAGTGGATTCTCGCAAAGTAACCTGAGAGGTTGGTGCGGAATATGATCCTCCCATTTCAAGAGGAGGAGAGACCAAGACAGGGCGTGATCAAGGCATTTAGAGGACAGAGCTGATGCCCAAAGCTCAGCATTTAAGGGCCGCATGGGCCTATCTCTCCTGCTTCTTGCAGCAGGATCACCCGGCCAGACGGCGAGCTGGAGAGAGGGGCTGCAGCCCCTCCGGGAGCCCGCCCTCCACAGTTTGCAGTGGGAGTTCCTCCTGCCTTCCACCTTGCCTTTCTGGGCCACTCAGGAGCTCCTGGCGGCCCCCATCCCTTCCCTTTCCGGTTGGAACCTGCCAACAGAGACTCATTTCCTCAGAGCCTCTCTCAGTGGCCAAAGCCCCGCCGGGTGCTTCTTTGGCCCGACGCGCCAGCGCTCCCATTTCCGGTGCGGCCACTGCTGTCAGAGCCAGTCCTCGCCAGTCTGCTTACTCCTTGGCACGGTCTGCTTCTTCCCTCTGCCTCGGCTGTGCCAGTCTCTCCACCCGGGGTCCCTGCTCCATTTTCTCACATCTTTCTTCAAGGCCCACCTCATTCCCATCTCCTCTTAGAAGCCCCCTTGACCATTTAATTCATTTTCATCGTTTTGCGCATCTACTCTAAGCCAGTAACCCTCCAAGATGCTGGTGATAAAGTGAACAAGACTGCTGGTGTCTGCCCTCACCAGGCAAACATCAAGGGAACAAACCAGGAATATCCAAGATAGTGTGGAGCGGTGTTAAGTGCTAGAGACCGAAATAGGGGAACAGGGCTGCGAATGACTCAGTATATACGGGTGTGTGGCGCGTGGGTGTATGAGTTTCCTGTGGCTGCCATCACAAATTACCACAAACTGGGTGGCTTAAAACAACAGAGATCTACTCTCTCATAGTTTCAGAGACAAAACGTGTGAAATCAAGGTGTCAGTGGGCCATGTTCTCGCTGAAGGCTCTAGGGCAGGATCCTTCTGTGTCTCTTTTAGCTCTTCGTGGCTCTTGGTGGTCCTCGGCGTTCCTTGGCTTGTAGCTGCATCCCTCTACTCTCCGCCTTCTTCCTGTGTGTACGTGTGTTCTGTCCTCTTCTTGTAAGGACACCAGTCATTGGATTAGAGCCATTAGCCCTAAGGACTTCATCTGAACTCGATCATATCTGCAAAGACCCTCTTGCCAAATAAGATCACAGTCACAAGTACCTGAGGTTAGGGCTTGAACATATTTTGGGAGAGGGAAATCGTTCAACACACAAGAGTAGGGATTGCTAGTTCACACTGGATGGCCCCCTCCTCTCTAAAGAGACGTCTTATTCATTGACCTCTGAATGCTGAGGGATCTGCCTGTACAGGATCTGGGGGACAAGCATCCCAGGCAGAAGGAACAGAGAGTCCGGAGGCCTTGAGGAGAGACATGTGCTTGGGGTAGTCAATGAACGGCGGGACCAGTGTGGCAGGGATAGAAAGGGGAAGAGGGGAAGTGTGATAGGAGACAGATGAAGGAAGCAAGGCAGAGCAGGACCCAGCAGGATCTTGTGAGCAGTTTGAACTTCATTCTCATGGTAATGGCGAGGCACTGGGGAAATCTGAGGCAGCAGAGGGTGTGAGCTCATTAGCCTTTTCGTAGGATCCTACTGACCTTTAAGTGGAAAATGTCCTTTAGCCAGGTAAGAGTGGATGCTTAGGATACAGGTGGGAGGCTATGATGGCTACGGGTGGTGGCCTGGGCAGGAGATGACAGGAGCCGGGACCAGTGTGGGGAGGAGGAAGTGGGGAGGGGTTGGCACTTCTCTGTCTGTAGAGCCTTCTCCTTTTCAGTTCTCAGACTGTGTTCCCTTGAGCCCCGGGGTTCTGCAGGGATGGTCCCTGTCTTTGGCACCTGAGGGTAGATGCTATTAATTTTGTGAATGATATGAACTGTTTCCAATGGGTCTTCCTCTTGGCCCAGCCTGGATTCCCCACGCCAGCTCCCCTTTCCCTCTCTGCTATCACTGGGAGTTATAAGACTTTTCGCAGCGTTTCATCTTGGTCCAAAAATGTCCCTTAGTGCATCCACCCTTAGCTAATAACCCAGGAACAGTGTGACTCAGTAATGAGTATCAGACTGGTGTGGGACAAAACCACTTCCGTGGTGGCATGTGTGTCTTCAAAAGTAACATCACAACCTACTCCGTGCCTTAGTTTCTTTAACTGAACACCGGGCGTGATAGTAATCTTTACACATGGCGGGTGCTTTGAGGTTTGAAGATCACGGCTGTGATGCTCTCAGTGTATATAAAGCGGTCAGTTCCTGTTAGCTGCCATTTACACTATTATTTTATTGTTTTAAATTCAAGTTGTTACTTTCCTTCAGCCTACTAACCTTCAAGTGTCCTTCCTGATTGGGATAAATCCATTTCCTACCAAATCTTTGGGGTCTTTTCTGGATGACCTAGTTCAATCACTCAACCAATGAGTTCAGAGGGGTTTGTGGAGGACCTGCTATTGCAAGACACTGGCTAGGTGGTGTGGAGAATATCCAAGATATATAAGAAGCTCTCATTTGCATTTGAAAGTCAGATAAAGATTTTTTTTTTTCTCCCAAAGTCAGATAAAGAGACAATTGTGTGTGAAGCCATTTACATGCAAAGGAACTAAAAGTTTCCATGAAGTCTAATGACTGTGCTGATAGAGGAGTTTAAGAGAGAGGGGGCAAGAACCGATGCCATGTGCTTTCTTGGGGGGGTGGGGGGGAGGGTGGGAGATGCTCTGGGGTGTGATTGTGCTGGAGGGAGGCTGGTGGAGGGTAGCCTGGAGATCCCCGAAGTCAGCTTGCTTGTCTGCATCACTCCCTGACTTCAAAGATTATGAAATCGACATGGATGTCCGAGTCTGCAAGACCAAGGCAGGAGAGAGGCAGGAGATGCGCATCACGATACTGGGGGTGTGGTCATCTAGGAAGACAGCCTGGCTGACAGAAGGGTGATGGCCGAGAGAGGGAAAAGGCAGATGGTTGAGAAATCGCTGTGGGCTGGGCAAAGACTAACCACTGCTCCATCCCCTAAGTAATCCACCCTCTGCCGCCTGCCATTAAGGCCCTGTTGCAGTAGAAGATGAAGCTCCCCTGGCAGAGGGATGGTGGCACCTCCTGTTTAATAAAAGGCAAGGATGGCAGTTTAAGGGCTGGGTGAGTGTGCTATTCGTGCTCTGCTGTTGAATATCAGTTCCATAAGGCAGAGGGGAACGTGCTACGAAGCAAGGAATGAAGAGGACGAACAAAGCCAGGACAAAGTAGGTGAGCAGGGCCTAGGGAGAAGGAGTTAAGAGCCTGGAGACCAAGGTCTCGAGCTCACATGCTCATGGGGACGGACAGGGGCAGCTGGGTGGGGCAGTGGTGACCTGAGAGCAATAGAATTGTCTGAAGGAGGCGGCCTCTGCTCAGCCCCAGATGACGGATCCACCTGGGAATACAGACCAAGCGTATTGTGGCCTGATCTTCCCATTTTTGGGGAGACGTCGGACACTTGGATTTTTAAATGAAACCTCTCAATTAAAAAACTGTTAGTTCAGATTAAAAAAAAAAAAAATTACAGGCAAGGCCAAACATACTATGCCTGCAGGATGGATTTGGCCGAGCTACTGCAGACCTGTGACCACCCCTGCTGTCTGAGGTGGCATCTTCTTACAGTCCACACCTTGATCTGGGTTCTGGCTCTTAGTAGATCCCTGCTTTCCTAGAGCTTTTACCCTCAGTGCCTGTCCCAGGGGGCCGCCAATTTCAACAAACCGCCTTCAGCTAAAATTGCCTCCTGGAAATTAGTTATCTCACGGCAGAGAAGTCCTGTTCAGGTTTTAAAAGATGATGTCGATCGTAGATTGGAGTGAAAGTCAAGTTTGAAACTGTCTTGTTGTTCCCCCAATTCATAAGGAGCTCATTCCTGGAAAATGGCTTTGTGGGGAGGCAACGTGGAAGGGGGCGCTGAAAAACTCAAGTGATCAAAATGAATGATATTTTCATGTAATATTTTAGAAAGCAAAATTGATGCAAAGAATCAAATCAAAGATGAACCAAAAATAGAAATAAAAATTTTAAATGAAGACGGGATCAGGATTCCTCATCTTCGCTTTGCTTCAGGGCCCAGTACAACTCTGCACAGCCCTATTACTGATTCTGTCTTTATTCGAAATGTAACGATTTGCTCACCATGGATTTTTTTTTGCGTTAATTTTGATTTTTAAAAAACATTTCAGGAAAACATAATATATTCAATTATTGAGGTTTTTGGTGCCTTCTTAAATTTTGCCTCACTCGCCTCACTCTGGTTCCAGCCCTGGTGGAGTCAAATGCATCCATCTATAAATTAAAATATTAGCAACTAGGGTGGTAATCCCAGGATGTGCTTAAATTGAGGGGAGATCACGTTTTGGAATCTGGTAAAGAAAATTCCTACTTTTCGGATTAAACACATTTCAGTGCCTACTTATAGTCAGGCTTTTATTGCGATGGGGGTTGTCAGGATGTGGGGTTCGGAATGAGTAAAAGATGAACATATGAACAAAACATACTGCAGAGATAAGGGCTATGAGGAACATAAAGCAGGGTCAGGGGACAGAGGAGGCCAGGGGATGCTATTTTTATGGGGATGGTCATGGAAGCTGACATTTGAGCTGAGGAATGAACAAAGCAAGGAAGTGACAAATATCAGTGGGGATAGTAGGTGCAAAGGCCCTGGGGTGGGGTCGTGCTTGGCATTTTCAAGGACGATCAGGGTGGCAGAAGGGAGTCAGAAAACGGAAAATGGCAGGAGATAATACCTTAAGGGAGCTGGGGCAGGGGTGGTTTATCTAGGACCTTGTAGGCCAAGGTGCTTGTGTTTAATTCTCAACTTAATGGGAAGCCATGGGAGGTTTATGGGATGTATATTTTGAAAGGATCCCTTTCGCTGCTCCATGTAAGGGCCAATGTGGAAGGGAGGAGGGAGGAGGGAGACCAGGGAGGAGGCTATCATATTCGTCCGGGTGAGAGATGGTGGGGGCTTAGGATTGCTGGGGTGGGAGGAAGAACAGTGAAGTTGGTGAAAAACGGTGGGATTTGGGTTACGTTTTGAGGGTTTTTGATTTGCCGAGAGTTTGCACGTGGGTGTGAGCAGACGCGAGGAATAAAGGACACTTACTCCTTGGTTTTTGGTGGGGGAATGGGATGAATGGGAGGGTGATATTTGAGCTGGGAACAGTGGGAGAGGAGAGGTTTCAGAGGATAACAGGGTTGGTTTGGACACGTGTATTTTGAGGGGCCTGTTGGATGCCCAGATGGAGATGCTGGGTGGACAGATTTCAGGGGAGGGGTCCAGGCTGAGGCTAAAAATGAGCTTTATACCAGAAGGGGGAAAGGAGGGCAGAGCTCTGCGTCTGGGGGGTCCTTCCAGGGTCAACTTGAAGGGGCCTCAGATCTCAGAGCCACCTGGAGTGGGGTGGGAGGGCCCCAGAGGGTGGTACACCTCAGGTATTTGTATTCACGTGAAATCAGATTATGCTGCCTTCTAAGAGGTAGCCCGGAAGAGGAAAAGAGATAACTCAAGGATGAGAGTATGCTTATCTCTCATGTGCTTCCACTGTTTTCTATCTTAACTGCCCTCACCATAGTTCATGCCCCATTTTCTCTTGCCTGGATGACTGTATGAACCTCCTAATTGGTCTTCCTGCTTCAATACTCGCCCCCTGCAGTTTCTTCTCCATGCAGAACCCAGAGCAACCACTTAAAGCCCCAAATATGATCTTGTCATGTATGTGCCTAATATACTTGAGTCATTCCTCATTGGTCTGAGGTCCAAAATTCTCCACACGGGCCCTCAGGCACCACTCACCCCCCAGCCTTACCTCACACCATCTTCTTGTCCGTTCCTGAGCACCTGCCACTCCAGTCTTTTTTCAATTCTTCCAATACGTCCTACTTCCTCCTGCCTCAGGGCCTTTGCACATACTTTCCCAGCTGGCTGTTAGTTCTCCCCCTCACTATTCTCTGGCTAACTTCTACTCAACCTTCTGTTCTCAGCTTCAATACCACCTCCCCAGGGAAGCCTTCCCTGAATTCCCTGTCAACATCAGGTTTCCTTGATATAAGCTCTGTGGCATCTTCTTCTTTCCTTTCATGGCACTTACCTCAGGTTGTAATTGTACACTAGAGTAAATGCTTTTGAATGGAGCTGAATTCCTGGGCCAGGGTCAGACGTGTGCTAGGAGTTTCAAACTCTCAGTGGCCTCACGAGCTTCCCATTGCACTTTTATTGGGGAACCCGGAGAAAAACTAAAAGGCTAGGGCCTCCGCGAGGAGGCCAGTGGCAGGGCAGAGGGAAGGTTGACAGAGCTGCACTGTCAAGGCCTCTATTCCACCCCCCACCTTCCTGCTGTGGCCTCTGAATGCATAAAGGTCATGTATTCTGCCCCTAGCCCTTGCTTCGAACAGCACAAATTATTTATTTTGGAAATGAAAATATGCCTTCCCCCCACCCAAGCCACACCCTTCAAAGTGGCCTTTAGAGAAGAAAACCCTCTCACTTCCCACTGCTCTAGCAGAAACTTTGTTATGGGCCAGGGCCTAGTTTGAACCCCTTCCCTTAAAGAACTATGATTTGGTGCAGATCCTAGAAACTTTAAAAATATATCCACTGTTCAGAGGAACAACTTAGACAATTAGAATATTATTTAGAATGTCCTGAACCATTCTCATAAGACTGAAGTCTTTGTAGCAGTTTATCAGTTGTAAAGTGATTTTTACCTTTATTATCTCATCCTATGATTGGGTATCTCAAGAGGATATCAGTTGGGGGTAAGAATTTAGATTCTTGCCCAAACAGTTGGGTGGCCAGAGGAAGCCTCAGGGAGGAGGGCCCTTAAAGAGAAATATAAGGATCTTATATACACAAGGACAAACTCTTTTACCCATCTATCCATCCATCCATCCATCCATCCACTTATCCATCCATCCATTTATCCATTTATCCATCAATCCATCCATCCATTCATCCATCCATCCATCTACTTATCCATCCATCCATTTATCCATCCATCCATCCATCCATTCATCCATTTATCCATCCATTCATCCATTTGTCCATCCATCCATCCATCATCCATCCATCCACTCATCTATCCATTCATTTATCCATCTGCGTATCCACACATCCATTGTACATAAAGCTGTGAACGAGGCACTCATGACCCCTGCCCTAATGGGTCTCATAGGCTAGTGGAGATAAAATTCTCCAACTGGCCAAGCCTGGATCATTTGTTCACTTCTTTGCCAGGGGAGTATGGGACAGCTGGGTTGATAATTTTACCAAGACTGTATCACGAGCAGTTTCCCAAAGGAACACACTGGGGTGTTGTTATCAGAAGAAGTGGGGAATGATGCCAGGGAGGCAAGATACTTGGCTATAAGTATCGCAGCCTGGGTCACCTCCTCTCCTCGACCTAAATTTATCAGCCACCCCTAAGATGCTTGTTGGATACACCCAATATACGTATGCTTATGCTTAGGAAACAAAGAAGAGGGTTTGTTTATGCTCTGACAACTAGAAAGTGCTTCCCAAGACTCTGAAAGTTCATAAATCTTTTTTTTGTGTGTGTGTTACGCGGGCCTCTCACTGTTGTGGCCTCTCCCGTTGCGGAGCACAGGCTCCGGACGCGCAGGCTCAGCGGCCATGGCTCACGGGCCCAGGCGCTCCGCCCATGTGGGATCTTCCCGGACCGGGGCACGAACCCGCGTCCCCTGCATCGGCAGGCGGACTCTCAACCGCTGTGCCACCAGGGGAGCCCAGAAAGTTCATAAATCTTGAGCCAGGCCCAGGACCCTGGAATGGAGTTTGTGTCTATATTAGTGATTCTCGCCTCGGGCCACACATTGGAAGCGTCTGGAGAGCTTTTACACAGTACTGATGCCTGGGCCTCAAACATTCTGATTATAACTGGCCCCTCCTGGGGCCCAGCCATTTGAAGTTTTTGAACAGCTCTCCAGGTGAGTCTAATGTGTAGCTTGGGTTAAGAGCCACTGGTCTAAGTGCAATTTGGAAAGCACTATTCATTGCTGTGTCTCTTTGCTAACAGGATAGAAACATGATGAGGGCAGAGACCATGTCCTGCTGATGGCTGCATCCCCAAGATATGTAGCAGTGCCAGGTACCAAGCAGGTGCCCAGTAAAGATTTGTGGAATGAATGATGATTGATAGCTTCACACAAACCCCTTAACGGAGCAGAGACGGCTCCCCCTGAAGAGTACATCTTCTCTATACTTCTGGCACGTGGGGAAGGGTTAGAGTCAGTCCCCAGCTGAGATCAAGCTGTGGTTCTCAGGGACTCCTTGAACCTCTCCCATCTACTTTTCTGATCCAGCGATTCTCAACACTGGTTGCGCTTTAGATTCATCTGAGGTCATTAAAAAAACCCAAAAAAACCGCTTTGGGTGTTCCAGTTCAGTGGGTTTGGATTGAAACGTGAAAACAGGCATTTTTTTTTTAAAGTGTCTCAGGTGATGCTAACGTGCCATAAGGGTTGAGGCCACTGCTCTCATCTCACCGTTTTTACCTGTGAGTCTGTTTTCTGACTTTAGCTAACTTGGTCCGAGACCCCTGGAAGTGTTTCATGGGAGGTGGTAGTAGGTTCTTATGTACTGTCCCCCAAATGTACCTGTTCAGAACATTCACCTTGGGTGCCTGCTTAAAAATACACAGCCCTGGGCTTCCCTGGTGGCGTAGTGGTTGAGAGTCCGCCTGCCGATGCAGGGGACACGGGTTCGTGCCCCGGTCCGGGAAGATCCCACGTGCCGCGGAGCGGCTGAGCCCATGAGCCACGGCCGCTGAGCCTGCGCGTCCGGAGCCTGTGCTCCGCAACGGGAGAGGCCACGGCAGTGAGAGGCCCGCGTACCGCAAAAAAAAAAAAAACCAAAAAAACCCCAAAAAACACAACCCTGAGCCTTTACTCCAGACTTAGGGTTTCAGAAGCTCCAGTGAGGGGCCTGGGAATCTGTGTTTTTAACAAGCGTCCAGGCGTACTTGTCACCTGCCAACCTCTCCACCTGCACTGCCCTCCTTCCTGGTCTCCCACACAAGAACACCTTCTGGCTCTTACTTTCTTTTGGTTCCCACCGCCGGAACACTCTTCCCCCAGATCCTCCCATCAGTCTGGTTCAACCAAATGCTACCTTCCCAGAGAGGCCCTACCTGACCACCGAAGTGAGCAAAGCCTCGTGAACCCCCAGCCTTTACCCTATATCTCTGGTGAGTTCTCTCCTGACACCCTATGGGGATGATCTTTGCTCCCCTGTTTATCTCCTGCATGACTCTTCCCCCACCAGAAACTGAGCCCCAGCAGTGTCTGGTTCATGCTGGGTCCCCGGCACCTGGCCAAGAGGTATAGATGTAAAGGTGGGACTTGCCCTCTGAGAGTGTCTCTGATTCTTTCCCAGGTCCTGGGAATTGAGTTCAGGGGCACTCAGGTGACTGATGTACGTGAAAATCATGCCACAGCTGTGGGCAGAGAGGCACCTGGAGACACGAGTCTTCAAGAGAAGGGCGTGGGTGCACTCCCTCCCCCCACCCCCCATCCCCCGCCCCCTTAGATTAGAAAAGAGGAAAAAGGTTGGGATCAGCCGGTCATAGAGGGCAAACGACAAGAGGCTTTCTCATCTGGAGGATCCGGCAGGGGCGCAGAGCTCACCGCTGGGAGGGTAGGAGCAGCGGCCGCACCAGAGCGCCTGGCGGCGGCCCCGGCGGGTTGCTACGCGCGGTGCCCGGGTAGTGCGGCCAGGGCAGCGCGGCCAGGGCCAGGGGGCGGCCTCCTTCCTCCTGGGCCCGCCCGCCACTCCTCCCCTCCCTTCCCCCCTCCCTCCCCGGGTCCCTGGGTGGCGGCCCCGCCCCCGCCGACCCGGCCGCGCTGTCCCCGCCTCCCCTCTCCCCTCCCCGGGCTGCAACAGGTGCCTCCCGGAGCAGGAAGCCCGCGCCGCCGCCGCCGCTAAGCTCCCGCGGGAGCGTCCAGGACCCGCTGCGCCAGGCGCGCCGTCCCTGGACCCGGCGTGCGTTCCCACGAGGGCAGTGACCCCGCCGCTCCACCCGCCTCTCCGCCCCGCTTCCTGCCTCCTTCGCCACCCCCGACGAGGGCCCAGGAGACAGCCGAGCCTGCCCTCGCCCCCGGCCCGCCGCCCTCCCGCCGCTCTGCGCGCCATGGACGCCCAGGAGCCGCAGCCCGACCCCGACGGCGGGGGCGCCCCGGGCCACGAGCCTGGAGGCAGCCCCCAAGACGAGTTCGACTTCTCCATCCTCTTCGATTATGACTATTTGAATCCTATCGAAGGTCGGTGGAGGCTCGCCCCGGCTTGGCCTCCGAGCCCGGGCTGGGGCTTGGGCCTGGACAGTGGACACAGGGCCCCCTTTTGCTCCACGTGTCACACTTACTGGGGGGCCTGGAGCGGGGGGGTGCCTCTCCCCTCGGCTGAGGGAGGGCGCGAGGCGTCAGGGACTGCAGCCGCCTTTAGGGGGCGCTAGGCTCACTCTGCCGGCTAGGGCGTTGGTTTCCAGTTACTTCTCCCTGATTGTCACTGGTAGCAAAGCCAAGGGTGGCAGGGGTCTCAGCTGGCCTCTTGCCTGCAGCTGGTCGTCAGAGGGCAGCGGAAGCTACTGGTTTGCCTTTGGAGGGAGGAGACGAGGAAGCCAGAGAATGGAGTTCGTGGGAAGGGGCTGGTGCAAACAGAGGGCAGGTGAAGCGGATCCTCCCACCTCCGGGCACCACCGCGTGCGAGCCCGTAGTTGGGGACTTTGTGTTGACACTAAGGAAGGGGTTGTCTGTATCTAATGCTGGAGGGTGGTTTGACTTCATCTTAGGCGGCTGGCCCATTTCCTCCCTCGGGTCTGCTGCTGTGTTTGCACATCACCCCGCATGGCTCAGTGTGAGCTTTATTAAGGGATCCCCCACCCCGCGGTCATCATGGCTGTGGGGCGGTTGTGGATTCAGGAAGATGCAGGCTGTTCCTGCCTCAGCGACCTGTTGGTTGGTGCCTTCAAGTGCGCTCTGCGCTGGGGACCGGGGATTTCCCCAGGCTGGGCCGTCATTTCACGTGTTTAACAGGAGCCTTGGTCAGACGAGAAGGTCGCACACCCAACCTCACTGTATTTTTCTGGTTAGCAGGTTGTCTTGGGAAAAAAAAAAAACTCAACCAGGCTTCCTGATTTTGACAGCCTAGCCCAGGCAGTGCTTATTGAAGCCTCTGGGGCAGGCCTCGTGGTAACTTCCAGATGCACTTGGGCTTGGCTGCATTAGGGAAAGCAGGAAGGGGTTGTGCTGCCTGCTGTGTGTAGGAGGCCTTTTCCGGACTCTCCGGGGCTTGCTGTTTCCCAGAGATGCTGGGTTAGGCAGAGAAGCTTTAACTTTCCTTCCACAGCATCTTCAGGTGAAGCTCCTTAGGTGAGGGGCTTGCTTGGATTTCGGAGATGCCCTCACTCGGATACCAAGTGAAGATGGTAATTCGTAATTATTCTCTATTTTGGCTGGAGGTGGAAATAATTATCCAGCCAAAGAGCCCAGTCTTCTTGAGTTGCAATCCTGAGGCCATCCTTTGCTTTGAAAAGATACAGTTAAGAATCTGCAAACGATCCCTCTAGCATCAGTGGTCTTGCTGTTTGTTGAGATTAAACTCATGTTTTGCAGGGAACTAATACTTACACCCCTCCCAGATTCACAGTCAACGAATTTTTTTTTTTTCCTGCAGTGGGGGGAGATTTCCGGGGAAACAGTTTCCAAGCCAAATCCGATGGGAGGTGCTTTTTATAGTTTTTCTTGGCAAGGGGTGCTTGGAGGCTGCCAGATGGGTGTCTAAATCACCACAATGAAGGCCCCAGAATCTATTTATTAAAAATAAACTTTATTTTTTGGACCAGTTTTAGATTTACAGAAAAGTTGTAAAGATAGTACGGCAAGTTCTCATATACCCAGCACCGCACCAAGCCCCCTATATGATGAGCATCTTACATTAGTTGATACATTTGTTATAATTAATGAGCCAATATTATGATACAGTATTATGAACCTAAGTCCATACTTTATTCACATTCAGACTGTCGTTTTTTATTTTGTTGTTTTTTTTCATGAGCTTGACAGTTTTGAGGACTACTGATCAAGTACATTGTAGAATGTCCCTTCAATGGAGTCTTATGTTTTTCTTATGGTTAGACAGGGCTATGGGTTTTGGGGGAGGAAGACCACAGAGGTAAAGTGACCATTTCCATCACATCATATCAAGGGTACCTACTATCAACATGATTTATCACTACTGAAGATGGCCTTGATCACCTGGCTGAGGTAGCCTTTGGCAGGTTCCTCCACTGTAAGGTTAACTCCTTTCTGAACTGTGCTCTTTGGAAAGAGGTCACTGTGTGCGGCCCCACTTAAGGAGTGAAGCATTATGCTCTGAAATCTGTAAAATAATGACCCCTTGCTGGGAAGTCAGCAGCACAGAAACATCATGGCTCAGGAAGAGAAGGGATGTCGGGAGCTTTGAGAGGCTAAAGCGAGCTGTACCAGATGTGGGTCTGGCTCACCCAGATGTTAATAGCAGTCCCCTCTCTCTGCTTCCACATGATGGATCTCCCCAAGGGCCAACACTAGCCCTTATCTTGCTATTGGGCTTTGTCCCAGGTGACAGTATGTTGGTGATGCACATGAGGTGTTCTGCTTAACTCTGGGCGTGGGCTTGGCGAAAAACCAGAGAGGGAAGGGGACTGCTCATGGGACAGATGTTGTCAGAAATTGGTGTCGGCACTTAGGGAATTTGGGGGAAGTCGGGTGCTCATTTTATGGAGCTTGAACATGTGGCAGATGTTTATTAGCTCATGTAGTACCCCTCCAACCCTAGCAGGTAGGCACTGTTGTCACCCTCATTTTACAGAGGAGGATGCAAAGGCACAGAGAGGTGAAGGAATTTTCCCAAGAAAGCGGCAGAGCTGAAATATGAACCTGGCTGTCCCGCTCCAGAGCCTGTTTTCTGTTCCTCATTCCCTCTCTTGATGAGAGACACATGTAAAGCTGTTTGTTAGGGGCCTGGTACCATGCAAGACTGGAATTCAAAACATTTACCAACAGAGTGATCTTGGAAAAGTCATCTAACCTCTCTGGACCTCTGTTTGCTCAGCTGTCACGTGACTGGAATGATAGTACTCACCTCATGGTGTTGTTTGCCTTGAATGGCTTAACCCACTTAAATCAGTTAACACAGAGTGTGATTTCTTACTAGCTTTTTATTAAAGCCTTGATTTTGTTAATAGAGATGTTCAGTAATGTGAGTCATTATTCATTTACTCATCCATCTAACTATTGAGCACCTATGGTGTTAGATCCTGGGGATATAATAGGAAATGAGACTCAGTCCCTGCCCTCACTGAGTTAGAGCCTCGAGTTGTTTTCTCTCGTCTGACTGCATTGGCTGGTACCTCCAGTAGCATCTACATGGTACTGGAAAGTAGACATCTTTGCTTTGTTCCTGACCCCAGCAGGAGTACCCTCAGTGTTGGCTTTGGAATCGAGACATATGTACTTAATTAGGTTAAGGAAGTATTCATCCATTTCTATTTTCATGAGAGTTTTGATTAAGAATGGGAGTTGAGTTATGCCGTAGACGTTTTAGCATCTATGGAAAAATATGATTTTATTCTTCTAAGATCACTTATATTAATAGATTTCCTAATATTGAAATATTCCTGGTATCAATCCCACTTGCTCACTGTGTATTATTTTCTTATGGTGATGGGGCCGGCATCTACTGGATAATATTTTGTTCGGGATTTCTTTTAGCGGTACGTATGAGTGATATTTGTCTGTAATGTCCATTTTGGTATGCTGTTAGGTATAAATTTCTTCTCTATGTTCAGGAATGGCATGTGTATTATTGGGACTATCCAGTTTCTACAGTTGCGATAGAATTCCTCTGTGACGCCATCTAGATCTGGTGCCTTTTCATGGGGTGGTTCTGCGATAGCTTTCTTGATTGTGTCTATGGGAACTGGTCTGTTTACGTTTTCTATTTCTACTGGAGTCAATTTTGGTAAACTTTATCTTTCTAAGAAATTATTTATTTCCCCTATCTGGATTTTCAGATTTATTTGCCTAGAGGCATTCAAAGTAAACTCTTATTTTTTTTCTACTGAGGGAGAGAGCTAAGTATGTAGTAATATTGATAGAAAGAGTGGGGACCAGTGCTACTGAGCCCACCTTGGAGGGGAGAGGTGTGCTGGCTGTGATCAGACAGATCAGAAGTTTAATTTCTTTGTGTGTGCTTGTGAAGTCAATGCATTCTTACTTCTCCCAACTTGTAATACACTGGGAGAGACGGGCTGGTCCTGGGAATACCCGGTCACCTCCAGAGGTGCCAGATCTCCTCTGGGCTGTGCTGGGACTGACATGTCAGGAGTGCTTGCTTCTAGTCTACCTCAGTGGGTCTGGTGTGTCCCTCCTCCGATTCCTGGTAAGCCGATGCACGTGGCGTTAACTTTGACCTTTCAGAAAGGAAAATGGACTCCTGGTCATTGCTTGTAAAGTTTATTCTGGTGATCCTTAAACTTTTCGGGTCACAGCCCTTTGAAAGGCTGATAAAAGCCATAGATCCCATACGCTGTAGGAGCACACTGCACATGTGCACACCCTCCTGCACTGCTCCCCCCTCCACAAATCCCCACCCCAACCAGCATCCCCTCTGCCCCCAGCGCACCTTTTATACCATTTCCAAGTAGAGTCACAGGCCCTGCTGGAGCCCTAAGGTCCCCTGCACTTCGACTCAGGGCCACCTGCTCTCAACCCATTCACAGGGCACAATTTAAACCTCATTCTTTCAGCAAACACTCACTGAATGCTGGTTTTGTGCCAGGCCCTGTAGGGGTACAGAGACGAATGAGATGTGGTCCTGCCCTTGCCTGGCCCCCAGGCCAATGTGGGACACAGCCTGGTAAACAAATTGGGACAAATGAGGTGCCGGGATATAGTATCATGGGTTTTTTTTTTTGGTGCTTACTAAAAATAGAGCTCTACCCTAAGCAAGCAGTTCGCTAAACACATGTGACATTCAGAGACGTTGCCGTCTGTGTCGAGTTAAGGACAGGCCTTAATAAGCTTGCTTTGTACAAATAGTGTCTCCAGGTGCAGCTGGAAAGGTGAAATGAGGGCTGAACTGAGCCGCGGCCTTGTCAAGGGAGTCAAAAGGACTAGGGAGAAAGTTGCCTTAATCATGCTTTACTATTGCACACATGCCATCCCAGCTTCCAAATTAAAGGCCTTCTGTTCCTAAGGTGGCCTTAGCTTTTGATCGGGCGTAGAGGTTCTTAAAATCTTAAAGCTGTGTTATTTGGGTTGGTTCCCAAGGCTTTTTAGTCCTGTACGGTGATGGGGTTGAATAAATTTGAAAAATGCAGCATTGGTGGCCAGTGGCCCTCAATCCTGGCTACATGCTAGACTGTTCCAGCCGTACCCAGGACCTGTGAAGTCAGACTCCTTGGGGGTCAGTTAACTTTTGCTGAGAGTCACTGAGCGGTACATGGCAGGGCAGGCCTCGAACCCAGGCAGTTAGGATCCCAGGTCTCTGCCCTCAGCACTACAGCTCAGCCAGTATCTCACTGACTCCAGCGTTCCTGGGTCCCCTGTACGCCAGCATGGGGTGCATTCACCTCGTATGTTTTGATATTTACATACTTATCAATTGTATGTTCACTGCTGTCCTAATGGGATTATACTCATAAAACATGCAACAAAAATGAAAGTGGGAAAGGACAGAATATAAACGGGAGTTTTGCTGTTCCTGCATTTCTTTCTACATCCCAGTAGATTGTCGTGCATGCCTCCTGGGGTACATGTTCCCCCCAACTCCAGGGGCCATTGGCTCAGCAAGTCAGAGCACCAGATCTGAAATCAGGGAATCCTGGCTTGAAATTCTGACTTAGCTGTCTCCTACCTGCGTGACCTTGGCCAAGCAAAAGTACCTGGCATTAGCAAGCGTGCAATAAATCGTTGCCAAATAAATGGATGAAAAGTTGCATAATTCCTTATTGGTGGTATGCCTCAGGGCAGGTGATTTTGATCCTCTGCGCTTGTGTTTTCTCATCTGTGAAATGGGGGTGGAGATGGCAGGTTCCCACGAGGCAGTGTGATTGAGCGCAGGCAGCAGGGCTGTGTGAGTATCAGGCGGCAGTGGTGGTGGGCTCTGAGATGTCTTCTGGCTCGCCTGACTTCTTGAGAGCATTGGTTCCTTGGAGGAGAGAG
Source organism: Lipotes vexillifer (assembly GCF_000442215.2). Lineage (NCBI taxonomy): Eukaryota > Metazoa > Chordata > Mammalia > Artiodactyla > Lipotidae > Lipotes > Lipotes vexillifer. The sequence continues at coordinate 819,434 of NW_006770868.1, forward strand.
TCTTTGCCTTGGCCTTTGATGAATCCTGAGTCTTAAGAGAAGATGCTCTTTGGAGAGGAGCCACTGGCTGTTGGGCTTCAGTCGGCATCACAGCAAGTTATCTAACTTACGTACCATCAGTTCTGACTCATCGGGCCCCTGCCTCAGCCCCAGAGCTTGGCCAGCTGCAAAAGCTTTCTCAGTTGAGCTGACTCGCAGGCTGCAAGGTTCCCTGTGGCTGCCTCTGTGAGAGGCAGGGCCTCCCCAGGTGTCCTGCCCTGGCCCCCCAGGACCCCCTGAGCCAGGGCCAGGAAGAGAGGCAGCCTTGGAAAGTGCAGCGTGATGGATGCCTTGTGGCTTCCCCCCACGAAGGGACTTCCTCTTTCCTCTCTGCCCAGCACAGGAAATAGCCACAGGGCTCCGCAGAGCTCCAGCCAAACTCGGCTTCCCTGGGCTGGTGCGAGGTTCTTTTTTTGCCGATTGTTCCCAAATTGAGCTCAGGGAAGAAGGCAAGACTCGGCCCTGAGGCTCTTCCTGGGATGCGTCAGGGGCTGTGAGCTTTCCTACCTGGAGCAGAGCCCCACATAGGTTCCCCCAAAGCAAGAGGAGCTGCCTTTGACTTTTTCCTGAACTTTTATTACGAACGTTTCCAAATATATGGAAAAGTAGAGACAGTGGTATAGTTAACTCTCATGTTCCCCTGTGCCCAGCTTCAACAATGATCAACATAAGGCCAATCTTATGTCATCTCTGCCTCAGTGTATTCTCCGCATCTCCACCCCTGCTTACTTTAAATCACATTCCAGGTGGCATAATATTTTATTAATAAATAGTATGTAGCTCAAAAGTAAGGGCTCTTGAAAACAAATCAAATACCATTATCAAACCTGAAAAGGAATAATACTTAATTTCAAATGTCCAGTGTTTAAATTTCCTGCTTGTCTCACAAGGGTCTTTTTATGGTTAATTTGTTTGAACCAATATCCAAACAAGATTCTCACATTGTAATTGGTTGACATGGCCATTTATGTCTCTTGTATTTTATAAAAATCCCCATCAGTCTGTTTTCTTGCCGTTTATTTGTTGAAGGAGCAGGGTCATTTTTCCTGTGCTGGTCTCCACGTGATGGATTTTGCCAGTGGCGTCCCTGTGGTGTTTTTTTAACGTGTTCCTTCGTCCCTTGCATCTCCTACGGACTGGCATTTAGATCTAAAGTCCTGTGCCTTGGACTTTTAGTGCTTTTTTTCCTCTGCAAGAGAAATATATCAAAGGTGGACGGGAAGCTACAGGAAGAGCAGAGAGATTGCTTTTCCCGAGTTGGCATTCGGGGACCCTCCATGCGTCCTAGTCTGAGGTTTTGGGAAAGAGCGTTTTCTCACCTGGACCTGTTTTAGTTAATACGACATATTTCTAAAAGCCAGTCCTTCTGTGTGAATTTTAATTGAGCCACGCCTGAGTGAGCTGTCTGAAGTAAGAAAGTTGCCTGCAAAGCTCAGGGTTTATAAAGGTCCTTATCAAAACAAACCTGCTTGGGTGTGCTGAAAAAGGGTTCCCGTTAGACGAGGAGGTGGGGAACGCTTTAAGTCTGCAGTGCCTGCGAAAGTCATTGTAAAGACTTCAGAAAGGGGCTGTTTTTTACCTGTGTGATCCTAAGAAGGTGCGATGAGGGTCTGAAATCCGCAACAGGTGACATCACCTCCGTTGCCAAGGAGAAAGGAGGAAAGTCATTAATGACCGGACTTGGCAGGGGCCACGGATGAAGTGTGCCCTCCCTCGGGGAACACGGCACCAAAGTGAAAGCTCCTGGGGACGAGAGTAAATAAAAGCACCCATCTGTCAATCAGGTATTAATTTTAAGTCTCTGCCCCTGGCCAAGCGTTATGGGGCCCCACTGTTTTCAAGTGGAAGTTTCCACTTGGATTTCAAGTTGCCTGGAAGAAAGGTGGAAATCAGCTTCACAGGCCATGGCAGGGGTTGTAGGACTCCATAAAGGGTACAGCTCTTTGAGGGGCTGGCGTAAAGGCGAGGGGGCCTTTACTGAGTGAGTTAGAGGAAGGAAAGCAAGGAAGCTGGCCGTGCCCATGTCGCCTCGTGCAGGGCTTTGACGGAGAGGCGGGGTAGCCACGCAAGCCCTGTTTCTGAGGAAGGATTATCTGAGGTCTACTTCTGGCTAATCCTTCTGCCCAGATCTTTCCTTTTCCTTTTGGCGAGGAAGTCACTCTCTGTTGAGCACTGCGTGACAAATGCGGAGAGACTGTCTTTTCTTAGAGACAGATCTCCCTGGAGCACAAGTTCAATCTCAAATGGCTGTTGTCTTCTTGAAAAACGGAGGCAGTATGGCAAGGTGACCGGACAAGTAAAGTCTGATGTCATCATTTGATGGACTGTTACACAGAGATGCAAAAGAAACTGCAGCTGCATACGACATGGTTAAATCTCAGACATAAGGTTGAGGAAAACTGTGACGTACATCTCGTACGGTTTTATTTGTACAATGGTCAAAGCAGGCAAACCCAGGCTATAGTGAGAGAAGGCAGGTGAGCGGGTCCCCCTGAATGAGGGTTATTGGCTGGGGAGGGCCACCAGAGAATCCTCTGGCAGGATGGAAACATTGTATATCTTGATTGGTTGGCTACACGGTGCATACATTTGTAAAAAGGCACGAGGTGTAATTCTAATATCTGTGCATTTGACTGCATTTAAATGATGTCTCAGTTTGAACACCAGCTCTGCCCCTGATTGTTTTTGTGACTTTGGGTGAATCCTCGCGCCCCTGAGTCTCAGGGCCCCGCTCTGTAACACAGAGGAGTTGATGGTTCCGGCTTCCCAGGGTGCTTGTAAACCTTGTAAAGAGAGAGAGGTAATACACGGGAAAGCTCGAGGCGCAGTGAACGAATAAAAATAGGAAGGTCTTTGAACTTCTTAAAAGCGCGAGGGCCCCGTGGAATGACTTGCAACCGGTTCTTTCTATCTATCCCAATTTGAGGACAGAGGTGAGGTCCCATGTCTGCCAGATGCCTGGGCCCTGCTGCCCCCATCCAAAAGCTGACCTTGAGGCACATGGGTTGCAGATTCCATACATTTCTCTAGTTCTCTCCAAAAGGAATACGTGTCAGCCTGCGGGTGCGTGTGTTTTTGCAAACAGCCATGCCAGTAGCCAGTCTGTAAGGCTCGGTGCTTGCAAATTGTCCCGGGTCCTGGATCCTGTGTCCCAGGCGCCTGGCCTCATGGCAGGCTGCCTGGGAGGCAGGACCGAGCCCTCCTTTCTGCCCTGTCTGGTGAAGGCAGACAGCTGCCTTAGCTGGGGCAAGGTCAGCAAAGAGCATAGCGTTCAAGGTGGCTTTTTCTAGTGGTTCCACATTGACGAGACAGGATGGTAAACTGCCTCTCTTCCCTTTCTGGCATTTCTGGACCTGACTTATCTGGATGGAATTTCTCACCTCTCATGCCCTGCTTCTGTACACGTCATCTCTGAATGATGGGTGTGACAACCTGATTCTCCGTCATTATTAATACACACGATTCATTGATTGGGAATCCAATTACTGTTCGGCATTTGTGCATGGTGGGGGCAGTAGGGGCATGGGGGGCCCTTTGGAAAGTTTGCTAAGTGCTGAATTTATTACTTGAAGCACAATCTGTAACTTTTCAAAGAAGGTCTTTCCTGTAGGTGGTGCAAGCTGCCGGATGAAAAATCCATCCACCTTTGGTCCTCTTGGCATTTCCTGCAGCCCCCAACACAAAGGAGGTTATGAGAGTAGTGGGATGGAGGGAGGCAGGATTCCTTCCCTCCATCTTCCCCCCTGTCCTCTGGCTGCACATGTACAGTGCCAGGTTGTGGCATCCTAATGCTGCCATGGCAACAGACTGTGATGTCTCAAACCCAGGGCCTGGAACTCACACCACCTTGGGGTGTCAGCTCATTGAGCGGTGGGTCTATCACCTCAGACAGGGATGGACCGCGGCTCTGGGGCCCTGCTGCCAGCCTGAGGGGCGTCTGGCCTCCAGGCCATGCCCTGGCTTCTCTCTTCCGAGTCGTTCAAGCCTGAGAGCGCCGGTTCGTGCAGTCCCTTCCCCCTTCCCCCTTCCCCAAAGGACAGATGCCTCATGTAGGTTCCTTAGCTGGGTTTCTATTTTGGTCATTCTATTCTGCTTCCTGAAAATTCCACCCGCCTGTAGTTCTAGGCGGAGAAGATGTTCTCTTGCTGTTCCTTTTTTCAAAAGCGATCTGTTGGCTGGTGAGTTGGCGCTGGTGGCTGTCTCAGACTTGGCCGTGTGTCCTTAAGGGTGAGCAACAGGCCCGCCAGAGTCTCCGAGAGGGCAGGCACTGGCAGAGAGCTCCTTGTGGCCTGAGTGGGATTTTTAAATAATCGTTGATTCAATCCTGGGGCAAATGGAGGGATTGTGAATATTCCAGAAGAAAGGAATCCGTGTCTTTAGTTGTCTAGGGCAGCCTACCTCATGATGGGGCTCCAGAGCAGTTCCTATTCTGGGGACACCTCATTTCTATGTGTTGGAATTAAGGTATCACCCTCCAGGAAATATCCCCTTTCATGTGTTACGCGGGTGGAGGAGCTGGGTGGGCTGCCTGAGACTGAATCTGGCTCTGCCGCTTAGAAGCTGTGTGACCTTGGGCAAATTAATCACCCTCTCTGAGCCTCACGTTCCCCATTTATAAAATGAGGAAACTCTATCACCTGCTTCGTAGGCCTTTTGTAAGACAAACATTAGTATATGCTAAATGCATACATAGTGGTTCTTGGTATAAAGTAAATGGTAGAGACGTGTTAGCGAGAATCATTTTTGTTACTGCAACTAGCTCACTGTGTCACTAACATTTTAGTAAGATTTAGTTGATACCCCAGGTACCCCAGAAGAGGGAGTACAAAGCATGGAGTGGAGGGGGGGTGTTCAGGCATTCTTTACCTACTCCACATATTTTCTGAAGGCTAGCAGAAAAAGAGAATTCCCAAAGTGCTGACCAATCCATTTTATTTTTATAAAAATTTCTTCCCTTTTTCTTTTTTAATGCTTTTGAAGGCACTTGGGGGCCAGTGTGTGTCACACTTTCAAGTTGTAAAATAAGGCAATGAAAGCAGAGCAAGGGGAGAATTTTCACTTAGAAGATCGTTCTTTCCATAATGATAATACGAGTATACTGGAAGGCCCCATTTACTGAGTGTTTATTTTGTGTGTTTTGGGCTTCATGTGGATAAGGTGAAACGTCAGGTGGGTATTGTCACCAACCGTGTTATACACGAGGACTCAGAGGTCCCCCAGGTCACACAGCCGGACGGGGGGTGGGGGAGAGGGGTGAAGCCGTGGAGCTGGGGGCCCCTAGCACTGTGTATGGACCGAGACCCGGACCTCAGTGCAGACGCCTTGCTAGGCCAGGGCTGGACTGGCCTCCCCAGCAATCTTGCGGTTTTGGAGAGTGGCCAGAGATCTCCCCAAATATTCATGGGGCCTAGATGTTGGGGTGAGCACCTGGGAACTTGATGGAAGGAAGGGCGATGATAATTCGACTTTCAGATGTCTGCTGCAGAAATGATTTACCTGCTGGGGCTGACGGGGAGCAGATGTCTCATTTCTGAATCAGTTGAGGTTTGACTCGTGGATGGATGCTCCCAACATTCTTTTGGGCTTTGGCTGCGTGCAGGGCCCGGAACTGTAGGGCCTAGGGCAGTGGTTCCCAGCTGCGGGTGATTCTGCCTCGCAGGAGAAATTCAGCAATGCTTGGAGATGCTTCTGGTTGTTACAACTGAGAGAGGGGTGGGGATGCTACTGGCATCTAGTGGGTAGAGGCCAGGGATGCTGCTAAACATCCTGCAGCCTCACAGCAAAGAAGTCTGTAGCCCCCAATGTCAGTAATTCTGAGGTTGAGAACCCCTGGTCTCAGGTCTGCTGGGTTCAAGCTGTGAGACCTCGGGCAAGTTAATTCACCTCTTTGTGCCTCAGTTAACCCATCTGTAAAAGGGGAGTAAACAGTGCCCATCTCATAGGTTGTGAGAATTAAATAATTTACTACATGTAATGTGTTTACAACAGAGCCTGGCATATAAATTCTCAGCACATGTTAGCTGCTGTTGTTGTTGTTATTATTATTATCGGCCTTTATCTGCCTTCAAAAAGCTCACTGTCTAGTAGACAGACAAGTGAATCTATACTTGATAGACTTCACTACACGATTCTTCAGGTTCTGGCAACACTACAGAGTCTGTAGTGTCTGATCCAGCCTAGGGAGGGCTTTTAGGAAGAGGTGGCCCAAGTGAAATCTTGCTGGACAAATAGTGGCTTGCTAGGAAAAGTGAGGACAGGAGGTATGGAAGGGTGTTCTGGGCATGGGGAACAGCATGTGCAAAAGCATGGAGGCACAGAGGACTGAGAGCAGCAACCTCTGAATCCCTCATCTCTGCCTCCACCTTCTGCCTCTTTCGGAATCCTGATGCCTCGAGTGTGGGCTGGGTACCCCGCACGGCAGGTGGGATGGTTTCACGGGCCGCCCCAATGAGTACATTGCGTACGCGGGTCATCCCCTTGGCAGGGCGCCTTCTCTTGAGTCAGGAGTGAGGCCTCTGTCAGGTGCTACTGTGTCTTTAACGCCTTTCCTTCTGATACTTGCTGTTTCCTCCCCCAATTCCAACTTAAAAAAAGGCAGACTTTCTGGGGTCGTGGAAATGTCCTGCGTCATGATTGTGGTAGTGACAAGGGTGTAGAACATCTGGCAAAACTCACTGAACTCTGCACTCAAAATCTGTACGTATAAATGATACCTTATTTAAATAAAGAGCATCAAAGAGGAAAAAAAGTGGGCCTCAGGCTCAGAGCCTTTGGCTAGCAACAGTGTCTCGCTTGAATTTAGTAACTTTTATTTTGATTGTAGTTTTACCCTACCTTCTATTTATGGAAGTGACACTGATTTTCCATTTGTGGTATGGGTGTAAAGTTTCCGTAAAAAAAAAAAAGAAAGTAATAGGCAAACGAATTTAAATTGAAATATTAAGTGAATAATATTCACTGGTGGTACATGAATATAGCAAAGATCATGCAAGTGGTAAGAAGAGCAAGCTTTTTGGAAACCCTTCTGAGAGAATCTGGTACTTCTGAGATGAGACGAACTTGGCCCAGTGCTGTGTGGGCACAGCGAGGGAGCTATCTGCAAGGGTGGCAGTTGTTTATGGAGAAATAGTGAAGAATCCTAGCTACTTAAAGAAATATTTTAATCATGAGCCTTTTGTCTGTGAGAATTACTGTCAAATACCCAGGGGAATGAGAATTAAATGATTATAAATTACCTCCATATTACTTGCTTGTGGGTAAACTTTCAAAATCTTGGGGAGAGAAAAGAAAAAGAAACTCTGCTGCTTGGATTAATTAAAACCAATGTAAATGCTTTAAATGCTTTTGCTCAGCAAACTGGCCGTTCTCTTTTTCATTGCTGCCCCGGAGTGTGAGTGATGTGTGTTTTTATGGCAAAAAGATTCTGTGACTTTCACATCAGCCCCGAGGGGGTGTTTCTGATAAGATGTAATGCAGTTTTTCTGATAAGGCCGGAATTCTTGCTAAGAGGCTTTCTGTGTTTTGTTTTGCTGGTTCGCAGGGCAATGGATTATCAGAATGTTGTCGGACATGGATTTGACCTGGATCTCTTCCTAGATTAAAAATCTGTGCTCTGTTACCTGCCAGGAAGGCTGTGTGTGTGTGTGTGTGTGTGTGTGTGTGTGTGTGTGTGTGTGTGTGTGTGTGTGTGTGTGTGTGTGTGTGTGTGTGTGTGTGCGCGCGCGCGCGCACATGCAGGCACAAGTACAAGTTTACAGGTTTATATTGAACTGCAGCTTTACAAGAACCCTAGACCCTACAGACTTTAGTTAGGAAAATGAAAGGACATCAGAGCCAGAAGCAGCCAAGGAGACTGATCTGGTTTAACGCCGTCTGGTTACAAATGAGGAGGTTGAGACCTAGAGTGGGTGGGGGACTTTTCCAAGGTCACACAACTAGTTAGTGGCAGAGTAGGACTAGAATGCAATTTCCTGCTTCCTAAACCAGGTGTCATTGCTATATATCATGTTATGTCACACCCCCCCTTTAAAATAAAATAAAAACATGTGCCTTTTGGAAATTATCTTTCTATTCTCAGTGTAGTACAGAAGTCAGAGTCTCCTTTCTGCCTCTGCCCCTAACTACTTAGCTCTTCTCTCTGGAGGAAATCACTGTTACCTGTAACTTCCAGGGAAAGCCTGTGTACCCATAAGCATGGTGTGTGTGTGTGTGTGTGTGTGTGTGTACACACTCACCCTCTGTTTCTATACTATGCATACTGTGTGCATCTTTAACGGTATCTTGTGGTCATTCTATATCAATGTAAAAAGAACCTTTTCAACCCTTTTTGTAGCTGTATTGTATCTCACTATGTGAATGACAGAATTTAACCCATCCCCAGCTGATGGACAGTAGGTTGCTTCCAGTCTTTGGGGATTATAAACAGGGCTGGACTGACTAAACTTATGCATACCTGATTTTGCACATGTGCTGGATAAATTTCTAAAAGTGACATTGCTTGATTCCAAGTATACGTGCGTTTGGAATTTAGATAGATATTACCAAATCACCCTCTCTTAAGGTTATGTCTTTCTACCGTTTCTTTTGGATGTTAGCATCTTCGAGGAGTAGTTTAAATATTTCATGCTTTATTCAGCAGACCAACAAATATTTTTGGAGGGCCTGCTTTGTGGCAGGTCCTGTCCAGTTGTTAGGAATACAGTGGGGGTGGGGTGGGGTGCTGAGTTAGTCCTCATGGAATTGACTGATTGGTGGAGGTGGGGCTGGGAGTTGGGGGAGAGGCAGATGATAAGTTAACTACAGAATTACTGAATTAGAATTGTGAGAAGTGCAGTGGAGCAGAGCAGGGAAGTGTGAGTGGGGTCTGATCTCGTCAAGGTCAGAAGGACTTCTGAGAGCACACTTTAGCCAAGCTTCAGGGAAGGAGCGGTTTTAGTTACAAAGAGGGTTGGGTGGGGGAGGAGTTGTTGAGCAGAGGGAACAGCGAGTGCAAAGGTCCTGAGGCAGAAAGGAGCTTGGCATTTTCTGAGAATGACAGCCAGTTTGGCTGGAGTCTGGGGAGAGAGGAGAGGGGAGAGGGTAGAGAGAGGCAAGGCTAGAGGGGCAGGCAGAGGCTCAACCGGGCTGACCTAGTTGAGGTTGTTTATCTTGATCCTGGGAGCTGTGGAAAGCCATTTCTGGGCTCTCATCTGGGGTGGGGCACCACCTGAACCCTATGAGATCAGCTCAGCTAAACCAGATAGCACTTACTCCAGGATGGCCCAGAAAGGGCACCAAGGAAGTGGAGGATCACCTGTGTGCACCAACCAGCTCTGCTGTTACAGTGCAAAAGCCAGCCACAGGCTATGTGTAAACAAATAGGAGCGGCTTTGTTCCAATAAAACTTTACTTACACACGCAATCTGTGGGCCAGCTTTGGTCCAGGGGGCTGTAGTTTGCCTGGCTCTGATCTAGCAGCATGCGATTCTCTAAACAGATAATATCTGATGTGATGTGAGCTGCTAACAGGGGTCAGTGGAGAAAAGATGGCAGGGAAATGGGGTGGAGAATGACACAGGGGTGGGGATGGAGATGACCCTTCTGATGGGCCTAAGGAGCTGCTGACTGAGCAGGCATGTGAAGGAATTAAGGGAAGCAGCCAGGTGAAGATCTTGGGGGGAGACTTTCTAGGGAGAGGGAGCTCCACAGCAGGAGCTGCTTGAAGAATCGTGAGGATGTTAGCAGGGCTGGTGCTGAGAGCTTGGGGAAAAGTGGGGAGAGTAGGAGCAGTGAGACAGGCCAGGGCTAGGGGGCGAGTGTGTTAAGGACTGTCCTGGGGCCATCTAGGGAAGCCTTTAAAGTGGGTTTCACTTTACAGTGGACATTTCCATAGACGGCTGCGTGGAGAACAGACCATAGAGGGTGAGTGTAGAAATGGGGAGACCAGGGAGGAGGTGACGGCAACAGTCCAAGTGGAAGAGGGTGGCGGGAGGTGGTGACACATGAATTTGGTTCACATTTTAATAGAGCGGTCAGGCTTTGCTGATGGATTGGATGTAAGGTCACGAGAGAAGAGTCGAGGCTGACCCAAGTAACGACCGAGAGGGTGGAGGGGCCTCTGTTAAGCTGGGGAGCTTGCAGGAGGGGCAGGGTGTGGGATGGTGGGAACAAATAGCTAGTTCCCTCTCTAATCTCACTCTCTAGCCACGGGTTCTTTTGAGGTGGCAGCAGAAGCCTGAGCTACGTGGCCACGATTAAAGAACAAAATTAGATCATTCTGTATCCACTGATTTTATTAGTTTGGGAGGCTCTATAGCTATGGCTCTGTCTTTTGGGGGCCAAGTAGCTTTTCTGGGGGATTTCTAATCCTGTTCATTCTGTATTTGGGTGAATCTCTTCCCCTCCCTGGACCTCAGTTTCCTCATCTGTAAAATGGCACAAGATGAGATATGGCTCAGGAGTCCTGGTTGCAAATTAAGTCACTTTTTTACATGTGGGCATAAACATTTGGGATTTGAACCCAGAGCTTCATGGTCTCCAGAGCTGCTGTGGCCTCCCCCTGCATCTTGTAGCTGTATCATACAGGTAGAAAGAGCAGATGGGCCTAGGTCAGTGTTTTTCAAACTGTGGGTCATGACCCACTGGTGGGACAGGAAATCTGTTTAATGAGTTATGACCAGAATTTAAACAAAATAACCCCAGACAGGAGGATAGATAAGAGTGCATCATACGTAGCAGGGTAAGTATTGTTTTGGGAAGCTTTTGTTTCAGTTGCCAGTGAACATGATGGTGTGAACTGAATTGTGAAATAAAATCACATTTCTTTTAAGGGTTTCACTGAAACAAAAGTTTGGAAGCCGTGAGCCCAGCCAGCCATCCAGGTCTCTGGCTGCTGCTGCATGGCTTGGACCAGCTGTGCTCGTGCACCTGCACTAAAATCCTTCCGCTTTGATCTCTCCGTTCAAGGAATCTGGGATGAAGTGGCCTCACTTTCCTTCTGTGAGGGAAGGAGTTTCTAGCTCTGGGGTTTGGTGTGGTGGGGATTAAAAAAATAATAATAATAGCATGAGACAAAACCCAATCTGTGATTGCTCTGCATCCGGAGTTGTGTTTTAGAGGCTTAAAAAGACCCCTCCCTCCCCCCTTCTCTTTCCAGAAGAACCGAATGCACATAAGGTCGCCAGCCCACCCTCCGGACTCGCATACCCCGATGATGTCCTGGACTATGGCCTCAAGCCATACAGCCCCCTAGCCAGTCTCTCTGGCGAGCCCCCCCACCGGTTGGGAGAGCCGGATAGGGTAGGGCCCCAGAACTTTCTGTGCCCTGCCAAGCCAGCGGGGGCCTCGGGCCTGAGCCCTCGGATCGAGATCACTCCATCCCACGAACTGATGCAGGCAGGGGGGCCCTTCCGCATGAGAGACACTGGCCTCATGGTCGAGCAGCCGCCCCTGCCGGGGGTGGCTGCCAGCCCGAGGTTCACGCTGCCCGTGCCTGGCTTCGAGGGCTACCGCGAGCCGCTTTGCTTGAGCCCCGCTAGCAGCGGCTCCTCTGCCAGCTTCATTTCCGACACCTTCTCCCCCTACACCTCGCCCTGCGTCTCGCCCAATAACGGCGGGCCCGACGACCTGTGTCCCCAGTTTCAAAACATCCCTGCTCATTATTCCCCCAGAACCTCGCCAATAATGTCACCTCGAACCGGCCTCGCTGAGGACAGCTGCCTGGGCCGCCACTCGCCCGTGCCCCGTCCGGCCTCCCGCTCCTCGTCGCCTGGTACCAAGCGGAGGCATTCGTGTGCGGGGGCCTTGGTTGCCCCACTGCCCGGAGCCTCACCCCAGCGCTCGCGGAGCCCCTCGCCGCAGCCCCGGGACGACGGCGCCCCTGCCGGGTACCCCCCCGCGGCTGGCTCTGCCGTCCTCATGGATGCCCTGAACAGCCTCGCTGCCGACTCGCCCTGTGGGATACCCCCCAAGATGTGGAAGACCAGCCCCAGCCCGTCGCCGGTGTCCAGCGCCCCATCCAAGGCTGGCCTGCCCCGCCACATCTACCCAGCCGTGGAGTTCCTGGGGCCCTGCGAGCAGGAGGAGAGGAGGAACTCAGCCCCCGAGTCCATCTTGCTGGTGCCACCAACTTGGCCCAAGCAGCTGGTGCCCGCCATTCCCATCTGCAGGTGAGTCAGGCTCTGAAAATGATTTATTCCATGGTCCAGTTTTAAGAGAAGGTTTTCTGGTTATGAGCATGGGATTCAGAGTTGGCTAGACTGGTCTTAAATCCTGGCTCTCCATTTCCTGGCTGCCAGACCTTGAAAAGGAAGTGAAGTTCTCTGGGAAAAGAAAACAAAACAAAACTCGGAGCTGCAGTTTTCCCATCTGTAAAATGGGTGTAAGTGTCCCTGACTTACTGGGTGGTTGTTAGGAGGATGCAGTCATAGGATGCATGTGATTGCTCATATGACACTGAGCTCATTCATGCATTCGCTTATTTAACAAGTATTTATCAAACACGTACTACGTGCCAGGCACTGTTACAGGTGTTGGGGAGACAGTGTGAACAAAACGGGGAAAAAAATTCTGCCTTCGTGGAGCTGACGTTCTAGTAAGCTCAAAGCAAGCCTGAACACGTGGAATTTGCTATCTTATTATAAGAGGAATTGGTGTTTGTTGGCATCTGCTATGTGCCTCAGTATTGCAATCAGTGATATGGAGGCCTTCAAAAAATGTGGGAGCCATAATCCTCAAAGAGCTTAAAATCTTGGCAAGCTGAAGAGATGCATGAATAGCAGCATGTAGGCTTGGGGTCTCCAGGGATGGATCTGAGTCTTGGCTCTGCCACTCACTGGCTGTGTGATCATGGGCATGTCTGCTGCTGCCATCCTGCTGTGCCCATAACAGACATCACTAATCATGCAGGGCCCTCTTTCTCACTGAGCACCTTTTTGATGCTGTGCCCAGGGCAGACATTGCTAATCAATCAGGACCTTCATTCTCACTGAGCACCTTTCTGGGCCTTGGTTCATTTCCTGTGAGATGAGGATGATAATAGTACCTACCACATGTTTTTTTTGTTTCTTTGTTTTTTTAAGGATTAGGTGAGATAATATATATCGAACTCTTAGCATAGAACCTACATAGGTAAGAGCTCATGAAAGAGACAGCTGTTATTGTTGTTGGGGAATCTTATCCTTTTAGAGGAAGCACTTTGTTGCTTCCTCACTGATGAGCTGTGTGCTAGGAGATTGAGTCCCCAATAGCTGTTAGAGTGATGATAGTGACAATAATAATCGCCAGCATTTCAGGATGCTAGCTGTGTGCCAGGCACACTTCTAAGTACTCTCTCTGGATTATTTCATGTTATTCTCACATAAACCTGGTCTGGTTATATATTTATCTTCATTTTGATAATAAGGAAAATGAGGTATACAGATTAGGAGCAGAGACTATTTGATCTGTTTTATTAGGTGAAGAATCTAAGCTTTATGCTATTCCCATTATCCCAGTGGTTTTCAAAGTGTTATTTGCTTGTAGCAAATGGAAGCCTCTTCTCTTCAAATAAAATGTTGAATGCCAAAATAGGTAATGTAGAGCCGTTTTGATTGATGTGGGGTTGAGAGTAGCCTAGGGCCCTGTCCACTGGGCCTGGCTTCCCCATGCCCACCTGCCCCCGACCCCGACCGAAATGGACTGAATGGAGCTTCTGGTCTGATGTTTCCTCCAAAGCAGGTTCTGAGAACACTAGTGCCATCATAGGTCAGTCAGTCCCTTAAGGAAAGGAGTTTCTGGGTTTAATAGAGTTTAATAGATACCTTTGTGTAGGGGCTGCTCCCCGCTGCGGACAGAATGTGCGGTGATTTCAAAGGCCATCTGATCACAGAGTTCTGAGACTAAAGTTTCCTGGAGCCACCTTAGGAATGCTGATCAAGATCAATGCCTGGTGCAGGTTGAGAAACTGGGGCTCAGAGAGGTGAAGTGATATGCCCATCAGCACCCAGCTAGTTCATGACCAAGTTGGAAATCAGAATTCAAGATTCCTGACTCCTTGTTATTTCTGGTCAACTCCTTGATCAGTCTCCAAAACATGACTTATTTGGGAGTGAGGAGGATCATTAATATAAAATACGATCGTGAGGCATTTATCTGAGACTTTATTGTGTATAAAATCCTTCCCTCTCCATTATGTGGCTTGATCTGAGAGGTTCTGATGAGTTAGAGTCCTTTAGTCCCTAGCAAGTGCCAATCTGTGCCAGCCAATGAGATATTTGCAAGAATTTTCTATTTGTTTGAGAAGATAGGGCATTCAAAGAAGTCTCACGATGATATTTATCACAGGGAGTGTGGATAACTCAGCAGGGGGCTGGAATTCAAATGCAGGATGTCAGACTGGCTCCAGTGGTCTGAGTCTTAAGATTATATTTCGGTTGTCAAACACCTATTCCAGAACCAAACAAGATAAGAAGTTGATACTTAGGGATATTCCATTGAATCTTCTGCTCACTAAATGTTTTGATTCATACAGGGTGGAGTGATTTTTTAATGAGCCTTATTTTGCTAACTTTAGAAAATTTTAACTTGCATACATGAGAATAAGAGTATTTAACACATGTGGCACCTTGGATGTAGACAGAAGCTTGAAGGCATCTTGGAACTGTAACTAAGGTAGAAATAAAGGCACTTTAGACATCTGAGACTTCAGAGTTAAAGGGGCTTCAGGAGACAATGTGGTTATAAAGAAGGGCTGGAGATTTCCTTGCATAGTGAGGATGGAATTGTAAGTTGGATTGTATGTTCAAGTTTGGCTCTGGCACTGATGGAGTTTGTGGGGTTGCTGCCCCCCTCCACTCTCCCCTTGGAATTGCTGTAAGAGAGAAGGGATAGAATTGGCCTCACTGAAAATGTTTAATTAAGTCCAGTTGATAATGTTAGCTTCTAGCAGTTTTGGGCTTAGCAGGAAAGACTGTCCTGATTAGATTAATGTTTTCTCCTGCATGTGGAAAATCAGGACATAGTGACACAAATCCATGCATTTGTAACTTCAAAGCTACTTTGAACATACGGGTGTTCTTTGAAATAAAACTGCTTGTTCATTCATCCATTTATCCTTCCATTCATTCGTCCGCCCACCCACTGAATATTCACTGACGACCTAGCAAATGTCAGGCATTGCTCTAGACTCATTCCATCAATGAGGTATTTTCTTGGGCCTGTTTTAAAGAAATTAATAAGATAAGAGACAGTGTAGAGATGTGGAAGGAGCACTGGACCGGGAGTCAAGAGACTTAAGTTGGAGCCTTGGCTGTGTCTTGCTCTGTGATCTTGGGAAAATGTCTTTAGGTTCTCTTGGGCTCTGAGTGAATGGTCTAGATAGATTGTGAAGACTTCATTCACCTCTTCAATGACCTAATACTAACCTCATATCAGGTACCTGATGTGTGTGCTGGGTAGGGTTGAGACTGTATAATAAAATGAAACTTAATGTCATGCCCTCAAAGATTTTACAAATTCAGATGCCAAAGCATACACATCCAATACCATTAATACTGTAGTCAGATCGTCTACAGGAAGTAACTATTTATTTGAAATATACACTATATTACATGAAAAAATAATTATAGCTAATATTTATTGAGCAGTTATTGTGCTTAAGCTTTTTATATGATCTCAGTACCCCCATTTCACAGTTGAAGGAGACTAAGGCCTAGGGAGATAGAGGCATTTGCTCTAAGTCACACAGGTAGTTAGAGGTGGAGCTGGGACTTGAACTTGGGTGTGCAACTCCAGTCATGCTCTTGACCTTTACTCCTCATTTAATTGTAGGAAGTCTGAGTGGTTTGGCTCATCCATACCAAAACCAGACACCTCTCTGTGGTTAGATGTTCTACACTTGACCCAAGAAGTAATGATTGTGACTGGGAATGGCCTCTCCCTAAATTTACTTTTAATTGAGACATCAGACATAGAAATAAGAGCTAGAAAAACTCTCAGATGTCATCTAGTCCATTTGTGGTTACAGGATACTGAGGATAAGAAAGATGAAGTTGCATACCTAATGTCACATGGCAAGTTAGTGACACAGTGGGGCCCCTGATTTCTATTTCAGTGTTCCTTCTCCCACACTTACTCCTTTGGAAAAGAAAAACATCCTGGATAAGGGATGTTCTTTAGAGGTGAGAGGTGATATTCTTCAAAATTTCCAGAGGAAAAGAAGTTACAGTGGTTCAGAACATGCTAGAACAATCATATCGTGACCTTAGCTTCATAAACTGAGATGTCAGTCATTCTGTCTTCGTCAAGGTGGAAGAGAAAACAAAGAAAGAGAATGAAAAAGATCTCTACCTTGTGAAGAGCCCTACCTATCATGTCTGAGAAATGTGTGCCTCCCAGCAGGCAACATTATCATATGCCCATTGGACATTATTTTCAGAAAAGGGACCATTTATGTTTATTGTACAGGTTGATGGGATATGATTTGTTGTACACATGACTGATTCTGGTTCCTCTTTCAGCATCCCAGTGACTGCATCCCTCCCACCACTTGAGTGGCCCCTCTCCCACCAGTCAGGCTCCTACGAGCTGAGGATCGAGGTGCAGCCCAAGCCACATCACCGAGCTCACTACGAGACAGAAGGCAGCCGAGGGGCTGTCAAAGCTCCGACTGGCGGCCACCCTGTGGTTCAGGTATGGCCTTGAGTTCTCTTCCTTTTGCGTCCTCATTTATCACTGGGTGATTTACTTCTGCTGAGCTACTGCTTGGTGCTTATTAGGTTGAGGTATGTGTCTTAGCCTCTTTTTCCTCTGAGGGATGGGAAATTTGAGACTGAGTATCAGAAGCTAATCCAGCTACTCAGAAGCCATAGACAAAAGTCTTACTGAGCTGGATAAGGATAGAAATGATATTCATGCTCAAGCTTCTTCTTTCTTCTCTTTCTGATTGAGAGACCACTAGAGTTTTGCAGAGGTTTCTGTATTGAAGGTTTCTGAAGCCATCATTTTGTGTTTAAATTTCAGATGAGAGTCCATTGAGGAAAATCAATATATTGAAAAGTGGGGAAAAGTTAAAACTACAGAGTCAAATACCTAAAATAACTATTATTAGCATTTTGATATATTTCCTGTTGCCTTTTTTTCTATTCATAAACATGGCAATGTCTATCACTGTACATTTGTATACTTGATGTTATAGTAGTTTGTACTTTGATTTTTTTTTCACTTTGCATTATACTCTGAGCATTTCCTCCTGGTTTTTCCTTAATCGTTATCTTTTTTTTTTTTTTTTGCGGTACGCGGGCCTCTCACTGTTGAGGCCTCTCCCGTTGCGGAGCACAGCCTCCGGACGCGCAGGCTCAGCGGCCATGGCTCACGGGCCCAGCCGCTCAGCGGCATGTGGGATCTTCCCGGACCGTGGCACGAACCCGTGTCCTCTGCATCGGCAGGCGGACTCCCAACCACTGCGCCATCAGGGAAGCCCAATCATTATCTTTTATGTCTGTGGCTTTTGATTTAACCTCAGATTTTTTTTTTCAAAATAACTAGAGAACTGTTTTTTTCCTCCAAAATATTGAGTTGAAATATTCTTTTTTTTTTTTTTTTTTTTTTTTTTT